>NC_056744.1:715788501-716141001 GCF_019279795.1 Protopterus annectens
ATCGTTCTTTGCGGTTACTATTAAAATGAACCACAAAGAACGGTCGCTCTAAAAAGTAAACTAAGGAGCTGTTGGTAAACTGCAGGAACTCTCTGCCCATAAGGGCAAGTAATTGCTATCATTTGCTTTCACCTCTTATTGCCGGTGTACTGATTCAGCAGCCCTTTGGCTGCTGATATACCTGTCAGCCTCGCACTTAATACAGCTAGAAATCCCGACTATACATAAGGCAGCCCTTTGGCTGCTGATATATCTCTCAGCCTCTTACAGAAAGCAATCCGGACATAACCTAAATAACACAGGGTACCAAAATAGGGGCAGTCTGTACTCATTCCCCTTTAAAAAAAAGTAGAAAGTTCTCTGCCAGTACGAGCAAGACATCGGGATGCTTTCAAATCCTTTTTGCTGGTGTACTGATTCGGCAGCCCTTCTGCTGATGATATAGGTCTCAGCGTCTTATAGCAAGAAATCAAGACAAAACCTAAAACCACGGAGGGAACAAAAACAGCTAGGCTAATAAAACAAATAGGTACATATATTAAATACTGACTTTACAAAATTAGAATGTTGCTGGAATAACAAGGATGTGTACTGAAACCAAACTGCAAGAGGGAACCACAGAGACCGATCGCTCGTAAAAGGTAATTGTTCCTGTTATCAAAAGTGTAAAACGACTGACCGTTGATGCGGATAGAGGAAGTATATCAGCAAACAAAAAATTACAACAATAACTTAGAATGAGCAAGTCAAGGTAGGAACTTAAAACCTAACTGCAGTTGACACTGGGAGCCTAAGTTTGACTGAAAGCAAAGGTATACAGGATGTGTACAAGAAAAATTACCCTGTGGGTGGGAATGGGAGTGACGTGGTAAAATGGGCGTTAATTTAGTGAACTAAAGTTTCGACCCAAATTTTAAACACTGGGATTGTCCCTTTAAGCTATCCTTTTCTCCTTAACCAGAACTTTATGATTTGTAAAGTTTCATTTATTCTCCATGTCTTATCATATAATGCTTCTTAACATCTCATTCCAAATCTCACAAATCCAACAAATACATATCATTAGTACTTCATTAAAGTCACATTTTTAACTTTATGTATTGTTTCATGAAAAAATATATTTTATCATGTCCATTTACACTATCTAACCCTTTTATGTGAACCTTTTACTTCACCCTTTCCCTAAAGCCTTCCATTGTACAACATTTTGTGAAAACATGGTCTAGACTCTCTTCCTTATTACAACTCTTTCTGTTGAACATTCTCTTTTTTAAATAATGTCTTGAATTTCATTACAGTCTAAGTAGGCATCATTCCTACTCATATTCTTTGTGTGAAATCCTGCTATCATAGTTTTTTCTAAGTATTATTTGCCTTATATCTTCTCTTAAAGAATCCTGTAGATTTATGCAATAGTGCTCATTAGAAAATGGCCAGAACATGAAACAAAATCCTGTGGGAGGCCAAACATTTTCCATCAGGGTATTACTGTACAAGAGAGGCTAGAGTAGAGGTTCATGGCTTCACAGTAGGTATTAAAATGCTACAAAGCATGGATGGAGAAAAAGCACACATCAGCCATGTTCACTCACTGTGACTGAAATGCAACAATTAGCAAGCAGGACAAATTAAAAAAAAAGGCAGACCTAAGATAAGTAACTGCAGGAACAGCAGTTACAAGAACATTCCCTTCCCTTTCCTGTCTCTAACTGTGGCTCTTAAAAAGTTACTGTTAATAAGAGGAACAAATGAGGAAGTAAACACAGAACCAGCAGTTAGACAGATGTGTGTGTGTTTGTGTGTATAAAATGCACACACACATGCGCGCACACATCTGAGTGTCTGAGAGACTGTTTGTGTCTGCTTCTTAATCTGTTTACGTGTGTGTGTGTGTGTCTGTAGACATTATTAAATACTTACTGAACTTAAGTTATATTCTACAGCAACCTTGAAACATTAGGCAGAGAATTTGACATCAAAAATGTAAAAATAAAAAGTGTGAACCAATAGTACAACAAATACAAAACAGATTAACAAGTACCCAATTTCTAAGTGCAATAGTGCCCTCCAGCATGAGTATTACATGAAAATAACAGGTCTTCCAGGGTTGGGGATGGCCTGTGCTGCCAGGGCTCATAGCACCCATGGATAGTCTATTATTTCTGTGTAGTGCCCACCCTGTTGGGCATATTTAGTTCATCCTCATTTCCTTTAATTTCCTATACTCTCTCTGTTTATTCTGCCATGGTTTTACCTCCCTTCTTTAATTATGCATAACCACAAATGTATCACTTCTCTCTACTTTAATCGCTCAAAATTTTCCAACTAAATTTTACCTCAAACAATGCTACCTAAAACTATTTCCTTCTTAAAAATCAAAGATAAAAAAAGTGTAATGACCCTAATAAAACAGCCAGATTCATAAATCGTAAACCATCTTTCTCCTTTTATTTATGTACATTATCTCTCATTTCATGGAATATGAAAGGAAAATTTAGGCCTTTGATGGGAATTAAACTCATGATCTTTGCAGTCCTTGCTTATGTCACTGCGCCAGAACTATCAAAGATCCACTAAAAAGCAGGTTCTAAGCTGCTCCTTACACAAAATCGTACTCCTTTCAAACAAGTGTTTTTAGTACATTGTCTTAAGTTCACATAACAGATGCATGGACCCAAATGCATGCACGTGCACAGACACACACACACGCACACACACACACACACACACACACACACACACACACACACACACACACACACACACACACACACTCAAGCACAGATGCACTTGAAAGCCCATTAGGCAACTTTTAAATCACAGAATCTTCTTTTTCTTCTTTCGGCTTTTCCCGGTTAGGGGTCACCACAGCGGATCATCTGTCCACTCATGATTGGCAGTGGAGTTTTATGTTGTCGAGTTGCCAGCCCGGCACCCAACCTTCCACAGAAGGCACACACACGCACACACTCACACCTAGGGCCAATTTAAAGTGTCCGATTCACCTACTGCATGTCTTTGGGATGTGGGAGGAAACCGGAGCACCAGGAGGAAACCCACGCGACCACAGGGAGGACATACAGACTCTGCACAGAAGGCACCCCAGCTGAGAATCGAACCGGAGAACCTCTTGCTGTGAGGCAGCAATGCTAACCACTGCACCACCGTGGCCGCCCTTTTAAATCACAGAATGTGAAAGGAAAATGTAGGCCTTTGTCTGGTACTGAATCTATTGTCCTCAGCAATCTGCATATAATTAACTGACTCAAAAACTGTTGAGCACCCTCCATGACTTCATATATTTGTTTGTTACTTTATAAACAGTTATCATAGTGTTAGTTCCTGGTCTGAATCCTTTTTGTTTGTTTTATATCTCATATTTTTTTAAGTGCTGTTTGCTGACAGGAAAGTAGCTTGTTCTCGTCTTTTAATGAGTGCAAGGATAGCTATGGGTCTAAAATTGTTGCATGCTTGTTGTAGAGACAATAAGGGACCTGTTAGATAGAATATTAAGGGGGGGAATAGAAACTACAAGCAACACAGGCTAGTAGAAACTGTTTTGTATACATACAGCCTGTAGGCAGACTTAAGGAGACACCACACAACACATTGAAAATGTATTTTAATTAAATTTAGAGAATGGGTGACCAGTACATCGCCACTCTGACTGGAGAACGAACGTTCTACAACAAGGGTGTTAATGTTCAGGTAATACCCTCTGAAATATGAGTCTGCCTCTTCATGACAGCATATTAAGCTGTTCTGGAGCCCGACTGAAAGAAAGCTGCCATAATTTTTACACTTGCTAAGCAGTGCCTTTGCTGTTTAGTGAGTGTAAAATTAACAGAAAAAAGGGAGGAAAAGTGTGTGTGGCTTCATATGTGTGTGTGTGTGTGTGTGCGCGCGCGTGTATGCGTGCATGATAGTGAGAATATCATCAAGCAAGCCATGATTTTACAGTTGCTATGGAGCAATTTTGATGTTTAGCAACTATAAAATTAAAAGAAACATAAAAAAGAAAGAAGTGTGTGTGTGTGTGTGTGTGTGTGTGTGTGTGTGTGTGTGTGTGTGTGTGTGTGTGTGTGTGTGTGTGTCTGGTGCTTGGATGGAACCACCATCTCTGAACATACACCATCTGCTGTTATCACATGAAGTGCTATCCCTGACGGACAGACATCCAGTGGAGACTTGTCACCCTCTTCCATTTTTACAAGTGTTCCAACATGAGATAAGCATGCACATCGATGGCTGCATCTGCCTCAGGATATTGATGACAGAAGCTGTTGGGGCAATGACAGATTGTGGCTATTTTGTAGACCATGTTTATATTAAACAAGCAGTACACTGGAATGCATTAACTGTACCTTGGCCATGTTGTAGAAACAGTGGACATGCCGCAGGATGCTGTGCTAGCCCATATGTGCAGATTAACATTGGTTATCCAATGACTTAGCCATGAATTGCATGATATATGTGTTTGCCTTACTGGTATATCTCAGCAGTTACTGGCTACAGATACTGGGGATATGGAGGTATTACTGTCACCTCAGTCTGTGCCAGCCTTGCAGTCGATGCAGCCTGTTTATCACAGTTTGCACTACAGGGGAGGGGCAGTGTCCAAGTACGAATGTATAGCCACCATGACCACATGCCAAATCAGTCAAAGACAGAAACCTTTCTGGTACTGGATAAGGATCCCTGTCTATGCCCTCTGATATGAAAATAGTGCAGCTTCAGAAATGACTTAATGCTAGGTAGATCTCCATGAACACATGGAAGATCACAGTTGAACAATGTATATTCCACATGCATTCAAAAGAGCAGAGTTTACAGTATCTTCTTCACAGATGATGACGAGCAACATTTCATGATGCGTCACTGTGGAGAGGTGCAGTGCATTTGCTTGAGTGTGGTATGCACATGTAGAGTATAGTATTCATGCACATGGGGTGGAAAACAGTCATGTAATTATCTGCTTGTCCTGGGTTTGATCCTCTTAGGGAACTGAGGATAACTTCAGAGTCTGAAGCTTAGAAATATTTTTTATGGTTCACCTTGTGCACATATGTTCAGACTGTGACCCCAGCATATGCTCAGTTATGCAATTTTAATGTCTGTTAATATTCCATAGAAAGTAACTGGCATTCTCAGAAAAGATAAATGCAGATATGGTGTATATACATGGTTTCACTTCAGAATCCTGAAATATCACAATCCTGAACTTCATAATCCGGAAGCCCAAAGTCCTGAAAACTCAAAATACTGAAAACACACAGGATACATGTACTGACTGTTGACAACACAAACCATATGACATTCCACCAAATATAAGATGTGAGGCAAGCCCCCCTGCACCCCCACACCCCCTGCTACTTAAATTTATCAACTCCAAGATTGCACTTCACTACACTATCATCAGTTATGTTGTAGTATAGCAAGTTAAATGGGAACATTACTAAGGTTACAACAGGCAGTCATGAAACATGTGATGGTATGTTTGCCATTTTTTCCTGCAGTCTTTGAGTTCATATATTTAATTAGCAGGGGGTGTGGCGGGTGCAGCCCTTGACATGGGGGGTGCAGGGGGGCTTGCCCCCCTGAATATACTTGGTGAAAAGTGATGTCCTTTATTTTGTATGTGTTTCTGTGATTCCTTGTACTGGAATATTGTGATTCTTTGTGTCCTGTATAATTTCAGTATTTTGGGATTCAGGATTTTGGGCTTCTGGATTATGAAGTTCAGGATTGTGATATTTCAGGATTCTGAGGTGAAACCATATAAATACATACATACATACATGAAACTATTCAAAGCCGAAAGCTCTCATCTCTTGTTGTAATTAATAAACTGTGGTTTAAACAAGCAATTCCAGCTTGAATCCTGTTTTCTTATTTTTTTATTAAGAATGCAAAGTGATCTTTGATATGGATCTTACATAAAAAGTTGTCATAATAGCAATTTGTATGCCAATGTCAAGAACAATCATTCCTCTGCAAATAGTTCCCTTTTTGTTGATTTGTCCTTTTTTAAGGAAAGTGTGTACTACATTTAAGGCTAAAAAGCTACATTTCCTTGGTAATAGATTACCTTGTCAGTATATATATATGTATATATATATATATATATATATATATATATATATATATATATATATATATATATATATATATATATATGATTTACTATTGTTTATTCGAACGGAAAAACATTTTCCGTTCCAATAAACGATTAGTAATACCGAAAGTAAAAAAAAACTAATGTTGACAATGTCGAACCAAATGCTCGACGCATTTGGTTCGACATTGGTGTCAAAACCACCACGTGATAGCCGTATAGGAGCTGATGTAAGTCAAACTCCTATATGACAAATCACGCCCCCCACACCTCCCCTACTTATATATTCTGACTCCGAGATCGCACTACAGTGGGGATGTGGATGAATTTTTACTCCCCACTGTACCGCGATCTCCGTACAGATATTCGACTTACACTTATGCGAATGCAGTAGTGCATTCGCATAAGTGGAGTCGACTATCTGGTGCACAAATGTTTGTGCATTTGACATTCTGAGTTTCGGCACAGTGCAGCCGACAGAATGTCATTCGCACAAACAATAGTAAACCTATATATATATATATATATATATATATATATATATATGGGCACACACACACTCTGAGTCCATATATATATATATATATATATATATATATATATATATATATATATATATATATATAGGCACACACACACACACTCTGAGTCCAGTCTTGTGCTGTTTCAGCATATTTCTCCTACATCAGAGTAAATTGTGCTCAGAGTTAAAGTATCAGGGGTATGGGGACGGCACAGCAGCTTTGTTGCAGGATGTATCTTATATTGAGTTTTGATATTCCCAGTTTTTCTTTTTGAACATTGTTTTTCATAGCTGTGAGAACTCTCATTTATGGGTCTTACACTTTTGATAAGGAGTCACTGTTTGACTGTTTAAATAGTTTTTGGCATTTTTTATCAATGATCTGATGAAGCTACAGTTGTAGTGAAAGCGCTTACCCCATTAAACTTTATTTTTTTGCATCTCTTCATGTGGTGGTTGGATTGTTGGACTGCTCATATTCTCTACATTGGATTTTACAATTCCAACTTTTACCTGTGAGCTCTGTTTTGTTTCTATATCCCTTATATGACCAGGAAACTGTTTTCATCTTGCCCAGTTTTCTGCAGTATTTTAGTAGTAGCAATGTGACTATTGAGACTTTCTGAGATTTTTCTTTTCACAGTTCACTTAGGGTTTTTGTTTCTTGAAGTATAATTTTTATGAAATGCAGTCACGTTAACCATTCTAAACTGCTTTACAGACTGTTTTATCTTCAGTTCTGTCTCTTTCCTTTTTCTCTGAGTGGTACTGGGAGTAGTATATAACAATTTTCTTTTGAGATTTGTTTACTGTGTGTAACAGCACAGTTCAAGGGCTCTGTTGTGATAATGAACTCACTTATGTGGTAATACTACAAAACATAATGTTATCTCAGGTTAATAAAAAAAAAAGAAAAGTTTGGGGATGCTGCTATTTTAAGGAAGTATTGATCGAGTTCACGCACATTGTTAATGTATTTATTGGTGAATAGGCTCACACTAGCTAAAACTGAGAAGCATACTAATACGATAGTTGGAAGCCAAAGGGAATATAATCTTTTATTGTGTAAAAAAGGGGAGTGTTTCTGTTTGAAGTGGATTTTGCCATGTTCTGAAAATAATTCTGGTATCATCTGTAAGGGAAGCTGCTCCTGAGTTATTCTATGTACTTTCATGCGTTTGTACTGAAAGGAAGACTTCACTCTGTCACTCAAACAGGTGTGCTTTTTGTTGTACAGCTGTGGTGTTGTGCCAGATATGCCATTAACTATAACACTGAGACTGATTTGAGCACAAAGTGTTTAATATATAAAACTACAGGGCTGAGTAGCCTGCAAACTTAAATTCTTGTGTACAACATGCAATATAATGTGTTAGAATGTTTTTATTGATTTAAAATATACCCTTGAGTCACAGCACTTAAGTGAGCTACCAGAATTATTGTGTAGTTTCATTCTCCGTCTTTCAGTTATTTTTTCAGTTCTATACATAGCAGGGAATAAAATGCTTTATAAATATAGAAATGTTGCTATAGCTATGTTCTCCTCAGATTTTCAATAGGGACATAACTACGTGTTTCCTGGTCATTTTTGAATTCCTGGCTTTAGCTGAGGGAGTACTATTTAAGCAATGCTGTCATAGCTTTCAGAGCTGCTGATATCCTTTTCATTCTTCCTCAACTTATGGGTTACATATCTGACCCTCATATCCAACGTGGATGCATTCTATAGACTTTGGATCCAACTCCTCCTTCTACCTACAGTGCACTAGTCCATCCCAAATACCTCAGATCTCTTTTGCCATCTCACATAGACATGGATAATCTTTCTGAGCATTTGTTAGGTATGTTAGGTAGCTGTAAGTTTATTTTCTTACATATTTTTCTTATATTTCTTAAATATCTCTTACATTAAAAGCTTTGCCTCCCCTTCGTTTTTTGAATTTTCTCCACTAGCCTTCTTACTTTAAGAAAGTAAATTTTGTAAGTATCATTGCTGGTACTTTTTCTTTCCTGTCTCTCTCTCTATTTTCCTACCCTTTTTAACGGGGTATTCCTTTCTACCGTTGTTGGTGGTTTCTCCCTGTCTCTTCTATAGTTAAATACAAAAATATATATTGTCTTTGCTTCTTTTCACTTCTATTTCATCTTACAATGTCTATATTATGGCTAAAATGCCAACAGGTTTTAAAAAATGCACTTCCTGTGGGCACAAAATCCCGAGTTCAGATGCCCACATGGAGTGTGTATATATTGTTTAGGAGCAGCACACCTGGGTATGAACTGTACCATCTGTGAAGGGCTTAACTCCAGGGCTAAAAAAGCTAGTCCTTAAGGGGTTACTACCAGCTTCATCATCTTCTTCCACAGGGGCTCAAACCTCCCAAAAAATCTTCAAAGGCTCCTTAGGAGCATAGAAAAAGATCCCCAGCAAAGTCTCCGAAGATGTATTTGTCCTCGGAGCCTTCACAGAAGATACAGAGATCTTTGGATCTGACTTCATTGGATCCAAAGAAAACATCTACAGATCCCAAGACTTCAGATCCAGTAGTCATCTCTTGTACTCCTCTTGTGCAGCCAACAGATCCAAAATCCTTGGATCTGATCTTGGGTGTGTCTCAAATACTGAGAACTCGTTTGCCTAAGTTTGTCATAGATCCTATATCTCCTCGGTTCCACTCCCCTCTTATGCAGACCCTGAGGAAGCATTCCAGCCCTCTGTCTACCACCTCATACTTCAGGTCCTTCAGGAGTCTTTCTAAAGCTGAAGTGTATAGGACAATAAGGAAGTTCCTCAGAGCTTAGATCTACATTGGTGTTATTTCGTCTCTGTATCCCATCATATCAGTGAGCCTTCCATCCACCTCACATATCATTGTAACTCCTTCTTCAATTTGTCCCTCAGTTTTGGAGCCACAGAATCCGAGAGTTCAGAGAGTATTGGCATTGGAGCTGAAGAGAATCACATCTTTGACCTCGACCGTATCCCTGACCAGTTTTTCTCCTGTTCTGTCTAATCAGGATGAATCTCGTATCCAAAGCATTGAAGTTGGATCTGTGGGGCAGGGATCAACTCCACTGTTGTCAGAGCATTCCTTTATCCTTAGAAAGCTAGGTATTAGCTTGAAGCTGGCTCCCTCCTCGAGACACTGATCTGGTTAGAGTTGGGGCTTGCCTGCTTCCCTGCTTCAGAGATCTCAGCTCCAGTACAGCCATCCATGGCTTCCCCAGGTGCATCAGCTGTCGAGGTTGTGGAGAGGGCTTTCTCTCTTTCAAGAGACCTGGTCTTTCATACTTACTCAGATCCTACACCCTATCCCCCTTTGTTTCCAAGCACTGATCCTATCAAACCTACTCCACAGGTACAGCCAGTACCAAATAGCATCCAGTCTGTTCCCATAGAGGAACTACCCCTCTCTTCAGACACCTCTCCAGAACATCCCAATGAAGAGGTTCATTGCAAGAGAATGAGTAAAGGAGGCACATAGATTCCCCAATGAAATCCTTCACAGAAGATACTGACTTTGATGAAGTTGGTTAGTCCTCAGATAACCCATCCTCTGAGTCAGTATTCTTGGAAACTTTTGGTTCTGGCACTTTTATGTCTTGAGTGACTCCCTGGCCGATGAGCTTATCCAGCTAGTCTCTCACCAGACATGGAAGGAACCAGACTCTGTTGAACCTATCCCTCATTAACCATACAGAATTTTAGCCCTCCTAAAGATAGACCACATTAGAGCAAAGGTGTCTGTGTCGTTGTGATGGTTCTGGCAGCAGTCACCAAGTTGGAGCTCACAGAACAGAGCTCCTCTGTCCACCCCACTAACAGAGAGTCCAGGACGCTGGACAAATTTGGAAAGTCTGTTGTATCAGCGATCTTTGCCTTAAAGTCCCTGAACTATTTGATGCACTTGACAACACTACAGAGAGATTTGACTGAGGAATTCTCAAAGCCGGTCTGAGTCCATGTCTCCAGAGGATTATAAGAATCTTCCTCGCAGATGACAACTCTTTTATCTATGTCGAATGTGTCCATGAGGCTAATTTTGCACACCAGAGATGGTACCTCACGTGCCACCAGTTCGGGCATTACCATAAGGAGACATGCCTGGATGCAGTTATGTGATTTTGTGGAGCCTTTCAAGTCTTCTTTCAGCAGTGCTCCCTTTAATCGAACTTCCTTTTTTGGCCCTTCCGTGAAATAAATACTTTCCTGCAGTGAACAGGAAGGAAAGACCTTGTCTGCCATAGGGATTCACTTTTCTTCCCCTCAATGATCTTTCTCAAGAAATCAGAGGAGGCAAGGAAATGTGGTTCTGTAAATCCCAGGAATCATTCCAGGATTCACACAAAGATAATGCCCTCAGAGGCAGAGGAGTGAGTTTGAAGTTTTTTTTTTCCTATGCTTTTGTTTTCTTTGTAATTCTTCTTTGTTCAAACAGAAAGCAAAATTGGTTATTAAATGTTAGTGATGGAATGTGCATGTCTCCTTCAACAAAAAAGAGAAATGCAGTATTGTCATAGCATACTTTAATAGGGTTGCCATAAGACATACCTCTCAAATGTACCTCATTATGAGGAATATTACTTATTTTGCATATTAAAAAGTCCCATGTTCCTTGCTGTTCCACATTAAAAGGGTTTGTCACACATGGAAATGATCAGTAGTGATACAATAAACCTCTAGACACTGGACCCAACCCAGTTTGGTTTCGTCAAGGGCCGTTCATGTCTACTCAACCTGGTGGACTTCTCTGAGAAGGTTACCAAAGCAATGGATGAGGGCAAAATGATTCACACTGCCTACCTTGACCTGGCCAAGGCATTTGACACAATACCCCACTCAGGCATTGCTGACAAACTCAAAAGGTTAGGTGCAAACTCATATGTCACCCAGTAGATAGCCAACTGGCTTACAGGCAGGACCCAGGAAGTAAGAATTGGGGAGTCCATCTCTACAAAGAGATCAGTCACAAGTGGAGTTCCTCAGGGATCAGTCCTTGGACCACTCCTTTTTGGCATTTACTTCTCTGAAGTCAAGGCCAATCTCGGTGGTCTCTGGCTGACTAAATTTGCAAATTATTGCAAATTAGGAGCTGTCATTGAATCCCATATTGGCACAAATGTTCTCCAGGAGGGGCTGACACAGACAAACAACTTGTGTCAGAGCCGTGGACTAAAACTAAATGCCAAAAAATGCGTAATACTATCTTTTGGGAAGTCATCCACCCCTGGTAACTATCATAGGTTTCATAGGTTAGTACTAGGCTAACTGCCCTTGTGGGCCATTTTGAGCCTAGCCAATTACCCCATGTGGGAATCAAACCCTGCACCTTGTGTCTGTAAGGTAAACACCTTAACCATTATGCCATCCTATTGACAGCACACCCCTTAGAGCTGACCCAGTAGTCAGGGACTTAGAGACACACATGGACAGTAATCTAGCCTTTGACCATCGTGTGTCTACATTAGTGAGGAAATCCTTCTATGTTGCACAACTTATAAACAGAGATATGGCAACTAAGTCCAAGGAAGTCATTGTTCCAATGTATTCAGCATTCATCAGACTTAACATTGAGCACAGTGCCTCCTTTGGTATGTGCCTAACCAGGCATATCCAACAGCTGGAACATCCACAGAGGTTCCTCACTAAAAAAATACAGGGCTTAAATAAAATGTCCTATGCAGACGGCCTCAAGGCTCTATCCCTGTATTCTGTCTCCTACAGGCTTTTGAGGGGAGCTGTATATGTAACATACAGGTCATTGTCAGACACCACTCTGATGGGACCTCCTGCATATCCGCAAAACAAACAGCAACAGAATTACCCATTTTAAAGACTTAAACCTTGCCTGTGATAAAAGTAGAACCTGCTGGAGAGACAGGTATGTATCCCAGAGAATACCCCGTCTCTGGAACAGGCTCCCCATCCATGTGAAGCAGAGTTCTTCCCTAACCTAATTCAAGTACAATCTGGACAATTAGATGGGGAACAGGAAATTCATGAATAAAATACCAGAAATAATTGCCACCTCCTATCTGTAAACCAAATCCACTATTTATTGTTAGCGCTTTCATTCGCTCACAATGAAGGAACTTCTTCAGACATTAGCATACATTATTAGACAATTTAAATAGCATGATTAATTATGACATCGTAACCTCTCCCAAGAACAAATACACCCCCTGAAAACCCATTTAACGAGACATATACAGTACATAAAAATATATATATGTATGTATATAAATATATAAATATATATATATATATATATATATATATATATATATATATATATATATATATATATATATATACATTAAAATACACATACTGCAGAATTAAAAAACATTTAATATTTAAATCTTTATCTCGTTAAAGATTTTAGTTTTAAAACACATTTTAAAGAACAAGCATCATTTAAGCCAGGGAAGGAAAAAACATTAGTCTTCAATTGCCAAAATAACTCCCTCTCCTCAAGTCTTAATGACCACGGTCCCCCCATAGGGCTAACTTCTACTTTTTCAACAGTAATATAGTGAAAATAATGATCAGCTTGTTATCCTGTTTACTGATGGCATATTGATGCTCATATACCCTTTGTTTGAAATGCCTCTCCATCTTTCCAGTATAGAATACGGGACATCGTTGGCATCTTGCTAAATAAATAACTCCCTTTGTATTACAATCATAATTTCCTGCCAGGGTAAATTTCATGTTTCCTATATTCACTGAGCAAGATACTTCTACATGTTTACATGTAGGACATCTGCCACAGTTTTCATGCCGTTATTAGTAACATAGGGCTTTATTTCTTTATTTAAAAGTGCTTTCAAGTTAAGACCCTTTCTAAAAATTATCCTTGGTACTAGTCCAAGTTTATTCCTTAAATTACTGTCATCCTCAATCAGGGCCCAATTTTTACTTAATATGTTCCTAAGGTCAATAGCGTCAGTTGAAAAAGTTGTTAAAAAGCTGATTTTATAATCAATGTTTTTCAATTATTTCACTTCTCCCACTGGGAATATTACTTGAAATTATTTGTTCAGATAACACATACCCTTTATTTAATCCCGCTCAAATAGTAGGAACATATTGTCCAGGTACCTAGTGTACCATCTGACTCTTTTGCTGTAAATTACATGTTGAAAAAGTAACTGTTTTTCCCGGTAGGCCGTGACGCAATTGCCAAAGGCTCCCCCACAAGGTGAGCCCATCACCACACCTGTTTTTTGAAGAAACAGATCTCCATCAAAGAAGAAATAATTATTAGTGCAAATCAACTCTAGCAGGTGTAAAATCAAATCTGTTTCTTCCCCCGGTGCTCTCTAACCCAACAAGAATTCCCTTGTCCATTCTAGCCCTAACTCTTGGGGGATGACCGTATAGAGGTCCTTAACATCTGTTGTCAAAAAAATGTATTCTTGGTTAAATTCTAAGTTGTTAATAGATTCTAAAAAACTCCGGGTCCTTACATATTTGGGCCTCTGTCTCAAGACGTTTCTTTATTTTATGATCCATAAACCTTGCACAAGCATATGAGGTAGAATTGTTACCATCTATAATAGGTCTAAATGGTCTGTGGATACCTTCTGTATATCTTGGGAATTCCAAATAAAATGGGTGTAATAGGTGCTGTCATGTTTAAGTAATTGAGTGTATTTACATCTATGTACCCTTCAAGGAACAAATCATTAATAGTATTTCTAAACTTTTGATATGCTTTATTCATTTCATTTAATGAGACACACTCATATGCCTCATTTTCAAGTGTGGCTTTAATTTTAATCTTGTATTCTTCTTCACACATAAAAACAAGCCCTCCACCTTTGTCAGGTCGTATAACTCTGATCCCAGCCATTCTCAGATCACACAAATCGTTAAGCTCTGCTGTTGTTACCTATTCTTAATTTTCTTCCCCATAGGTGTATTTAATAAAAAATCTAAAATCGGCCTTGCATATTTTCTCAAATAAATTGATGGTTGGCTGAGGGGGGGGGGGTTAAAAACACTAGACACACTAATTCAGGCATTGTAGAAAAAGTATCCCCAAAAAGCAGTTGCAAGTTCAATTTCTGGCAAAAAAGTTTTAAATCAAGCAAATAGCCTGCCAAATCAGCCCTCATAGAAGGCACAGATGTCAGTCCCTTTGATAAAGTCTCGACTAAGGCAGGTCTCATAAAGTCAGTATAGTTATAAATTACAAAGTCACCTTTTGTGTTTTTGCAGACGCTGACATGATGAACCGTTTCATCCTTTCCACCAATAATGCCCTGGTCTGCTACCTCTTCCATCGATTCTGCCTCCTGGACTTCTGGTTGTGTCTGTTGTTGCTCTGAGCCAAGTTTGAAGGCTGCTGCAGTCCCCTCCAAAACTCCTGCAGCCTGCATCAGCCATTATTTTGATGTGTTCTATTTCGTAGTCAACTATTCCAATTGCCGGGGGTGTCTGCTTCCTCCTCATTCATTCCATTGTCAGAAGAGCTTTCAGTTATGGTGTTAGACATTGAATTAACACCATTGTTGCTGTTTAAATTGTTTGCTAGACATTGAATTACCACTATTGTTGCTGTTTAAATTGTTTGCTGAGAAAGGGATGGAGGTGGGTAGGATGTACCCTGTTCATATTCTTTCCTATCCTTTTCAAGTTGTTTGATTTTACCCACTCTCAATTTATCAATTTAGCGTCTATGCTAGTGTAAATACAGCAAAAGTCATATTTATACCTTAGAAAGTTAATATCCAACTTAATATTTTGTTCCAAGGCACCTAGTTCAGTTTTCAAAAAATCCATTTGTGCCGAATAATGTTTAATCAAGATTTCCAAGAACTTAATCCCCTGATGGTCAAACAGTTTCAATAAATCTAAATGAAAGGGTGAGTTTAGGATTAAACCCGTTGAATATCGCCACTGTCTAAGACCTTGGGGAATGTTTTTTCTTTGAATGCATTCCCCTGAGGTAAGCGACTTCAAGTTGAAACTTGTTATACTTTATCAGCTTAGAGTCGGTGTCTTTTAAGTTAGAAATTATAACATTTTCCCTCAGCTGAGAAGGCATAGCTTGATTCTGCACTGTCCCATCAGCTTGCTGAGTGAAAAATGTAAAATTAGCATTAAGCCAATCTTATGTATTGTATATATCTCTTTAAATGGGTTTTCAGGGGGGTGTATTTGTTCTTGGGAGAGGTTATGATGTCATGCCGCAGAAATACCTCACAAAGAGGATTACCGGGCACAAAAAGATGCCCTACGCAGACCGTCTCAAAAAACTCAAGCCTTACTCGTCACATATCGCCTACTCTGAGGTGATCTCTGCCTAACATACAAAGCTATGTCAAACCCAGAGCTGTTGGCCATGCTCCACTTAAAGAAATCTCAATCCCTCTGAACTACACGCTCTAGGGACCTAAACCTTGTCACCTCAATAAATAGAACATGCTGGATGGATAGATTCCTGTCCCAGAGACTTCCCATACTCTGGAACAAACTACCTATCTATATCAAACAAAGCTCGTCATTAGCACTCTTCAAAAAAATCTTGATGATTGGATGGGAAATAAGAAATTCACCCCAGGGATCACTTCTGTGGCTCTGCTCGACAGGGCACAGGAAAATAATTTTCTTGGGTGGTGAAAGCCAGGGTACCTTTTTGGATTGGCTTATATAGGCCCTAGGGCCAATAGCCTAGTACCTACCTAT
This sequence comes from Protopterus annectens, assembly GCF_019279795.1. Taxonomy (NCBI): domain Eukaryota; kingdom Metazoa; phylum Chordata; order Ceratodontiformes; family Protopteridae; genus Protopterus; species Protopterus annectens. Next base: position 715,804,837 of record NC_056744.1, read on the forward strand.
GAACCTATGCTATTTAAATTGTCTAATAATGTATGCTAATGTCTGAAGAAGTTCCTTCATTGTGAGCGAACGAAAGTGCTAACAATAAATAGTGGATTTGGTTTACAGATAGGAGGTGGCATTTATTAATGGCATTTTATTCATCTGTTGGTGGTTTTCATTTTTCTGAGTTGCTTGTCTGAACAGGAAATTCATCCCTGGTTTGGCACCTGTGTCTTTAATGGACACATGCAACCAGTAAATGGTTCATTTTCCAGGCCCTAGCTTGTAAATGTTTCATCTCCCAAGCCCCTGATTGCACTTATCAAGGGTATTAAAACTTGTCAGAGATTTGGGATGCATGGCTAGGCTTATAAAGGCCCTTGTGGTCATTAGCCTAGTAAATACCTATGAATGGAAGATGCCAGCCTTGTGACAGAGAAGGACTGCAAATTCAGGACTTCCAAGATTCTTTTCCGGACAGATCCTTTCAGCACCCCTGAAGGGCTGCCTCACTGCTCACATCTGGAGGCAGTTGGGGGATGTTACTTCTTGCACTCAGATGCCTGGGCTGCTTTAACAACAGACTTTAGGTGCTTAACATAATGTCCAGAGATTACTTTATACCATTTTTCCAAATACCCCCCAAGGGAAGCAAGCTTCCCAATGTTCCACCCAGTCTTAGAGGAGCTGCAGCTCAATAAATTCAGAAGCTGTTAGACAAAAAGAGTCATCCAGGAGGTCCCACCAGAACAGAGAGATTCAGAACTTATTTGAGGCCTTTTTTAGTACCAAATAAGACAAAAGGGACCTGAGACCAATTTTGGATCTAAGAATCCTGAACCAATATGTGAAGAAGTCAAAGTTCCAAATGGTCACAGTTCAGTCCATACTACTTATTTTACACAAGGATGATTGGATGCGCTAAATCAATTTTCAGGATGTGTACCATCATATCAGAATAGACAGACAATCCAGAAGACACGCGCTTTTGGCTGGGAGCCAGTCACTATCAATTCAGAGCGCTGCCCTTTGGACTCACTACAGCCGTCAGAGTGTTTACCTAATGTATGGCAGTGGTAGCAGCTCACTTGAGTTTGCAAAGATTCTGGGCATTTCCGTACTTAAGACAAGTGACTCCTCACCGCTCCAGCCAAGCATCTCCTAGAACAGACCAGGGACTGTTTGCTCCAAATCTGCCAATCTTTAGACATTACAATCAGCATGCCCAAATCAAAGCTACTACCGGTTCAGAACTTGGAGTTTATCGGTGCTTATCTGGATACTATAAATCAAGCTGCTTTTCTACTCCCACATCATGTGACCACAGTCAAGTTCCAGGTTCAACAAATCATTTCTCATCCTGCTCTTCCCACCAGACTAGTTCTGTAGACTTTGTGATCCATGGCAGCATCTATAGTATTATTCTCCTTAGCATGTTACTACATATGGGTTCTGCAATGGACTCCAGCTGTTCAGTGGTCTATTCTTTGACAGCCTCTTTCTTATCTGGTCAAACTCCCTCAGGTATGCAGAGATAGTGGATTCATTTGAACTAGACTCTCATAGGTCACCATTTTGTTTTGTCTACCCCTATAACCACAGTACCAAGGATGCCTTGCCTCCCAGATGAGTTTGGGGGTGTATTTTTGGGGAAGGATGGTCCAAGACATGTGGTCCCCCCAAGAGACCAATTTGCACATCAGTGTCCTAGAGATGACAGTGTGGCCCTTTTAGTGTTGCAGGCTTTTCAAAATGTTCTTCCTCTAGGGACCATTGTGATTCAGACTGACAACATGTCTGTAGTCTGGTACATCAACAAAGAAAGTGGAACTCAATCATACCCCCTCTGCCGAGAAGCTGTGAGGGTGGGGCAGCAGGCAATCTCCTCCAATCACTTTCTAATGGCAAAGCACATCTGGGGGAAATCCAGCATACTACCAGACAAACTCAGCTGGTCCAGTCTGATGCCTCATGAGTGGTCTCTCAGTAAATATGGCAGAGGAAATTTTCTGTTGATGGGGCCAACCTTACTGCAATCTTTTTGCCTCTCCCCACAACCCTGATCTCCACCACATGGGGGGGGGGGTCATTGAGAGATGCTGTAGTTCATGTTTGCCCCTCCAGTCTCCTTTACATTTATCTCCTAGTACCTCAAATTCCAAAATCCTTACAGAAAGCCAGCTGGTTGAAGAGCCTGGCTATACTGATTGCTCCCTTCTGGCCTCTCCAATTCTGGTTCCCTTTCCTTTGTTTTCATTTTTTATCCTCCTTGGATACTGGACTCCAGTCTAGAGCTCATATCACATCCCTCAGGTATAAAACATATTCCAGCCCTCAAGTTAACTGCATGGTTTCTTCAACTCCATTGATAGCTAGACGGCCCAGGCTGTCTTCCCACGTGCGTAATATTCTTTTGTCCTCACAGAAAGATTCCACTAAGAAGATTTACAAGAGCAAGTTGAAAAGTTGACGGCCCAGGCTGTCTTCCCACGTGCATAATATTCTTTTGTCCTCACAGAAAGATTCCACTAAGAAGATTTACAAGAGCAAGTTGAAAATATTTTTAACCTGAGCATCAAAAAATTATGTTGATCCCTTTACTGTCCCTATTTCTTTCATATTGGAGATTTTAGCTTCTCAAAGAGGGTGCTAGGTTTTGCACAATCAAAGTACATTAGGCAGCCATATCAATTTTTCATTCAGGAAACAATGCTTCTTGCTTGGCTACTTACAAATTATGTAAGGCCTTTCCTTCCTAGGATTTAGTAGGAATACTGCAAGCCTTAACTCAACAACCCTTAGAACCTTCAGCAAAAACTGACTTAAATTCTTGTCTTAGAAAACAACCTTTTTCGTTGCCATTACTTCTGCTAATAGGATTTTCGAACTCCAGGCTGTTTCATCAAAATCTCCATACATTGTTTTTCATAAAGACAGGGTTACCTTATGAAGCAATCCTTCTTTCCTACCAAAAGTAACATGAATCAATTATAAATCAAGCCATTCACTTTCTAGTTTTTTTTCCAAAACTTTCCAACAAGGGAGAATGCATGCTACATCTTTTAGATGTGCATAGACAACTATGTTTCTACTTACACAGAGCAAAAGAGTTCAGAAAAACAGACCAGCTGTTAGTCATCTTTTCGCCTAGTTGGCTCAGTTCTCCAGTCTCTGAATTTACATTGGCTAAATGGATAACTAATTGCATTTCCTGGATATATTCTTAGCAAGGCTTCTTTCTACCAAAACCACCTAAGGCCCATTCAATTACATACATAGCCACCTCATCTGCCTTCTAGTCTTGAACTTCCATTGATGATATTTGTGCAGCATCCACCTGGTCTAATGCTCATATGTTCATTACTCATTACAAATTGGACTTAATTTCTAGAAGAAGAGCTTCCTTTGTTTGTTTCAGCAGTTCTCCAGAATATCCTTCAATGAGGGCCACCCAAGATCTGCATAGCTGGGGACTCAGTCCCATAAGTTGTGGAAGAATAAAAATGGACAAAACAGATGCCTGGTTATGGTCAGTATGTAACTTTAATGTCTAACTCTTTTATTTATATCCTCCCCTTTCACTAGTATAAACTTATTTCAGATGAAAACATTTAAATCAGAGTATCAGAGCGTAATGACATTCTTTTGTGAAAAAAAGACAGTTTAGTTTTGCATGTCTCTTTTAGCAACAACTCTTTAATGATCATCTGCACTTTTCCTTTAATTTGTGCAGTGATCTCAGTATGTAATAATCCACATTAACACTTGAGTTGAATAGAAATTTAACATGGTAAAATGGATAGAGATAAGGAGTTCTAGGCCTTAGCAACATGGTATAAATACAGACACTGACCAACAGATTTGATAAGTTTTTTGGATAGACAGGAGTTCTTGGTCATTGGATCGTAATGACTGACTAGAAACATAGTTATGTAGAATGTTATTTAGTGCTAGACAAACAGATGGAGTCTGGATAATTTTATAGGTGGTAAGAAGCTGTGTATATGTCAGTTGATGTGATACATCTAACCAATTTCGGCCTTTTAATACTGTACAGTGGTGGGTTCTGAAAGGGGTATTTGGAAATTTAGCAGCTTTATGACAGCATTGTTCAAGTTTTGATTTTTGTGATGCCTGAAGGTTAGTAAGGATGGGAGCACCATAAAGAAGTATGGAGGGACAGAAATAGTGGCAAGTGTAGCTTAGTTGTGTCAGGGAGAAAGTGTTTGACTCTGTAAAGCATCCTTAGTTTTTGATGAGTTTTTCTTCTGCAATTTTTGTATTTGCAGGTCAAATGTAAGATTATTATCCACTGTCACCCTTAATAATTTGCAATAAGAAGTGACTTGAATGGTTGTATTATGAAGAGAGAGGACTTTAAATTTTTTTTTGTGGGAGAAGGATTTGGGAAGAAAAGTAGTAGTTTTTTTAATGGTTGAACATGAGTTGTAAGTTACAAAGCCAAGTTATGGTGGCTATTAAAGCTTCCTGAGTAATTTTTTGGAGGTGTGCTACATTGTTAGTATTAGGGAGGCCTGTTATGTAGATGTGTGAAGGGTGCTGGTGAGAATGTTAAAGAAGAGAGGACCAAGGATAGAGCCTTGTGGGTACACTGGTGGTGACTGGGAGGTATGGAGAGAGGGTGGAGTGCCATTTTACTGACAGAAACCTATAGAACAGGTAGCTTTTGGACAATAGAAGGGCGGGGTGAGAGAGAACTAATGAGGACATTTGAAGTAAAAGTTTGCTGTGGCAAACTGTCAAAGGCTTTAGACAAGTCTGGAATTAAGACAGAGACTGGTTTGCTGTTATCTCTAGCTTTATTGACAGTATCTACATAGGTTAGAAGTGCAGTGTTAGTACTATGGAAAGGACAGAAGCCATGTTGTGTGAGGATGGGAGTCCTTCTTGTAGGAGACAGTTGTTTTTGAATACATTTGTCAATTATTTTGGTGAGAGGGGATAAGACTGCTATTGGAGTAAAGATAGTGTTGCCTGTTGAATTTCCTTGTTTATGCAGAGGGAACATGGGATTTTTGCATTGAACTGTGTTTATAAGGCTTGAGACAGGGTAGATACTACTGTCAAGCAGCAAGTAGCAAACAACGACCACAGTATCCAAAAAGTTCTATAATAAAATCTCTGACGTCTCGGCCAAAGCCTTCAAGGAGAATAAAATTGTATACAAGCATCCACATTTTATAACAAACTAGTAACTCAATTAAACAATTAAGCAATTAATTAAGCAACACTCTCCAATTGAACTCAGCATTGAGCCCACAAGGAGACATAGTTTTATACTTTAAAATAAGCAGAGCTTCTTTTTGCAGTAACACAGTTTTAACATCCTGCTGACAATACATTATTGGCTTAACTTGTTCTAAAATAGTGGCTTTTAAACCTTCACTATTTTTGTTATGACATTCTAAAAAATGCAAAGCTACAGGGCTTTCAATATTACCATTCTTAATGTCCCTTATATGCTCTAACAATCTCAGTTTGAAGGCCCTTTTGTTTCTCCTATGTAATACATATTACATGGACAACATAGAGCATAAATAACCCCTACTGACTTACAACAAAACTGCTTAACAGGAGTAAACTTAACATCATTAATAAATGGAAAACATGATGTGATATATTTGCAACCTTTGCAATTTCCACAAGGGAAAGTGCCAACTTGGCATGGTTCTTTATATAATGAAGGTGGAGGCAAAATAAATTTACTTTTAACCAAAAATTTTTATATTTCTACCTCTCCGATAGGAAAATTGTAAATTAACATTCAGCCACTGTTCAACATTTTTGCAAGAAAGTAAAAAAGACCAAAATTGTTTTACTATATCAAGAAATTGAGAAGTAAAACAACCATGAGTGGTTACAAAATACATATTTTCCTTACAGTTATTATTACCATTATATTGAGCCACATTTTTGCAGGGAAAGTAACTATTTACACCATCAAAAGCTTAACTCTTTTAACTAATTTATCAAAACATCTGTTTAAAATATCTTTGTTATATCCCCTACTCAAGAAAGATTCCACCAAAGTATTCATTTCTTGCTGAAAAATATCAGGTCTTCCACATAATCTATATGTACGTAACATTTCTCCATATGGTAAGGCATCCAACGTATGAGGAGGATGACCACTAGTTCCATGTAAATAAAAATTAGTACCGTCAAATTTTCTATTGATCGAAGTAATAATTTTAGTACCATTAGAAATATCGAGAATAACATCCAAAAATGGGACAACAAGTCCCATTTTTAGACCATCAAAACTCATAGAAAATCTATTATGATTAATATCTTTAACAAATGCTTTAATGTCACTTTCATCAGCATCCACCAAGAATATTAGATCATCCACAAACCTATAATAAGATATTACATGGGTCTGAAAAAATCTATGCTTGTATATTGTTTCTAGTTCAAATAAACCCATAAATAAATTAGCATACATGGGGGCAAAAGAAGCCCCCATGGCTGTACCCTGTAACTGATGATACAAAATCTCATTAAACTCAAAAAAATTATGAGTCAAACAAAAATGAAGTAACTCTATAATAAATGCTGTGACCGGATTGTCACCCAAAAAAATATCTAACAGCCTCAATGCCAAAAGGGTGTTTAATGTTGGTATAGAGGCTTTTAACATCAATAGTAAACCACGTCATCCTAGCATTTATTTTCACCCCTTTCATCTTATTCAGAAAATCAAAAACATCACAAATATATGATGGCAATTTGTATACAAAGGGAGCTAGAAATTGATGTAGAAAAATACCCAAATTATGCAAAAAATACAAAGAACCAGAAACAATAGGCCTCCTGGGGGGCCTAGACAGATTTTTATGTATTTTGGGTAGGCAATAAAAAAGAGCCATTTTGAACCTTCTATCTGAAATTTCTTTTTAACATCAGTGGAACTAAAATAACCTAGCCTAACCCCTTTATTTAACAAATCTAAATATTCCTGAACTGATTTGAAATAAACATCTACAGATATAACTTTACAAGTGTTACTGTCATTTAAATGTTCCATACACATAGAAAAATAATCAGCAGAATTCAAAACAACAAGCTTATTACCTTTATCAGAAGGTTTGAAAATTATGTCAGTTCTTTTACTGAGCCTAACTAAAGCCTGCCACTCATTCCATTGCAAGTTATAATCAACATTAGTTTTATTACTCATAAATTTTTCATAATTGAGTTCAGTAAAAAAAATTAACTAAACTAACAAACTGACATATGTCATTATTTAAATAACCAGGAGTAAAATTACTAGTGGTAGGTATCTTAGTAGTGTCTAGCTGGCAATATGCATTAATAGCTTCATCTGAAAAACAAGAAAAATAACTATCACCAGAACTACTATCATCAAATGTATCAGCAGAATTTAAAGACGTCGAACAGTTACTAAAGAAATGTTTCAAATGTAACTTCCTGCCAAACACATACATATCTTTTTTAAGTTCATAAAGGGGATTAATAACTGTGGGGATAAATTTCAAACCCCTATTAAGTAAAGACATTTCAACACAGTTAAAATCATAACCAGATAAATTAATAACATAATCTGCAGTATGACAATACCTTAAATTATTCGATACATGTTCATGAAGGGTGCTGGTGAGAATGTTAAAGAAGAGAGGACCAAGGATAGAGCCTTGTGGGTACACTGGTGGTGACTGGTAGGTATGGAGAGAGGGTGGAATGCCATTTTACTGACAGAAACCTATAGAACAGGTAGCTTTTGGACAATAGAAGGGCGGGGTGAGAGAGAACTAATGAGGACATTTGAAGTAAAAGTTTGCTGTGGCAAACTGTCAAATTCTTTAGACAAGTCTGGAATTAAGACAGAGACTGGTTTGCTGTTATCTCTAGCTTTATTGACAGTATCTACATAGGTTAGAAGTGCAGTGTTAGTACTATGGAAAGGACAGAAGCCATGTTATGTGAGGATGGGAGTCCTTCTTGTAGGAGACAGTTGTTTTTGAATACATTTGTCAATTATTTTGGTGAGAGGGGATAAGACTGCTATTGGAGTAAAGATAGTGTTGCCTGTTGAATTTCCTTGTTTATGCAGAGGGAACATGGGATTTTTGCATTGAACTGTGTTTATAAGGCTTGAGACAGGGTAGATACTACTGTCAGCTGCTATTTTAAGGTATTCACCTGGAAGCTCATCAGGGGAAGTAGAGCATGGTATGAGTTTGTTTAGGAGTAGTTTTTTATAGGATATGGGCACAGGTTTGATGGTGAAGATAGATGTGGTGACACGTGACTGCCGGATATGGTTAGGTTTAGGTGTTGGGGAAACCTTGGTTAGAGATGCTATACTATCTGTAAAATAAGAGCTGAATTGTATTTGGTTTCGAGTGTTGAATTATTGGGAGAGAGGTTAGGGTTGAATTTATGGCCGGGATGCAAGATTTCTTTAATGTCTGTCCAGACTTTTTTAGGATTGTGTTTACTATTATTCTGAAAGTTATTATAGTATATTTTTTGTCTTCATTAATTTGCTTTTAAGTATGATTGCAAATCATTCTGTGATATTTTATATTTTTGCCATTCTTTCCATGTTTCTTCTCTATTCTGCATTTGCATTCTACTCTTTTTGGATAACCAAATTGCATTATTTGTTTCTTACAGGCCGTGTAAGGCTATTTATGAAAGTTGTATTGAATTCACTTAAAGCATCATCTAAGGAGAAGAGTTTTAGGAAGTTTCAGTTCGTAGATAATAGGGTAGTAATTAACATTTCTGAATTAAACTTGGAAAGGTTGTGTGTTGTTTTTTAAACATGCTGTTTAAGTGGATGTGTGAGATGTCTGGTTCTATAGATTGGGAGATGATCACTGAGGCAGTCATTGTACCCAAGGTATATTTACCAGGGTCCAATACTAGGAACCAATTTAATATGGAATTTGATGTCTTGCTATAATGTGTGGGACTATTAATTAGTTATGTGAAACCAAATAAGTTCATATTAGATGTAGGGCAGTTAGAGTTTATGTTCAGTCAACTGACATTCACATCACCTAGTTGTATTATTTCTTGTGGAGTTGTTATGGATATCCAGTGTATTGTTTCCCAAAGGGAGGTAACTAACAGTAAAACATATTTGTTTATTACTGTTTAATTTCAGGAAAGTTTTATAAGAAGATCTGCTGAATTAAATTTTTGTACTGGTTTGTTGTAAGCAGAAATGTGGTAGCTGTTGGAAAATATTCCCTCTGTGTATTTAAAGTAATTTAAGCTCTGCATTTCTGTTGTTTCTGGAAAAAAAAAAAAACACAAAAAAAATTCCTTGTTTTCCGCCTTTCTGAACTAGTCTAGTCCAGTTTTCAGGCTTTGCTGAATCCAGGACTGTGGTAAAGGTTCCTGTGTTGCCCATATCATACTTGGATAGTTAGGTGGCTTCCTTGTTCACTGTGAGAGAGGGAACTCTGAGCAGCCTATCTGTCCCTGTAGGAGTGGTCCCAGCTGAGCAACTTGTAGCTCATTGGCCATTTTGGGCTAATTTCTATCCTTTTTGATCTCCCTGGTATAAAAACCGCTTAGTGCAGTTTTGCACTTGTATACAGCTCAGCAAGCTCTTCGTGGTGCCCTGCAGAGTCCTACAAGCGGCCGAGAGACAAAAGAGAGACTTTGGACTTGATTAAGTATTGTTTTTGCTTGTTATTTCCCTGAAATGCTAATTCCACCTAAAATGCGTCTTTTCAGCGCTTCTCTGGATCCCTAGTGATATCTGCATAGCTTACTGTACTTATTTCTTTATTGCACTTGAAAAAAGTTGCTGTTTGTCATTTTTGCATTTAAGTTACCTGTAACACAGTCGCAGGCTACATACTCAAGTGCGCTAGCCTCCTCTGTGTATTTAAAGTAATTTAAGCTCTGCATTTCTGTTGTTTCTGAGAAAAAAAACAAAAACAAAAAAAAAAAAATTCCTTGTTTTCCCACCTTTCTGAACTAGGGCTTTGCTGAATCCAGGACTGTGGTAAAGGTTCCTGTGTTGCCCATATCATACTTGGATAATTAGGTGGCTTCCTTGTTCACTGTGAGAGAGGGAACTCTGAGCAGCCTATCTGTCCCTGTAGGAGTGGTCCCAGCCCAGCAACTTGTAGCTCATTGGTCATTTTGAGCTAATTTCTATCCTTTTTGATCTCCCTGGTATAAAAACCGCTTAGCGCGGTTTTGCACGGGTTTGCGCACCGCGCAGCTCTGTTTAGCTGCGGTTAAACTATTCCAGGCTCCATGAAGTCTGCACTTCAGTTTTTCCCTTGAAACTTGAAACACTTCAACCCAGCACTAGAAACAAGGCAATTTAAGACCGGCACTTACTAAAACTAGCACTAGCTTACAGCTTGCACTTCAGCCCTATACTCAGGAAGTATAAGGCTCTTTACTCATCCAATCAGCAATACAGTCCCAACCATCTATTCAGGCATGTTCAAGGGACAGCTTCAGGTGTGCTCTCTGGTCCAGCTGGTGAATCTGGGCATCCTGAGGCAATGTTACAATTGCCTCATGTACACAGACAACCCCCTCCTCCTCCCAACCAACACAAACATATGTGAGAGATGCAGCTACACAGCCAAACTGGAGGCTAAGCTCTCTCAACCCACGACTGGATCAACCAGTCACAAGGAGAAGGGCAACACTAGCACCACATTACCAGACTCACATAGACCAGCCATAGCTGCACCAGAAAACAACTCTCAGAAATACGCAAAAACATACTCGGAAGCTCTAAATAAGAACCTGCCTAAACAACAGAGACCTCCTAAGCATACACCCAAGCAACCCCCACCCCACAACAGGAAACCAGGTAACACATACTTCACAACATCAGTGTGCCAAGCCTAAACCTCAAAATGCATGCACTCAAGGCTCTCCTTAGTATGGAAGAAATCGACGTATGTGCAGTGACAGAAACCTAGTTCAAGGCTCCAGAGAGCACCCCAGCACTACCAGGCTATAACTCCTACCATACCTTTAGGTCCCAAAACCAGGACCGGAACACAAAAGGAGGGGGGTGTGTCCATATTCATCAAGAACACCCACACCTCCAGGTTAGTAGCAATGCACGTGGAATCTGAGACCATCCAAGTGCAATTGACAGCGGGTAAATTGACTGTTCAGTTTATAGCTTGCTACAGATCTCCCGCCTTGTCTCAGGACCCTCATGCAGCATTCCTGAGAACATTAGAAAGTATGAAGATTCTACCCAACACCATGCTACTGGGTGACTTCAACTATCCAAACATTGACTGGGAAAACTACTCGAGCTCAAACGCCCTAGCCCAATGCTTCCTTGAGTTTATAAATGCAAACGCCCTTGAACAGCTGGTCACCACTCCCACAAGAGGTGACAACATACTGGACCTGGCCATCACCAACATGGGGAACCTATGTTCCACACCTGAGGTAAACTCGTCATTTGTAAGATCAGATCACAAACTAATCACACTGGACATCCACATCCGACCCCCCCCCCAGTCAAGTAAGTCAAGGTAAAAAACTTCTCTAAAGCCAACTTCACACTCCTCAAGACCGAGGTGGGACGTTTCAAAGCTTCCAATCAAATGGAAAATGATGACCCAACGGCAGAATCCTTTACAAGTGCATTCTATGAACACCTTCAAGAATGCATGGAACGAGCCATCCCAAGTAAAACCAAGACCAACTCCTCAAAAAAGAGGAAGCAGTCTGGTGGACCCGAGCCATAAATAAACTTTACAACAGGAGGAGGAAACTCCTGCAAGATAGAACAAAATCCCAAAATAAGAAGGCATCTCTGATTAACATCAGTAAAAAACTGCGCTCCCTCATTAAATCATCCAAGGCCAACTTCAATAGAAAAATAATAAGGATAACCACAAGGCCTTCTTTAACTATGTCAAGAGTCTAGGGGCAAACTCTCAGATATGCTCCGAGCTAGTGCATAATGGCCATAAATACACTAAACCAACCGACATTGCCAACATCCTGGCTGACAAGTTCAGTGCAAACTTCACCCCCCAACCTCTCCACCAAAGGGGCTAGCACCCATCCCAGAAGAATGTGGTGCTCCAGATATCTCAGACACACAAGTAAAGACAGCCCTTGCAAAGACCAAAAACACAGCATCAATGGGACCAGATGCTATCCCAGGTTGTGTCTTACATGAGCTTCAAAATGAACTAACCGCCCATCTCAAATCACTATTCAAATCAGCCTCTCTACAGGCTATGTACCCAAAGGATGGCGTACAACAACAGTCGTACCACTCCACAAAGGTGGTGTCACAACTGACCCTGGGAACTATCGCCCTATAAGCTTGACTAGCTTGGTCTGAAAAGCCATGGAACACATTATCATGGAGCTCATTAACAGGGACATTGGGAACCTCCAGACACTGGACCCCACCCAGTTCGGCTTTGTTAAAGGCAGATCTTGCCTCCTGAACTTGGTCAACTTCTTCGAAACAGTCACCAAGGCCATAGATAAAGGGAAGGTGGTCCACACAGCATATCTGGACCTCGCTAAGGCGTTCGACACCATCCCACACTCAGGAATCATAGACAAACTCACCAGCTTAAATATCAAACCCCATGTCACGAGATGGGTTGCCAATTGGCTCTCAGACAGAACACACACGGTAACAGTGGCAGGCACCATGTCTGACTCTAAACCAGTCACAAGCGGAGTCCCACAGGGCTCAGTCCTGGGACCTCTCCTGTTCGGTATATATTTCTCCGAAGTACAGGCAAAGGCGGAGGGACTGTGGCTAACCAAGTTTGCAGATGACTGTAAATTGGGAGCAATAATTGACTCTCCAGCTGACACAGACATCCTGCAAAAGGGTCTCACAGAGACAAACACCTGGTGTCAAAGTCATGGCCTCAAGCTAAATGCCAAAAAATGCATAGTAATCCCATTTGGGAAAAACAAAGTACCTACAAACTACCACATAGATGGGAATCCACTAAGTACAGAAAAAGTAATTAGGGACCTGGGTACCCAAGTAGATAGCATGCTTTCCTTTGATAACCACATAGCCAAAACGGTCAGGGGATCCTTCTGTGTGGCATAACCACATAGCTAAAACGGTCAGGAAATCCTTCTATGTGGCACACCTGATCACAAAGGGTTTTTCATCCAGATCCAAGGAGGTGATTGTGCCCCTTTACTCCTCACTCATTAGGCCCATAATAGAGTACAATGCCCCATTTGGGATGTACCTCACTAGACACCTGCAACAACTAGAAAGACCACAGAAGTAACTTACTAAGAGGATTAAGGGCCTTAAACAATTACCCAATAAAGCACGACTAAAAAAGCTCCAGCTCTTCTCAGTCGCTTACCGTGTGCTCAGAGGTGACCTATGCATGACCTATAGGGCCATGTCAAACCCTGAACTAATGGACATGCTTCACCTCAAAAAAAAAGAGATCCCTCAGAACCACTCATTCTAGCTGCTTGAACCTATGTACAACACTAAACAGGACATGCTGGAGGGATAGATTCCTGTCCCAGCGACTCCCCTCACTGTGGAATAGAATCCCAATCCATATTCGACAGAGTTCCTCTCTGACCCTCTTCAAGAGAAATCTTGATGAGTGTATGGGTAATCGTAAGTTCTACCTTGGGATCACTTCAGGAGCCCTGTTGACAGAGGCCCAGGTTACTAATCTAATGGGGAGGCGAAAGCCATCACTCTGTGGCTAGGCTTATAAATGCCCATGGGCAGATAGCCTAGTACTTACCTATGAACCTATTAAAGGAATACTACCACCTTTCCTCTTTATAAGGTCTTTACAGATGATATTATAGCCAGGAGGTATAATTTTTGAGTCTTTTATGCTGGGTTTAAGCCAAGTTTCTCTTACAGCAAGAATATCAGGCTTATGTTGGGTAATCCAGGAATGTAATTCAGTAATTTTATTTCTTATGCTTCTAACACTTATAGGCTATAGGTTCATAGGTATGTACTAGGCTATCTGACCAAGGGCATTTATAAGCATAGCCAGAGTGTGTCGGCTTTTGCTGCCCCATTGATTAATTAACTGATCCTCTGTCAAGCAGAGCCAGTGAAGTGATCCCAGGGGTGTATTTTCTGTTACCCATCCACTCATCAAGGTTTCTCTTGAAGAGTGTTAGTGAGGGGCTCTGCCTAATGTAGTTTGGAATTTTGTTCCAAAGCATGGGGAGTCTGTATGACAGGAATCTATCCCTCCAGCATGTTCTGTTTATTGCTGTGGCGAGGTTTAGCTCACTAGAGCGCATGACTCGCAGTGACTTGGATTTCTTTAGGTGGCGCATGTCCATCAATTCTGAGTTGGACATGGCTTTGTAAGTCAGGCAGAGATCACCTCTGAGTAAGCGATATGCCTCTGAGTACAGCCGGAGTTTTTTCAGTTGGGCTGCATAGGACATATGTTTGAGGCCAGTAATCCTCTTGGTGAGGTACTTTTGTGGTCTTTCCAGCTGTTGGAAGTGTCTTGTTTAGTACATCCCAAATGGGGCATTGTACTCTATGATGGGTCTGATGAGTGATGAGTAGAGGGGCACTGTAACCTCTTTATTTCTAGATGCGAATCCTTTAGTAATTCGATGGGCCACATAGAAGGTGAATGAACATGAATTTGCTTATGGCAGCAAAACTTAAATTACTGAGGTTGGATTGTGACCTTTATAGGGTTAGTGTGTGGAAAAGAAATGTCTTGATGTTCATTGTGATAGGTGGGGCCAGGACTAGGGTGAGTGTCTCCTACTAGAAAGATTTTAGTATATTCGGGAATTACTGATACTTATTTTTTGGAGAGTATTTTTCTACCTAATTGTGTTTTGGTTTGAGTTGAAATGAGTTAATCTGTATATATTTGGAGTAAATGTGAGGGGCATCATTAAATAGATTTGATGCAATGTGTGGAGATTGTAGGGAGGGAAGTATGAATAGGTTGTTAGGATAGAGTTGGAGATATGTTGAGAGCTGTTATAGTTACATGGTCGGGTGAAAGATGGTCCAGTAGCAGGAGAAGAATAGAGGATAAGCTGAGTAGTAGCATGATTAAGGAAAGGGATCTCTGTGTTATAGTTGGCAGGTAGTGGCAGAATTAGAGATCAAGAAGGTATAAGAAGTTGCACAGTAGGAGGATATTTAGTGGTGCTGGTCTGAAAGCTGATAGAGGGTGGGTAGGAAAGAAGTCTTTTCTATGACGGAAGAGAGTTAGGTTGTCCCAGTATCTTTCCTAGAATATAAGGGATACGGGGGGTTTAACAGGCTACAGTTTGAGACTGTAGGTAAAATAGGAAGAAGTGAGGTCAAATTATATAATAGCGAGTAATCAGTTTATAGCCAATAAAAAGCAATTAGCAGAGAGGTACCAGGATGAATGGGTTTTCTTTCATTTTCTGAGTGCAGAAGTTTGTTAGCCAAGAAGACTAACTGGCATATACAGTGTAATATGTTGGGAAAATGAAAGGACATTGAACAATTAGTAAGTGGTCCTTACAGTACAAGGGCAACTTTGCTGGGGGGGGGGGTGTTAAAAACTAATTTCCTTCACAGACAGGCACATATTTGACTAGATGTCTTTAATGCACTACAAGGTTCCTCAAGTTAAATTAACTTGCATTGTACAAAGACAAAAATCTCAGTAAAAATGCTTGGGAGTTGAACCTTGTGGCAAGCTTCAGCAGTTTTTGGGTTGAATGTAGTGAGCAGAGGCCCTGAAAAGAAAGAAAAGAAAAAAAACTCTACTTAACTGCCATATTATGTCAAGGCAATATAATTTTATTTCTCAAAATAATGTATGTTTACAGTGTATGTGCTGCTAATATGTTATCATGATCAAAAGGTTTCTCATCCAAAAAAAGAGAGGTCATTGTTCCTCTCTACTCATCACTCATTAGATCTATTGTAGAGTACAGCGCCCCTTTTGGTATGTACCTCACAAGGCATCTACAAAAACTGGAGAGGCCACAGAAATACCTCACAAAGAGGATTACTGGCCTCAAACATATACCCTAAGCAGACCGTCTCAAAAAACTCCAACTTTACTCCGCCGCATATCGCCTACTCAGAGACGATCTCTGCCAAACATACAAAGCTATGTCAAACCCACAGCTGTTGGACATGCTCCACTTCAAGAAATCCCAATCCCTCCGAACTACATGCTGTAGGGACCTAAACCTTTTCACCACAATAAACCAAACATGCCGGAGGGATAGATTCGTGTCCCAGAGACTTCCCATACTCTGGAACAGACTACCTGTCTATGTCAAACAGAGCTTCTCATTAGCACTCTTCAAGAAAAATCTTGATGATTGGATGGGAAATATGAAATTCACCCTGGGGATCACTTCTGTGGGCTCTGCTCGACAGGGGCACAGGAAAATAATTTTCTTGGGTGGCGAAAGCCAGGGTACCTTTTTGGCTAGGCTTATATAGCCCGTAGGGCCAATAGACTAGTGCCTACCTATGAACCTATGATATTTGAAATACCAATTCTGCATGCATCTCTTTTCACATTTTTGTTGTTTATATATGTTGTATGAATTTGGAAATGCAGTTTTCCTCACTGAATAATAATTAATTTCCCAAGTTTTAGGTAAACAGTATGAGCCCATAAGCTGCATGCAGTTCATAAAGTAAGAGTTTATAGCAGGTTCCGTTATGCATGAACAGTGTGCAGTTTAGATACTATTCTGCACACTATGTTTAAAATGCTTGATGGGTTAGGGGCAATGCAGCTAGGAACAGCAGTTAGGAAGGTAAAATATACCTTCTGGAGCAACTGTTACTGGACTGTGTAGTGACACTGCACTGATCTGCTCTCTGCAGTGCTGATGCACATATTACACCATTTACTATTTACAGAACCTGACAAGCCACCAAGTAAGGACACTTTTTAAATTCTGGTACTGTTAAGTTATAAAGTTGATAAAAGAAAATGGGAATTAACATTGTTTTTCTAAAGTAAATGAAGTCTGTAACTTGTGCTATTAGACCGGGCGGCAGCACTGGCCCTCGTGGTAGCCCCAAAACCAGACGCTTACCGCGTGGCACTCAGGACCCCACAAGACCCCATCAGTGCGAATGCACATACAACGATAAAAGTCTATTTACCACTACTCCAATAAGTGACTCAGGGTAGCCCCAAAACCAGACGCTTACCGCGTGGCACTCAGGACCCCACAAGACCCCATCAGTGCGAATGCACATACAACGATAAAAGTCTATTTACCGCTACTCCAATAAGTGACTCAGGGTAGCCCCAAAACCAGACGCTTACCGCGTGGCACTCAGGACCCCACAAGACCCCATCAGTGCGAATGCACATACAACGATAAAAGTCTATTTACCGCTACTCCAATAAGTGACTCAGGGTAAATAAATAACTACCCTTTTCATTCTATTTTGCTAAACACCTTGTACTCTACTACAGGAACCAGGCAGAACAACATCTAATGAACACAGGTTCCTTCTACTAAAAAATAAATAAAAAGAAATAAAAAATAAAAAAAAATAAAAAACTCAGGTAGCTACCATTAAACCTGGTTTCCTTTAAGACCCAGGGAAATCCTGTGGTGTAGCAGCCGAGGTTAGAAAGGGACCTAGGAAACCGCCATATTTTCAAACTAACTTGTGCTATTAGACCGGGCAGCAGCACTGGCCCTCGTGGTATGTAACTACTGCATTTTGTTCTGATTGTGCATATTATAGCTAAATGAAACTGAAACTCTCACTGTTGTTTGGTTTACTAAAAGCAATTTACTCATAGAACCCTGCTTGTGGTAAAGATTGAATGCACTGTGTAGATGCAACTGGCGTCTTGTAAAATATAGCATATGGTGCCTAGTAAATGTAAATAAGCGTGTATATAGGGGCTACTGAAGAAATAAGGTTAATTGCCTGATCTGGATGTGGCTGTACATTAGCGACTGTTCAAATGCAGATAACCGCGTTTTGTTTAACTTATACTGCCTAACGCTGCAGTAGAAAGTGGTGCGACTTGCTTGCCAGCTCTAATTTCCTGGTCTGAGGATGTAAGCACGAATTCAAACTAGTTATAAAATATTCACGCTACAAACACCTATTTTTAGATATTATCTTCTGTATAATGTTTCCTTAGGCTAGCTACTACACATCAATGGTGTAAACTTTTACTTGTGATAATGTCCTTTTGAATAATGTTTCCTTAGAATAGCGACTACATACGGAAGGTTGTAAACGCATATGATTTTGATGTAATCTCTGCTTGGTGTATGTGTTTATTTCACAGTGCATGCTCTTCCTGACTAACAGTATACCCTGCGGCGTACTTTTAGCGTAGCAAAGGGAAACAAATGGTACACTCTCTCATATTTGATATTTCTGCTCTACCAGATTAACAGTGTGCTTTGTAGAGTATTCATAAGTCGCCAAGGGAATGAAATCACTGCTTAGTACTACTAGCTGTTAATATAGTGCTTAAGATCACAAAGTTTGTAGAATTTATTTTTTATGCTTACCAACTGACTGCATTGTTTAAAACTGTCTTTTACTGCACTAAATCACCTAACACTTTAAAAGCTATCTCTCTCTGTTACCTCCATCTTAGGTAGCCCCAAAACCAGACGCTTACCGCGTGGCACTCAGGACCCCACAAGACCCCATCAGTGCGAATGCACATACAACGATAAAAGTCTATTTACCACTACTCCAATAAGTGACTCAGGGTAAATAAATAACTACCCTTTTCATTCTATTCTGCTAAACACCTTGTACTCTACTACAGGAACCAGGCAGAACAACATCTAATGAACACAGGTTCCTTCTACTAAAAAATAAATAAAAAGAAATAAAAAAATAAAAAAAAAAATAAAAAACTCAGGTAGCTACCATTAAACCTGGTTTCCTTTAAGACCCAGGGAAATCCTGTGGTATAGTCCCCGCTCCGCTTAGCCTCATGGGCTTGCTCCGCTCCCCTCCCTGCCCCCTATTCCCACCCGCCCCCACTACCTCTACATTTATTTGGTCATCAATCCCATCCCCTTTACCACTACCCAATCAAAACTGTCCACTCCTCCCCCCTCCATCTCTCTGCCACTCCCTACCACTAAACCAACTCCGCCCACCTACCTAACTCTCTCCAATTATCTCACCCTACTATTACCTCCAGCTTTCTGCGGACCTAGGTATCTCCTCTAGCCCTATTTACGCAGAGACCTTACCCATCACCATGGACAGAAACTCATTTACCACCCTTCCCCTTGTACTTTTACTCCTCATTTTACCGTATCTCTTAACAACCTATGAAACACAAGCCCTAACAGGAGTCTACCTTCCCAAGGGTCAGACCTCCCTGTATTCCCAAAATACCTCTACTCTTATCCCTCCCTCTCTCTACTCTGCTACTCACCTCATCCCTAAAAGTACACACCTTATTCTTCGATACCCAAAAGGATCCTCATTAAGGGAACAGCTTAAACTACTAACTAGACTACAAAAAATACTAGAATATTTGAAAAAATCCATCACTAATGACGGTGATATCCACCCTAACCCAGGCCCTCATAGTGACCTAGGCCCTAACCTCCTCCATGCAGCTAGTAGACCAGCGGATTCCCTCTTTTTGCTTCATCTCAATATTAGAAGCATTAATAATAAAGTCCATAGCTTACATGCCATGCTTGATATCCACTCCCCTGACATAATGTGTTTATCAGAAACTTGGCTCAAACCAAGCACCAAGGATGAGGAAATTATCCCTCCTGGGTATAACATCATCAGGGCTGATCGTACAACCAGAAGGGGTGGCGGAATAGCTGTAATGTTCAAGAACTCCTTGAGCATCACAATGAATTTACTCCAACCCCCAAAAGTTTCTAACCTGGAACTGATTGCCCTTAAGCTATCCCTAAACAGACAAAAAGTATTAATCTACCTACCACCAGGCAAAAATGTAGAAAACCTTGAACAAACCCTTAGTTGGCTTGCTAATAACTATCCCCAAGAAACTATAATATTAGGAGATGTTAATATTGACTGGTCTCTCTACTCTGCTCAATCAAATCCTCTCCCCATTAACTTACATGGTTTCTCCCAAAATATTCTTTCTCCCACTAGAATTGGACATGCCCAACAAAAGGAGAGCATTATTGACTGGATTCTTACTAATAGGAATCCTAATAACTATACCACAGGGACCCTTCCCAACGACCTTAGCGACCACCTCGCTACCTTTATTATAAAACACAAATGTTCAAATACGAATCCCCCCATAACTAGATTAGTAAGGAACAGCAAGAATTTTGTCCCTGACCAATTCCTAGCTGATCTCAAGGCTTGTAACTGGCACATCCTAAAAACCCTACCGTTAGATGAAAGTGTCTCATACTTTAATGACACTTTCCTCAAGATACTCAATTCCCATGCTCCTAAACGACTTACTAGAACTAAGGAACGTATAGCACCCTGGCTAACACAAGAAACTAAATCTAAAATTAGAATCAGAGACCAGGCCTGGAATAAATGGAGAACCACAAAAACCCCCCTAGATCGCATCAAGTTCCTCCAGCTTAGAAATTCAACCAAAGTAGCCGTTAAATCTGATAAAAAACAATATTTCTGTCACCTCCAAGACAAACATCAGTATAATCCTAAAAAATTCTGGGCTGGTTTTAACCACCTACTACATCCCGGTAAGTCTACTACCCCTACCCCCGATAAACTCATGGACAATGACCCAACAGAAATAGCCAACTCCTTTAATTCTTTTTTTACTGAGACCATCCAGTCCCTTGCCAGTAAGCTTGCACGCCTCCCTCGGTGGCAACCCCAACCATAAATACAACCCAAACTGCCTTTAACCTACAACCCATCTCCACCTCCTACATTCGCACCCTTTTGAAAAAACTTAAACCAACCACCCTCGGCAGATCTGCTCCCTGCCAAATACCTACAAATAGCATCTGATGCCATAGCCTACCCTGTCTCAATCTTGATCAACCGGACTATTTCTGAAGCATCTATTCCCTCTATCTGGAAAATCTCTTATATCATCCCCCTCCACAAAGGAGGGTCCTCCACTGAAACCTCTAACTATAGACCCATAGCCATACTGTCTCCCCTAGCCAAAATTATGGAACGCTGTGTCCACAAACAACTCATTACCTACCTCACACAAAACAACCTCCTATCAAATACCCAACATGGCTTTCGCCCCCATCACAGCACAACCACAGCTCTCCTCTCCTTTGTTGACTCAGTCAACCACAATCGCAATAATAAACTAATATCCTCTGCGCTCTTTCTAGACCTATCGAAAGCCTTCGATATGGTCAACCACCAACTACTGCTTCAGGCACTGGAAACCTTACATCTTAGCAAACTAACCATAAGTTGGTTTAATGCCTATCTCTCTAGCAGAAAACAGGCGGTCCAGTGGCAAAACAGCCTATCAGACCTACTCCCCACGAATATTGGTGTCCCCAAGGATCTATCCTTGGTCCCCTTCTTTTTTCCATTTTCATAAATGGCCTACACTCAATTATTCCCAAAGCCACCTGCATTCAATATGCAGATGACTCCACCCTGATCTGCTCTGACGAATCTCTCGCCAAACTCCAAGCCACTACCCAAAACTGCTTTTCCACTGTCGAAAAATGGTTCTCGAACTTAAACTCTTACTTAACCCTACCAAAACCAAATTACTTCTATTTTTCCCCACTCCAGCGACTGCTCAAACTATAGAACCCCTTAACACCAACAACCCAACCTTCCATGTGTCCTCCAGTAATGGCACCATTATCTACCCCGTATCCCATACCAAACTACTAGGGGTGACCATAGACCATAAACTTAAATTTGATATGCATGTAAATTTAACTATTAAATCAGTCAACAAAAAACTTGGGTCAATGTATAGAATAAAGGCCTTCTTAACTCCGCACAGCAAACTAACTATTGCCCGAACCCACCTCCTCTCCACACTCCTTTATGCCTCCCCGATATTCTCCTTCCTCAATAAGAAAGAGCTTAATAAACTTTCTACTACCTACAATCACATAGCCAGATTCATAACTGGAACGCCCTATCGCACCCATCACTGCCTAAATTTAAGGTCTCTCGAATGGCTGGAACTGCCCAATATTCTCAAATTCAACCAGCTAACCGAGGCTTTTAAAATTATCAACCATCCAGATAAAACCCCCTCACTGAACAAAATACTTACCCCGTACTCCAACCTTAACTCCCTCAGGTCTTCCAAAAGTCTACAAGTACTGAACATTAAATCTAACAACGCTGGTGGTGAAGCACTATATGCTAATTCCATTGGCAAATCCTGGAATGCCCTTCCAATCAACCTAAGACTTATGACCTCTCAGTACCAATTTAAAATACATCTTAGAGCATACCTGAAATCCAAATGGTTATGCCCTTGCTCCAGTCCAGACTAAAAGCTATTGTCCCTGCCGTACCTAGGCTTCTCTCTGCCTCCACCTAACCCAAAAACCAAAGAACGCTCTATTTTAGCCCTGCTTGTCTGGCTGTTCTAATCTGTACCTCGTTAAATCATTTATATAACTCTTGCTTCTCTTATTTGGCCTTTAAGCGTCAGTGTATTTAATTGTATTTTCTTGTTATAGCTTTATCATTGTATTTGTATTAACTAGTATTAACTTGTGTTAACATCATCAGTGTATTTGTTAATCTAACCATGACCTTGGAGCTTTTCTCCCCGGGCCTCCACTGAAAATGGACATGTATCCAGTTGGACTAGCCCGGTCAACAAATGTAAAATAAAATAAAATAAATAAAATAAAATAAAATAATGATTATCAGCGTTTACTGAGAAATTAGCACAGAGGATTAAAGCTATGTGTGGTTAATGAGTTACTTCTGGTTATTCGTAGTTTGACTTTCTCAGCATCTTTTTGTTGCTTTGTGACTCTAAGAAATTCACTTAACCAGACAGTGATTCTGGGCTGAGTCTGAGAAAGGTCTGTGTGGATCAGTGCTCTACTTCAAATGACAAATCCGAAATAAGTAATAGTAATCTAACTCCCTTTCTTGAAAAGATTTTCAATTTGAGGAAGAATTAGAGCAAGATTCTGAGGTAAAATTAGGAACATTCCTACAGATTAGGGACAGGTGAGAGGTATGGAAGCCTTTTATTCACAAACATGAATTACAGCAATGAAAAGTGGCATACAAAAGCTTGTTAGCTTTTCTTGGTAAATGATGCATAATTCATAAAAAAATACATGTATTAGGCATGATGGCAGACTTAAGAGTCATTAATACATTATGTTAATGAGAGATCTGGTGCTATGGTGATCTCCAGTTGGTGGGAGTTTCCCAGTGTCACTGTGTAGGGGGCTGGGGAAATTTGTAGCTGTGATAGCAGGGTTGTCTGCACCAAAGGGAACTTTGTTTCAAGTAGGATTTTTCCTACTATCTAATGTTTTTTTTCTTTCCTTTGCTTTCTTTCTTTTTTTTAAAAAGTTGCAGTATTGATATGCTGCATATCAGTCCTCTCATCTTTCCTTATTTTGCGAAAAGGTTCCTATTTTCAGGCCTGGTTTACCTCTGCACAGGATAATACCTATTTTTGGAGGTATGTCCATATTTTCAGACTTCATTTACCTCTTCACACAGTTTCCTAAATCCTCTTCATCATATTTTAATTTTAAATAGCATACAGAAAAACAGATGATCAACATACTGGCAACAGCAATAATTTAAAGAAAGAGGACACACACCTTACATATCTTCCTTTTTCAGAAGTAAAAATAAATGACCTTGTATGGTAGAATTTTGCAGTTCAGTTCATTAACGTCTACAGATTTTACACCATCTCTTTCATAATGTGCTCATACTTTTCCATCATTTTTGTCACTCCTTTTTTCTGAACATGTGATTTGAGTAGTATTCCACATTCCTACTGGAAGTGAGAAGAGAGATTTGGTATTCAAACGTTATGCTAAATAGGTGTTCAACTGCCTTTGTTCCTATTTTCAATGTCTGCAGGGTGAGAGGTATGCTGTTCATCTGTCTATGTTGACCTTATCATTAACTGCACTGCATTGTGCGGAAATTTTCAAGTTTGACACTAAAGTAAAGCAGTGTTCCACTTTCGACAGTGGTGGTTCTGCTTTTTATTCTCTGATTGTATCCTAAATCATAATTATAGCCAATCAGCAAAGAGAAACAAAGGGAGCCAATTAGAAAAGGATTTTGACATTAAGCTCCCAATTGGAATGCTGAGTAAAAGTCCATGGCTTCAAGGCTGTCTATAACGATACCCCTGAAGCACAAACAATGAGAGAAAATAAACTTCTATCACTTTTCTCCCCCTCACTAAATGCAGTTGTGTTTAAACAGTGGGGGAAAAATAAAATAGAAGAAAAACTGTAACAAAATAAATAACTGCAATACCAGTGGTTTTATTTTTTCTCCCTCCCTTTAAATGCATACCTCTTAACCTGCTAGAGTAAGAAGTCTGGACAAAGCCAATAGCCAAACATAATGCAGAAATAAAGCCACAAAAATAGTGACAAATTTTAGATATAGCTTTTATAAACTTAGAAAATTGCTAGAATCGCAGGTTTGTGTTGCTGTACATGTTCTGAAGGTTATAATGGTGGAAACTCAAATTTCTATCATTGTCTTATTTTTTCTTTCCTCTGTGATTTGCCAGAAAACTGCTTATTTAATGAGGAACTGACCAAAAATTTGGGCATTCTGCAAAATTTTGGGCAGGTGAGAGTTATGACAAGGGTGTGTGGTGTGTGTGTTTGTGTGTGTCATAGCTCTCAACCTCTTAACACAAGACATCTGGATATAGCCTTAATTAATGGGGGGACAAAGGCCCCAAAAGGAATCAGTTTTTAATATTGATGTTAGAATAGCAGGATTTGCGTCAGTATGCATTTGCTGAAGGATATAAAGTTTGAAACACAAATGTTTGTAATTATTTAGAGACTCGGTCTTCAGTGGTTTGCCAGAAAATCATAGATTTTATGACGAAAAGACAAAAAATTGAGGCAAAAATCTGGTGACTTGAGAAGTAAGGTGTGTATGTAAGCATCTAACAATGTCTTGGCTCAAGAATCAGGGATGAAGTAAAACATGGAGACAAAGTTCCAAAATCAGACAGATTGTAACTATTGTTATATACTTTGAAATTTGATAACATAACACATTTTGCCTTAGCATGCATTTTATGAAGTCTAAAACTCAAACTGTTAATGATTACTCAGGGATTGCAGCCCTTAATATGTGAAAAATATCTGAAGAACAAAGCAATATTAGAAAAACAGAGACATTCAGCAAATTCAAGGATAGTTGTGAACATCATATGTCTGTGTGAGGAGGGGTCAATGGAGATATAATGCTTTAGACTGTATGTGTCTGACAGCAGTGATTTCACTGTTGGTACAATGTATGTTTTTCTTCCTTCAGTGAATCACAGTGAAACATCTGAGAAGCACTGGGTCAGTAAAGTGGCACTAATTGCTGGATATGTTTCTGTGACTGGGTTTGTGGTAGGTCACCTGTGTATCTGTGCCTTTGCATCTTTGTGTGTGACCATCTGTACCCAGCAGTTATAGCCACTTAATTGACAGAATATCCTTGGATGTTTTATTATGAATGAATAAAGAAATACATAGGTTATACCAACAGTGAAGTTACTACTGTGTGCGTGTGTGTGTGTGTGCGCTCGTGTCCACACATGCACTTCTGTGCTTGAGTTTTTCTATATGAGTGAGACACTGTCTTTTTGCATCTACATCTATGTGCATATATATGCAAATGTCTGTGTCTGCAAGAGTGTGTGTATGCATTATTAAATACTTAGATATGGTATATATTGGTAGAAAGGCCATGGTCAAGGCACACATTTTGCTCATTACGAAAATAGACCCCCAGATTCCCGAAAGCTTGCATGGAGTGCAAGATCAGTGTAGGAGCTCACGCAGGCAATATGTTTGCCGTGCGATCCAGGAACAGCGGGCCAGGGTGTGCACGACAGCTGCTAAAGCTATCTTGCATGGACAGCGTCATGGTATGCAAATTACCTCATTTGCTGGTGAAAGCCATGCAAATGAGGTAAATTTGCGATCCAGCAAACACTAACCTGTCCGTGGAAGATTAGTGTTACCTGCAGAAATGTACTCCATTGGTAATGGAGTACATTTCTGCAAACAGCTAAACGGAGCTATGACAGCTCCAAATAAAGGATGCATACAGTTGAGGAAGCATGCCAGTGGCCAAATATAAGGCCATTGGCATTGCAAAATGTTTAAAAACATAAAACATGTTGCTCTTTTTTTTTCCCCCGATCTCCGATGTTTAAGCATAGCGCAGCACCGCGCAA
Organism: Protopterus annectens; assembly: GCF_019279795.1. Taxonomy (NCBI): domain Eukaryota; kingdom Metazoa; phylum Chordata; order Ceratodontiformes; family Protopteridae; genus Protopterus; species Protopterus annectens. Next base: position 715,831,182 of record NC_056744.1, read on the forward strand.
ACATGCAGCACTTTAAAAAACAAGAAAATAATTTAAAAAAAGCCAGAAATAGGCATTTCACTAAATTCTTATTCTGCCATGCAGGTGAAAGGCAGGCTGAAGACAACATGGCTACTGACTAGTGGTTGCTAAGGGGGGGGGAGCTCAGTGTGAGAGATGTAACCATGCATTACTAGGCAATCCTGTGCAAGTGAGGATAAGGATAGTGAATCCCAATTTTCCCCAATATGTGAGGCATGTCCCAAGAGTGTAAGATTAGGAGTAGGTGAGTAGAAGACTAGAATATAGGTGACATCATGAGGGTGTGTGTCAGACAGGCTGTAAGCTAATTGGAACACAGTGGCTCGTGTTTGCCCTGAGTTGCTCAGGATTGCAGAGTCATGTCTACGGTTCTCCTATTTGAAAACCTCAAACCCAAGGTGCACACTATTAAAAGATCGGAAACTCCGTGCAAACATGCACACAGCATATGTGCACCTTTGCGCTTGTTTATGCGGCGCTGCCCCGGGAGGAAACAGAAAGGCAAAAGGAAGGAAAAGAAGTAGTAGGAAGTTAACCAAGGAGAACTAGCAAAGCTGCCAGGTGAAATATATCATAATCAGCCAATTACACAGGCAGCAGACTAGCCCAGCCCAGCCCATCACTTTAAACTCTGCAAACACCATTCCCCCCTGTTTTTTCTCAAGAACTCTGCAACACTGCAGTATACAAAGAGGGAAAGCTTAAAAAGCTTAAGTCAAACAAAATGTTAGGGGCTGCTCTTGCTATCATAAACCAACATGTACAAGCTGCTGAGGGTGGTGATGTTGTGAATGCTGCTGAGCAACCCACAGTGAGGAGACGGAGAAGAGTGTACAGACCCAGGGTAACCTACCAGGGGCTACATGAGCTGGAGATAGTGGAGTGCTGTAGGGTGGACAGGGACCTCCTACAGCAAATTGTTGAGCTGTGCTGGCCATGCCTCACACACAGAACCAACAGAGGGGAACCCATCCTAGTGGATACCAAGGTATGTGTTGGCCTATGAATACTAGCTACAGGTACCTTCCAAAGGCCAACTGGTGATATGATGGGGATTTCACAGGCATCAGCATCCAGGGTACTCCACCAGTTCCTGGATGCCATGTCAGCACATTTCGGTGACCACATATATTTCCACAATTCCCATGAGGCATTGGCCAGCAATATGCTTCTTTTCCACCAAATAGCAGAATACCCTGAGGTAGTTGTAGCAATAGACTGCACGCACATATGCATCAAAGCACCACTCGGTGAGCGGGGTAGGGTCTACATCAACCGCAAGGGCTTCCCCTCCATCAACTGCCAGTTCATGTGTGATGCCCAGGGCATAATAATGAATGTGTGTGCTGGGTGCCCTGGAAGCTATCACGATTCCCACATTTGGCATCTGACCCAGCTGTACTAGTTATATGCCAGTGGGGACATTCCCTATGTTCACCTAGCAGGGGATGTTGGATACACATTGGAGCCATGGCTGATGACACCCATCAGAAATGCACACACACCCGAACAAGAACTCCATAATGAGGCACACGCACAAACAAGAATCATAAATGAGCGTGTGTTTGGGATGCTCAGATCACGGTTCCGGTGCCTGGACACATCTGGTGGAGCCTTGCAGTACTCCCCAACTACATGTACCCAGATTGTTATGGTATGTGCCATGCTACACAATATGATCCTGCTGAAACAGTTGCAGCAGTAACAGCATGGGGCAGGGCCAAACAGCCCCCCACCATTGCCAAGGCCTGCACAGACACAGCCTGACTCGGAGGAGGAACAACCTGAGCCTGCCCCAGTAGGCAGAAGAAGGTCTGCCCAGTATGCCCTGGCCTTGGCAAAGAGGTAACGCATAGCACATACACTGACTCAGTAGGAACCCTGGAAATTACACCTGTCTCTGACTCACACATACAGTAAAAGGGATGCCTAACTTGACACTACCTGTTTTCAAACATGTATAGGGAGTGTACTATGTGCATCCGACATAGGCAGCCCTGCAGCACCACCCTCAATACTGGCACAGACACAACTTAAGTCACTCACACATACCAGTTGTGTGTGGGGGGGGTCACATACCTAACAGTCACAGCCAGCAGGACAGTTGTAGACAAACGCAAACACAAACAATTGCTGTATCATGCCCTCTGAAGAGGCCTATGGGTAATCTCCCCCCAGGCCTATGCAGACAGATAACAGCAGGCCAGGCAGTGTGATGTGGGTTGGGTAGGCTATGAAGTCACAAACTAGTATGCGTGTAATTGGAAGCTAAGGTCTGTAGTACAGTGGTATGCCTCAAGCCAGTATGATAGGCAACAGTACAGACCGAAATGGAGTACCTGACATAGCAGTGCAGGCCTAGCAAATGTGTTTAAGTGTCAGGTATACCCCTCATTCTATGTACATCCAGAGTAACAATCAGGTGTGCCCCCCCCTGGGGTAAAAATGTACAAATAATAGTTGTCCCCCCGTATGTAGAAATGTTGATAAGTCTATGCAAATTGACTCATGGAAGCCCTGCAGGCACAGCATGCTTCCTGTCAATGTACAACACAAAGGTGAGCCCTGAAGTAAAAACTAACTTGATTTTTCACACATATATAGTATATATGTCCATAGTGGGCATGCTCACACACACAAACAAATTAAGCAAATTTCGGTCAACAACATACTGAAAGGTCATACTGGGTATGCTCACACACTTGGACCATGTCTGAGTACAGCAGTGGGCCACACATATCTGGCAGTTGTAGTTCTTACTCCAGACACATGTCACTATTCACCAATCCTACCTTGTGCACACAGTGATATGAAAATAGACCCATATAATATATTGGACCCCTGTCATAATCAAACTATGTAATACAAGTACTTAAGTTGTTCAAAGAAAGTTAAAATCCAAAGATCATCAATAAATATCTGATCAGTATCATCAAGAAACAATGAGCACTCCTAACATTATCCAAGCCAAGCTCTGCCAAAATTATTGCCAAAGATTCCATAGAGAACCATGAGGCTTTCTTTAGCTATGTCATAAATATCAAGGTAAACTCATATGTTCTGAGTCAGTGCAAAGTGTAAATGAATACATGGACATGACTGACATTGCCAACATCTTGTCAGACAGGTTCATACATATTTACCCCCCTCTCACTGACAAAAGGGCCCATTACCATACCTGGAGATTGTGAAAACCCAGAAATCACATATACAATGGTTAAACAGCTCTATCCAAACCTAAAAACATGGCATCTATGGGATGACATGGTGTCCCTGGCTGTGTCATATGTGAACTCCAAAACAAACAGACCCTGCACCTGAACAGTCTGTTGAGACTCACCCTCTGTACAGGATATGAAACTGTTGAATGGGTTACAGCAACATTTGGCACACTCCACAAGTGTTGGTGCACAACGGACCATGGGAACTATTGTCTTATAAGCCTGATCTGCAAGACCATGGTGTCCATCATTATGGAACTCATAAACAGAGCTATTGGGAGCCTACAAACACCCAACCCTACCCATTTTGGTTTGGTCAGGGGCAGATCATGGTCCCTAAACTTGCTAGACAAGGCAGTTACCCAGGACATACATCAATGAAATGAGCTCCACACAGCCTACATAGACCTTGAAAAGCCCTTTACCAACATCCCACACACATGTCATATCCACAAAATCAACAACCTGTGCATATTATGTCATCTGATGGATTGCCAACTGGGGCGCAGATAGATCCCACAAGGTAAGAATTGTGGTCTCCCTGTTGGACTGTAAGCTGGTAACAACTGCTGTCCCCCATGGCTCAGTCCTGGGACCTCTCCTGTCTGGTGTATACTTTTCAGAAGTACAGTCAAACACACTAGGGCTATGGTTAGCAAAGTTTGTGGATGACTGCAAAAAGGTTGTCATAATTGATGTTTGGGACAACAGAGCCATCCTTAAAAAGGGTCTCAGTCAGACAGATGTGGTGTCAAAATTATGGCCTCTAGCTACAGTCCACATAGGTGCCAACACCCTAAATATGGAGGTAATAATAAGGAATCTATGGACACGTGGATAGTCATCTCTCCTTTCAGAAACTCATTCACAAAGTGGTTAGAAAATCATGCTATGGGTCCCCACAAATTGCCAAAGTCTATGCATGTAGGTCAAAGGAGGTTCCCTCTACTCATCAGTCATCAGACCCATCAGAGAGTACCACAACACACTTGGGATGAATCTGACTAGGCACCTTCAGCAGCTGGAAAGACCACTGAAGTACCTCAACAAGAGGATTATTGGCCTCAACCAGTTGCCCCATGCAACAAGACTGAAGTAACTCAATCTGTACTCTGTTGCATACTGTCTACTCAGGCGATCTCTGCCCAACATACAGGTCCATGTCCAGTGCAGAACTGATGTACATGCTCTATCTGAAGTAAACCCAAGCTCACTGTGCCACATGCTCTAGGGATATAATCATCACAACAATAAATAGAACATGTTAGAGGGATACATTACTAACTCACAGACTTCCCTTGCTTTGGAACAGGCTCCCAACCTACATTAAGCTGAGTCCCTCACTGACACTCTTCCAGAGGAGCCTTGATCAGTGTATGTGAAAATGAACTGTCACACCATGGATCACTTCATCAGCTCTACTACACAGATGCATAGATAACTAACCCCAGGTGTGGTGATAGCTGCACACTCTGGCCATACTAATACATACCTTCAGGCAGATAGCCTATTACCTACCTATGTACCTATATATGTAGGGGGAATACAGTATAATAAGCCAAAGATGGATGGGCAGAGATGTGTGTAAGAGGGTGACCATGACAAGGAGCCATCCAGGACTGTCCCACCCAGCACACATCCCAATGGCACAAAAGACATGAGGCGCACCTCTCACCCACTGTACATAATAGCCACCAGTATCTGTAAGCATTACAGTGTATGTTGCATGTGCCTGCTGTACAACATGACTGTACAATGAAGTACACATCTACTATCTGTAGACATGTACCTGTCACATAGGTTCATAGGTATGTAGTAGACTATCTTCACAAAGGCATATATTAACCTAGACAAGTTGTGCAGCTTTAACCACCCCATTGGTTAGTCTCCTAAGCCCTAGTTCTAATAGTTAGTTCCTTAAGCCCCTTTCTAGTGGGGCTGCTGATGTGATCCCTGGCGTGAATTGTCTGTTTCCCATCCACTCATCAAGGTTCCTATTGAAGAATGTCAGCAAGGGGCTCTGTCATATGTACATTGGGACTCTGTTCCACAGTAAGGCAAGTCTCTGGGATGGTACTCTATCACACCAGCATGTTGTATTCATTGTTGTGATGAGGTTCATATCCCTGGAGTGTGTAGTGCAACTCAGTTTTGTTTTCCTTAGATGAAAAATGTTCAACAGTTATGTGTTGGACATGGCTCTGTATGTTAGGCAGAGTTTGCCTCTGAGTAGGCGGTACGCAACAGAAAACAGATTTAGTTTTTCCAGTTGTGTTGCATAACACAACTGTTTGAGGCCAGTAATCCTATTGGTGAGGTACCTCTGTGGTCTCTCCAGCTGCTGGATATGCCTAGTCGAGTACGTCCAAAATGGTGCATTGTACTCAATGATGGGTCTGATGACTTAAGAGTAGAGGGCCACCACTACCTCTTTTGATCTTGATGCAAACCCTTTGTTGATTAGGTGGGCCACATAGGATTTCCTAACCACTTTGGCAACATGGTTGTCAAAGGAAAGATGACTATCTACTTGTGTCCCCAGATCTCTTTTAGGGGGTAACACCTATGTGGTAGTTTGTGGGTACTTTATTTTCCCCAAAGGGGATTACTATGCATTCTTTCACATTGAGCTTGAAGCCATGATTCTGACACCACACATCTGTCTCATACAGTCCTTTCTGGATAATAGTTGTGTCATCCGGGGGAATCTATTATGGCACACACTTTACAGTTCCCAGCAAACTTGTCAACCACAACCCTCCTGTGTTGGCATGTACTTCCGAGAAGTATATACCAAGCAGGAGGGTCCCTAGGATTGAACTCTGGGGGACACCAGTTGTTACCGGTTGAGAGTCTGACATGTAGCCAGCAACTCTTACTCTGTGGGATCTATCTGTGAGACAGTTTGCACTCCATCTTGTGATGTATGAATTTATGCCCAGGTTGGTGAGTTCATCTATGATACCTGAGTGGGGAATGGTGTCAAAGGCCTTAGCGAGGTATAGGTAGGCTGTGTGGAGCTCCTTTTAATCATCTGTAGCCTGGGTAACTGTCTCAAAGAAATCCACCCAGTTCAGGAGGCATGATCTGCCTTTGACAAAGCCAAACTGGGTGTGCTCAACTGTGTGAAGGTTCCCAATGTCTTTATTGTTGAGTTCCATTATGATTGGCTCCATTGCCTTGCAGATCAGACTCGTCAGGCTCATAGAGCGGGAATGCCAAGGGTCTGTTGTGACCCCACCCCTGTGGAGTGGGAAGAACGTTGCTGTGCAACATTCTATGGGTACATATCCTGTAGAGAGAGGTGTAGGTATCCTTGATGAATATGGATACATCTCCACCCTATGTGCTATGATCCAGGTTCTGATAGCGGAAGATATGGAATGAGTAGTATCCTGGTAGTGCTGGTGTGCTCTCTGGAGCCTTGAAATAGGTTTCTGTGACTGCAAAGATATCGATATTCTCCATACTGAGGAGTGCCCCGAGTGTGTGCATTTGGAGGCTGAGACTTCTGGCAATGAGTAGCATTTAGCTCACTTTGTGGTTATTTGTGTTGGTTACAGGGGTTGGTTTGTCCTTTGAGCCTTGCCTAAAAAAGGTAATATGGGGACAGCAAGAGCCTTGGCCAGTATTCAGAAGCATAGGGGTGACAGGTGCAAACCATCTCTAGCGAAGCAACGAGGCTTGTCTATCATGTCATCCCAGGCAGACCGAGACTGGATCCTCTTTGAATGACACTAGAAGCTCAGCCAATTGTTGATGTTTATCATCTTTCTGCAGTATCATGTAGGTGAAGGTAAGATGCTACTCAAGGTCAGAGTCATACCAGCCTGGGCTACATGATCATAGATTTACTATATATCTCTTGTCATATTGTCCTGGGAGGTATGTCTCAGATCATTCACACTGACATGTACAAAGACCGTGTCATATATGTACCTGTTCTGGAGTGATGTAAGTGCTTGTGTTATGTTGCGGGTCATAGCACCTTACAGACAACTGACAGTAACCTTCCCCTTGTCCAGCCTAGTGAGTGGGACATCTGTGTGCCTGACTATGGAGTCACCTATTACTAGTGTGTTGGGTATGTTGTTTTGCCTCAGGGCCTGTTGTGAGGCACACTGCTTTGGTGTATTATATGTTTTCTGGAGTGTGCTTGTTGGTGCATGTTGCTTGCTTGTCTGCTTAGGAGGACACTTTCTCTTTTTCAGATAAATATTTGCATTCTCCGAGCATAGTAATGTGTATTTATGTGTGTGTTTTGCTGGTGCTTATATTGTAGGTCTATGTGAGACTGTTGGTGTTGTGCTTGTATGATCCTACTCCTCTTGACTGTATTGTCCAGTATTGGGTTGACAGAGCTTAGCCACCAGTTTGACCCTGTGTGTGCCAGCATGTGGTGCATCAACCCATATATGATATGGTTATGGCCTATGCATACAATACACTCACAATACACCTAGTATGATAAGCCTGCTGAGGTTAGCAAATGTGAAAACCTCCTTTGGACAAACTGTCAACGAGTAATGTCTGTATTGCATCCTGTAACTCCATATTGCTTGCTGAAGTGTAAAAAAGTACTTTGTTTGGCTTAAGAACCCCCGCACTTGCCAACTGTGTATGTGTGTGTCTGTCTCTCCCTGGAGAGTGCATCCTTTTTGGAGACTACTCACTCCCCTTAAAAGTGATATACTCATCTTTGTCAAGTCTGATGATGTCACCATCCTACAAATATACCTGTGGGAAGGTGAAATCCCAGTAATGTTTATAGCGTGTCGTGTAAATGCGTACTGCTGTAGTATCATGATGTAGTTAGGTAGGAGTTTGAATCCTGCACTTGCCAAATGTGTGTGTGCATGTATGTGTGTCTGTCTCTCCCTGGGGAGAGAGAAACCTTTTTGGAGACTACTCACATCCCTTAAAAGTGATATACTCATCTTTGTCAAGTCTGATGATGTCACCATCCTACAAATATACCTGTGGGAAGATGAAATCCCAGTAATGTGTGTAGCGTGCCGTGTAAATGCATACTGCTGTAGTATCATGATATAGTTAGGTAGGAGTTTGAATCCTGCACTTGCCAACTGAGTGTGTATGTGTGTGTGTCTGTCTCTCCCTGGGGAGAGAGCAACCTTTTTGGAGACTATTCACACCCCTTAAAAGTGATATACTCATCTTTGTCAAGTTTGATGATATCACCAGCCTACAAATATACCTGTGGGAAGGTGAAATCCCAGTAATGTGTATAGTGCGTTGTGTAAATGCGTACTGTTGTAGTATCATGATGTAGTTAGGTAGGAGTTTGAATCCTGCACTTGCCAACTGTATGTGTGTGTCTGTCTCTCCCTGGGGAGAGAGCAACCTTTTTGGAGACTACTCACACCCCTTAAAAGTGATATACTCATCTTTGTCAAGTCTGATGATGTCACCATCCTACAAATATACACGTGGGAAGGTGAAATCCCAGTAATGTGTATAGTGTGTCATGTAAATGCGTACTGCTGTAGTATCATGATGTAGTTAGGTAGGGGTTTAAATCCTGCACTTGCCAACTGTGTGTGTGTGTGTGTTCGAGTGTGTGACACCGTTGGTCAATGTGGAGTGGTTTTGATTTTTATAGTGTATTACATATCACAATGACAACTGTATGTGCATAACACATGTAAGGTAGCTGTGGGGCAAAGCCATATACATACATGTGACCTCAATTTTTTTCATAGGTGGGTACTATGCTTTCTCCATGAAACATCTGTTAGCCTTGCCAGAGCGTGCAGGCACTTTCCAAACCTTATGTTACTTCTGTATGCTTGTGATAAGCTTAGCCACTGCAGTGATCCCTGGGCTACGTCTTCTGTTTCACATTCACTCATCACAGTTTCTGTTGAATAGTGTGAGTGAGGGTTTGTGCTTGAGGTATATTTGAATCCTGTTCCAAAGCAAGCAAAGTCTGGCAAAGATGACTAACCTCAGTTGATCTCCATGCAAACTCTTTATTGCTTATGTGCTCCACAGAGGGATTTCCAAAAACCTATGATAATGTGATTATCAAAGGAGAGATGACTAAACACATGGCTCTATGTATACATTAGTACCTGTTCCACATTTTGGGGGCTACTACCTATGTGGTACTCTGGGGGTACTTTGTTTTCTAAAAGTGGATAACTATGCTTTCTTTGGCTTATAGCTTTACAGCATGATTTTGACACCAGTTATCTGTCTCTATAATACCCTTTTGGAGGATGTGTATGTCATCTGGAGAATAAAGTATAGCCCACATTATGCATTTTCATCAAATGTGGGCAGACATATCCCTACTGTGTTTGCCTGCACCTAAGAAAACTATATGCCAAACAGGAGTGGTCCCAGTACTGAGTGCAGGTGAATACCACTTGTTACTGGCATAGAATTGTACATGGAGGCTGCAGATGTTACTGTGTGTCCTACATCTGTGCATCAGTTGTCAATCCATCTTCTAACAGTCATTTATGGTCAGTCTGTTGAGATTATGTATAATACCAGAATGTGGGATGGGTATGAATTGCTGGGTGAGCTATAGCTTGGCTGTGTGGACCTCCCCTCCCTCACCTATAGCCTTGTTAACTGGCTTGAAGTCTACTAGGTGTAGGAGCCATGATCTGGCCTTTAGAGAACCTAAGTGGGTATGGTGCAGTGTTTGCAGGTTCATAATGTCTCTGTTAATGAGTTCCATACTGCTGTGCTCCATAGCCTTCCAGATAACATTTGTCTGGCTTATTGGGTGAGAGTTTCCAGGATCTGTTGTAGCTCTACCCTTAATCAATTTATGTTAACATTTGCACTGGGTGTGATGAGGGTGGACAGGATTATGAATAAGTATATTAGAGGGTCAGCCCAGGTTTGACGTTTACTAGACCAAGCCAGATAGGCAGGATTAAGTTGGTTTGTACATGTGCTGAGGACGGATGCAGAGTATATTGTGAAATAGATGCTAAGGATGAAGCTGCCAGGTAACAGGAAAAGAGGAATGCCTAAGATTAGGTTTATGGATGTGGTGAGAGGACATGCAGGTGGATGGTGTGACAGGGCAAGATGCAGAGGGCAGGAAGAAATGGAAACAGATGATCTACTGTGGCGACCCCTAATGGGAGCATCCGAAAGGAGAAGACGACGACGTTGTAGCTCAACCCTTGTGGACTGTGAACACCATTACTGTGCATCATTCCACAAGTATGTAACCTGTATAGAGGTTGCATCTCAACAGAGTGTTTAGGTGAATGGTTACTTCATATGTCAGCTTGTGTATGACACAGCCAGGGACACTGTCCAGTACCATTCCCACTGTGGTTTGGACTTTGGTCAAGAGATGTTTTAACTAGAGTGTCTGTGAATCATCAGGTTTTACAATCCTCAGGTCTGGAAATGTGGCCCTTGTGTAACGACAGGGTGGTGAAATCCGAATTCAAACTGTCTGACAAGATACTGGTAATGTCATTCAGATAAGTGTACTTTGTGACCATTTTACATTAACTCTGACCCAATCTGAGATTTCCCCTCTACATTATAAACAACACTAAAAAAAGCTTTAGTGTTGTCTTTGGAATCCTTGCCAATTTGTATTTTGAAGCTTGCCTTGTATGATTAATGAGGGCTTGTATTTTCCCAATGATACTGACCAGAGAGGTTATCCCTTCTTGGTATGTAACTATGTTTTGGTACAACTTTCGCACCTTCTATTATATATTTAGTTTATGGAAGGGGTCCATGAGACTAATGCACTTTTACTGTATAAGTGAGTATTTCTTGTGTTTGTGATGGCACGGTCCATGCAACCTTGTAGATGAACAGTGTGCATTACTAAAGGATTATGCAGCTGGGACAGTGTTAACCTTAGTAATGCAAACCAATGACAGATCGCAACAACATCATCACCCACAGCACAGTGGCAACCCATATCATACACACACATGCATACTCAAGTTACAAAATGTGTGTAGTACAATGCATACTGGCCACCAATAGAAACTATGGAGTGTTAACAGTGGCCAATACAGGGCATGTTACCCTGCCCATGTGTCCAATATGCATGTACATGCAGACAGTGCACCTCCACCATGTTCACAAATGGACCCCTGCAAACCTGTGTTGCACACACCCCACATTTACTGTCCACTGTATAACGCATGCTGACACAACTACACACATCAGCCAAGTGGCACATGGGCAAACAAAACACAATTGGAATAAACACTGGTGAAAACAATACAACATTGCTAAATACAGCTTTAATGCATCATACCTGCTCAGCTACACCTTAAAGGATATCATTACACTTTACTGCTGACAACATGCTACACATCCAACCATTGCTATACTTTATTAAAGTCACCCTGTCCATCAGCACCATGTTAGCCTGTTTCTGCATCAATGTTACAGATGACAGGAGGTGGAACAGGTTTCATCATATGCACAGGGTGTGTTGTTGGTTTGCCAGAGGCCTACAATGAGCCATACAATCGACATGTGTGTGAGTGTTTGTGTGTGAGGGCCATGAGTACAGTTATGGGCCAATGTTGATGTCATGTGTGCGGGTATGTGTTTGCCCTAGGTTTCTGGTTTATGTGTGTGTGTCTGCATGCACACAGTTCCACCATGTGGCTGCCATATATGGGGATTTGTGAGACAGCTACAGACTGTACCTGGCAGGCTTTACAGATCACCGTCTCTGGCCACAGATATGGAACCTGTGCCTGGCAGGGGTGCTACAGACAGTATCATGTACTAATCCAGATTGGGTACTATCCTCAGAGGTTCACAAATGTCCACTGGATCCAGGTCCCTGCTGGGACTGGCCAGAGCCACGTGCACGTGGTCTTCTAGGACGGTCTATGGACAGGCCCCCCAACATTGTTGGGGCTGGTACTGACACTACGAGAGCGGCTGTGACTTGCTGGATGTCCACGGCGACCTCCAGATGGTGATGTTGCTGGCATACATCCACGTCGACGTCTCAACCATCCCGCACTGTCCTGACACATGGACATGACATTGTGGAGGACATCCAATGTCTCACCCCAGCGTCTATCAATGACCTCAGTGTAGTTATGTATGGCACCTGCTAGGTCACCGAAACTGTCATTTACAGAGGTGTAATGAGCCCTCTGTGCCCTTAGCCCCTGTCTGGTGTACCGCTCCATTCGTGTCTGTGCCTCCATGACAGCCTGGAACATGCATGTGGTAGAAAGAGGTATGGCACGTCTGCCAGGGGCATGATGACCAGCAGTGCTCTAATGAGAACCCCTGAGCATCTGCCTGTGTAGTACTATTCCAGACATCTGGGTATGGCTATGTGTCCTGATACATGTGCCATAGATACCACACTGTCCTGGCCAGTGCCATCTGTACACTGTCCCTCAGCTAAAGGCAGTGGTGATGATGGATGTACAGGCAAAATGACTGTGTGCATGGATGGGGTGGAGACTTGTGTACTGTCAATTGGTGGCCCAGCAACAGACCCTGACAAACCTAGTTGTGCCTCAACACACCTATACTTATGATCACTGTCTGTCTCAGTGACATAAGGTTCCCTGCTGTACTGAACCAGCCCCACCTCAACACCTGTGAGAGAAAAACCGGAAACACACTTTAAGACCTGAACATGACTTCAGACCACATGCACACATACAAAACTACACTCCTCCCGAAAGCAGACACACAAACAAACCAGCAATCACAGAACATACACAATAGCAGGTGATGGTGGAGTACAGAATCACAAGCAAAACAGTCATATCACACCTGTCAGCATGCAGGACATGTGTTGCTCAACAGCATGCAGTGCAAGTGTTGTCAATCCTTGTTACTAACAGTATACATGGCTTTGATGCATGTGTTTTGTTATTCAGTGATGGCCCTCCCCCTGGAACACAATGCATACATGGACACAACATTACTGTGCAGGTATTCATATCCCTGTAATGTACTGTGCACCATAACTCAAAGGTGTACATACCATTGCTGGATGTGTATCTGTGTGTCAGTTAGGTATCCAATGCTGATTACAGCCTCTGTGTCTTTAGCAAATAATTGTGGACACATGTTAATTGTGGACATGTTTTTAGCACATGCATGATGAGTATTCACGCAACATCATCAGTGGTGCATGGATAACTGATAGAATACCATTCGGCCACATACCCAATGTATGGTACTTATGGTGAGTGTAAATCATATTGTGGACATGCCAGTCTCATCCATGACATGGCATGCTAAAACACGACTGCATATTTAAACACTACACATACCCAGTATGTGTCATATGACCTAGCCACTCAATAGCATCACAAGACATATATGTGTCAGTTGTGCAAATAGTGATTGGTATGCATACTGTTTAGAGGTGCATATGTGTGTGCACACCGCATCATTATGGTGTGTAGCAATGACAGCTGTGTGTAATACTGTGGTTACAATAACTGGATGGGGTATAGTACCATAGGCCATCATCATGAAGCATCAGGTGGTCACTCAAGGCTACAAATGTTTCACAAACAAGCACAAATCATGCTGTGCTGGGACTGTACTACCATGGCTAAATTCACCATTTCCCAACTAGTTATTACGTGAGTTTGTAAGGATGCCAATAAGGAGCATTCCCTGACATGAATGTGTAGTGTGTTGCAGAGTGTTTAAATGCCCCAAGATAGGCCTCTTCCCCTCATGTATATTCTGTGTAATGTGTGGATGAGATTTTGGATACTGGAGTGTGTCTTTACAGAGGGTTTGGGAATCCTTTATGTGTAGCATGTTAAAATTCTCTGTGTATGACAAAGATGTGTATGTTATGTGGATGTTGAGTATCAACTGTGCCTATCCAATGGTCACTACAGTCTAGCCACATTTGTTTGAGATGGTCTGGGTATTGCATGTTTTTGAGGCTGCTAATCGCATTAGTGAGATGTACGTGCTCTTTCACCAAATATGCACAGCATGCATTATGGGTAGGTGTGTTACATGTGTACATGGCCTACACCTTAACTATGACATGCACTTTTTATTTCCAATAATAAATGTAGAACACACTCACCAGCATCTGTCCGCTGCCTTGGCTTTACCCCAGAGGTACCTACATAGAGATGAGACAGTTTGTCAATGGCCACAACTGTGGCATTGCTACTGTGTGTTTGCAGTCTTACAGTACAACAACAGTTTACATTCACAGGGCTACAGATTATGTTCCAAATGATCAGTATTGCACAACAACAGGCTCCACATCTTTGAACGACACACTCCACATCTCACATATGCATGATCTACCAATACAGATAACAGAAGTCTACAGATATGCCATGTTACCTGCATGTTCCATGTGTGCTTGCTGGCTGGCTCCAACCTCCATCATGGTGTATGTCTGCTGCTGCTGTTGTTGGGCAGGTGCCACCAGGCTCATGAGCAGCTCCTCCACTCTGGTGAGGGGGGATGGATGCTAACACCACCCCCTGTTGCAAGCTGTTCCGTATGCACATCAGCGGCACGCTGGCGGACATGTCGGAGAAGATCACTGCAGTGGTTGCGTACCTGCTCATATGTGCGGTTATACAGGCCTACCTCATTGACCCTGTGGCAAGATCTTGCCACATTGCAGTACGCTCGTGCTGGTCCTGGCTGGTTTGTGAAAAGAGTAAATGGTAGTGCTGAATCATAATGCTAGTGATGATATCATCTTCAGCCCTACTGTAGCTTGGGTTCCTGTGGTGGGCCATGATCCTTGGAAGACATAAATACAAAAATATTTCTGAGCAAGTCATATGGCACATTTAACATTATACAGTACAGATATCACTGAACTGCCATATACATATACATATATATATATATCTACTTACATACATAATACAATATGTTGTACCTGAGCACAGATTACAATAATTACTCACACACATATATCTACATGTTGGAGTACATTTTCTGTAGTGTTGTATGATTGTACTGGATGTTATGTATATCTGAGATGGCTTAGTGGCAAATCACGTATGCTGTGATGTGAATAGTTGTGGGTTTTTTCCTAGTAAATGCTTTTTATTGTGTTACTAGCCAAAACAAAGGTCAGGGGCTACAGTCGGAATAAGGCACATTTCAGCATTTGCAAGTGGGTTTTCAGAAGGGTAAGCACAGCTTATGGAAGTTTAGCAACCTATAAACTAACTGAGAGTGAAACACTGTAACTGCCACTTATCACTGCTCAACCCACAACTGCTTGAAAGTGCCTTGCTCACTCTCTATGCAATGAACCATGTTCTGCACAGCAACAAAATAAAATCACTATATAAGACTATACAAGAGTACCTGGCACACTGTATGCAACATGATGCACCACCTAGCCACAGCAGATATACATCAAGCTGATGTGTAAAGAAATATATCATCCATCACAATTAGTGTAAGATCCAGTAAATGTATTAATATTATACCATACAACTTGTTAATGTCAAACCCGTGGCCAGAATATGTGCAGAATTGGGAATATAGGTCACATACTGCTGTAGTACACTATGAATGTTGCTAGATACACAGTTATATGTATTACCACACATATGTCAAAGGACATGTTACAGACATACCCACACACACGTCAGACATAAGTACAGGACACAAAGGTATGACAACCCAGATAAGCTTTCAGTGTGTACTATACAGTACTGTGTGTCAGTACTTACACAACCTGAATCTTGAGAAATGCAGTCTGTGATGAATACAGGGACCACACAAAACAGTAGATGCAAGCAATGTGGACATACACCATACCTTGCTGTACAGACCCAGAGCTTCAATTAGTACTACAGTACACACAGGATTTGCATTCAACATCGGTACCAATCAATAATCATAGATGTAGTGCTTTAGCCTCCAGTGACACACCCTAGTTAAAACCAAGGGACTTAATCACACTGTATACAATACCACTTGTTCTGCCTCACAACAGAATACACAGCTTTTGCTAGGATCAAAGCAAGGACCCAGAATACCATAACATAAACAGTTTCTCAGTAAGCTATCCCACAGATACATATCTTTGACGTATTCACAAACATATTGACCATCACAGTCAGTCAACAGTACAGAGAATCTATTGCAACAAGTAGATGTAGGTGTGTATGAGTATATATAAATATAATGTATATATACATATACACATCCATTTGTCTACATATATATATATATATATATATATATATATATATATATATATATACATTTCACCTTTCATAGTGAGAATATTAATTATGCAAAGGATGTAAGGTGTACAGTAATGTAATAACATTGCAGAGTCTTGGGATAAATGCATTGAAGGTGTTCACAGCCCAGGTAGCTTCAACATTGCAAACTGAATGAACCACCCACAGTATTTAACCACCACATGTCATATACCAGCACTGTATGCTGTCTTGTTTGTCACACACTAAAACCTACATACAAATATGTGCATACTAACCTTCAACAACATATATATATATATATATATATATATATATATATATATATATATATATATACCCCCTTCGCAAACAGTTGCAATATGTCCCCTGCTCTATGCACATTTACAGATGTAAATATATATGACACATATATATTTCTCTGTATGTGTGTGTGGTATACACACACACATGGTCGACACTGTTGTAAGTCCCTGGACCTCACAGCTGAACTGTTGGGCCTTGCTGCAACACAAACATGTGTCACATATGAACACAGACTAACATTAGGGGGGGGTATATATGGCAACAGATGCTTGATAAGCATACTAGACTGCTACAGCACTTGCCAATGCTAAGCTGCACTTTAATATGACTATCATGCATGTGTTGTTCTATCACACCCATGTTTATATAATGTCAGCGCTAATCCCCTCAACAGCCATTGGCCACACTACTGTACAGAACACAGATAACATGGATCAGATCTTTGACATTTAATGCTGAGCTACACATTTCACAGGTATGTCCCACTGCCCACAGGTACACACAGTATTGTCCGTAGCAGTAGTTAAGCAGAACATCTGTGCAGAAAGAAGTACTGCTGCCACATATGAATGTTTCACATTATGTAGATTATTCTTCAATAACATTTACTACATGCCAGTAAATACATATGTGTCACATAATTTTCCTTTGTATAATTTGGTAATATTTCTTTTTCCTTTTCTCTCTCTCTCTCTCTCTCTCTCCTTCTCTCAGTCAGTCTCTGCACTAGAGTGATTGAGTTTGTTGGCATAGATTGCAGCCTGCTTTTGTAGGAACTGCACATGAGCATGTGATGGCCTCTGCACCAATTAGTGCCCACCATTTGCTAATTGCATGCAGCCTGCTGTGTAGTAATTGAAGTAATCACTGTCATAGCAACCCAGTACTATAAATTGCTGACTCATGTAGGCGTGGCCCTTTCAGCTTTCCAAGATGGAGATCATCCTTGTTTGGTGTGGGCATCATTGTTTAAGACAGAAGGTTGGTATAGTTCTTATATCAGAAGCCAGGGGTGTAGCCAGAGATTTACATTTTGTACTCAGACCTAATGTTGCTGCTTCCAGTACCCAGTTGTCAGTGTAGAAATGTACTCACCCCAAGATACATGGAAATATGTACTTTCTTTTCAACTGTTACAATTAACTGCCATACAAAGCTAGTTATAGAAAAGTATTCCTTTGGCACAAGAATTCTTTGTGAACTGCTATACTGTGAATATTCATTTACTCAGTTCTAAACATTTTGTGCTTTTTTAGTGTTGACATTAGCATGAGCTGCTCAGAAAAACTGGACACATTTCAGTACTGTGAGTATGCTTACCTACATCCATGGGTGACCCTGCACACACAGGTATATTCTACATTTGGGTAGGGTTGCAGAAGTACAGAGAACGTAAGTAGTATTGTGTGGATTTTATCTTGCTGGACTTACAGGGTTGCTGTGTACATGTTGGTTTATCAAAGCATGTAGTCTGTCTGCGTAACTCCCAACTGTGGACCTATCCACATGATAGCCAGAGAATAGCCTGTTATTTTTTGTCTGTGCACCACACAGGTCTTTTCAGCAATAGAACAATGGCATTCTTACAGTTGGTTGCTACCAGTACATGGCTACATCTATTTGTATTTCATTGTTTTATTCTTACATAAGGGTATGTTTCCAAAACTCCTTCCAAAGCTATTTGCACAGTTTGTAACAGCAGAAAGGCTAATATGCCTCTGTGTTTCTGCCTCTGCCAGACCTCTCAACCAATCAGGTACAAATTTGAACAGAATCAAGGAAAAGTCAAGAAAAACTCAGGGACAATCACGGTTACTTTTAAAATATTAGTGCCATTAAGTTGAAACATTGAGAGAATCAGAGCATATGAATTAATACACCTTTTCTGAAGTAAAAGAAGTGATATAACTCTTAATTATTGTCATTATTCATTAAGTGTAATTCACCACCTTTCTGCCCAAAGTCACTAGTTTTAGGAGGGATTCAGAGGGACAGAGCTAAAATTTGGGTCAAAATCAGGGACGTCTCTTAAAATTAGGGACAGTTGAGAGGTATGCCCTCTGCCCTAAACAGATATGCCACTGTTTGTCCTGCTGTGATACTGTGTGGGGTTGTAAGGTGATAGTGTAAAATTATTTCCTGCTAGAATGGCTGCTTCTCTTATCACAGTCATGTAATGTAATCCTACAACAACTGTTGGTCAACATCCACAGAACAAGTTGTGTGGTTTGGTATTCCAAATTTTCCTTTACATTCACTCATTCTGATACATGATATAATTATTTAAGCACCAACTTGATGTATATCTACCGTGGCTTAGTGGTACTTCATGTTGTGTAGTGTGTGCAAGGTCTGGAATTCGAGACTTACAGAGGTGTTTTATTTTGTTCCTGAGCAGAACAAGGGCCCTCACATACAGAGTGACTAAGGAACTTTTAAGCAGTTGTAAGCGGGTTTACGCAATGCTTCACATTACTTAGCCAAGTGCAAACCCACTTACTACTGCTTAATGTTGCTTACTCTCTCTCACCCCCGCACTAATTTCTTTGAAAGAAAAGAAAAATGGGAAGATAGGAAAGTGGTGAAAAAGGGGCACAAAGAGTGAAAGATAGTATGGAAAATAGCTCGGGATGTGCAGGACGGGTGTAGGGAAGGTCCATAGCTGCCCATTTCTTCAACAGCAACAGCTGTGCATATGCAATAACTTTGGAGGTAGATATGAACCCTTCATCCCCTGAGAGAGGTGTGAGGACAACAAAGTATGTTGTAATGCCAATTAAACTGTATTTCATGTGTCCAGTGGACCTGTGTGCAAAATGGGCAGCTATGTATGGGGCGTAAGTTTTTTTTGGGAGCAGATTGCCCTTTTTTTTTTCCAGGTGAGAGTGGAATGTGGGGTAGGGGAAGTAGGTATATTTAGCTAGGTAGGTTGGGGAGGTAAACAAACAAGACGTATATGGGGGCGGTATATGACATGTGGCGGGTGAACACCTTTGACGGGGAGGGATGCTTGGAAATTGCAAGCCCATGAGCTCCCAGATGGAAACAATGAGACTGAGGTCCCCACCTATGGGCAGTCACCACTGCATCTTCACGGCCGAGAAGGTGGCTGTGCTGGGGGCTGTGTAGGAAGGGTAGGCTGACCCGGCAGTTGTGCCACTCGGGCCTCAAGCTGGTGTAGATGTTCTGCAACAGAACGTTCAATCTCTCTATGCACCACAGCCCAGACCGTACGAAGGGTGATAGGTGCCTCTCCTACCACGCTTGCACGGGGGGGGGGGCTGAGCCCCATCCCCTGCAGCGCTTCCACCCGAAGGTGGCACAGGGCCAATGGAGGATGAGGTCCCAGGCTGGGCACCGGATCTGCTGGTGCCAGGTGCCATGGCCAGTTGAGGTGGGTCCTCCCTTCCCATACGAACTATGTTTTGGAGAGTTTAATAAAGATATGAGTTAGTAACAGTCAACAGCATTCCCAATTAGTTTATAACAGCATGCAGAAATATTCCCATTAAACTAACACACCAGATTTTCAACAGTTGAAAAGCAAGCATAACACATGCATATATAGAACAATAGTGGACATTACAACAGCATGCAGGTTTAATTGATGGCAACAGGCCACCAATATTGTGGTATTTTAACAGGGCACATGCATAGAAATAAATGCAAATATTTATAAACCAATAGGACATATGTCCCAACAAATGCTTTGAGATTAGACATACCGATTGAGGTGTTGAATTGCATTTTTTATGCACATACAGTAGGGTGGAAAAAGATAGCTCAGTTAACTTATATATCCTTCTAGTTTTCACTACATTCATATTAACTGCAGTTATATGTCTGTTACATGTATTATTACACTACCTAATGTCCTTATATTGTGCAATTGGATTTTGCTAGATCATTATATACATGAGCTGTATCTTACATACAAACTGTTCAAGATGCAGATGTTACTGCAACATATTTTGAGAGTTGCTCACACACACTACTGCTAAGATGGTACACTGACAGCTCTACTTTCATATAATTATCTAGATATTTTCAGGTGAAAGTATCAGTTATATGTTAACAGCTCCCTACATTTCTGGCAGCACACTGACATTTCTGGGGAACACAATACCAAGCTACTCATGTGCCAGACTAACCTGTACATGCTGGGCATGAACCAACAGTTGAGGGCTGTAAATATGCATAAAAGCTACTGGCACTCCCTTCATGGGCTTGCAGATTTATAGCCCGGTCACCTGCAGCTGTGAAGTAAATGCAGTGATATTGAAACATACCTATCCATAGTATAGACAAGCATGGCAATTCTTAACTACTTAATACAATGGCTACTTACTCAGTACTGAAACATTAGGCATCCTACGGGATTCCTGGATCCACTGGTCCAGTTCATCTCCCCTACACTGTTTCAGGTCAGAATAATGGTGCCTGACCTGCTCACCAGTCCAAGGAACTCCAGTGACACTGATGAGATCACGAGCAAGACTGTTCCAGGCCTCTGTTTTATATTGGGTACCCTGGTACAGGGTCCTTTGCTCATGTTTGTGGACGAGGAGCCAAACCATAATTTTGGACTCCTGGATGCCCCAGCGTTGCACTCTAAACTGAGTGCCTTCACCTATACCAGCCATGCTGACTGCAGAAGGCAGCTACAACCAGTTATAGCACGTATTCCCGCCTGTGGAGATTAAATATGCCTCATTTCCCGCACTTATTTGTGATTGGTTAGTTTTGAAAAAGCTCAGATGTGGGCACTCCTGCTTAGCTGATGTTGGCAATTTTTAAAATCCCTTTGGTAGATATGTCTTTGTTGAAAGTGCATGTTTGTGAAATGCTATCATGGCTTAGTGGTTAAGTACTGTGACTATAGTGCACAGTATCCTGAGTTCAAGCCCTGTCACTGCTTTTTATTTTCCTGCTGGACAGACCTGACTGGTTAAGAAACAGTAAAGTAGGTGTGAGCGTGTTTACCCGACTTTGCCCGATGTTGCGCTTGTTAGCGTGGTGTGCGGCTATGCGCAAAGATGTTGCGCTGGTTAGCGTGGTGTGCAGCTATGCACAAATGTATTTAAATATGCTCAATACTGGTAAAATGTGGTTAGCAGTGCTTTATATTGCTTAACATAGGGTACTAACTCATGCCTCAGAATGCATAAACATTTCACCTTCATATATATCATTCATGCACTACTAAATTTAACATTTCAATTATTTTTACAAAACTTATACATAAAAAATTGTCAGGAAATGTTTTTGTATATAGATTTTAAACAGAAAATGGAACGTGCAGTAGTGGGACTCGAATTGGGAATGCCTCCTCTTTGTGCAAAGGCTCTAACCACTACGCTATCGCTATGTTGCTTAATTTGCATATATTTTTCTTATTATCCTCTTCTGGTGTCTAAGCTGCTGTAACTGTAGCTAAGCAATGGGCAAACCCACGCAACTACGGGCAGCTATATCGGAAGATTAAAAAAAAATTATTTTTAATTTTTATTCTGTTAGTTGTTTAACATATGGGGGAGTATAGTGTTACATTGTACACATGTGAGCGGACTCGCTCATTGAAATGGAAGTTGCGGCATTTCTTCATTGCAGGAGCATGGATATTTGGACTGCTCAGCAGTCCAACACGCCCCCTAAACTCGTCCACACACCGTGTAAGCTTTAGAGTTGAGGCACCGCGCCCTCATTAATATGCATGGCGTGCTGCCATCATGCTCTTATACTGGCGCTTCCGTGCAAGACTAATCTAGTCTTACACGGAAGATTAGTATATCTGGGGGAAGAGTGCTCCACATTTTGACTGTTTGTCACATATTGCTGTAGTCTGTGTACCATGCTGGCCTCTTAGCAGGTTGAGACCTATAATGCTGCTAGCATGGAAGGAATATTGCTGTGGTAAGAAGTACTACACCAATGTAGGTTTGCAATTCTGATCCTGTTGCTAATGTAGTTATGACCATCTGGTATAGTGTCTTTGAATTTCATATAATAAATGGGGGACATTAGAATGTGTGCTCAGTGCTTAGAGTACTATGGTTAATAGTTAAAACTTTCACACAGAGTCTTATCCCATTGTAGCATTTTCTACCAGTTTAAATTAGGATTCGGTATGCCATTCTGCAATGTACTGGATGTTCGCCATGCTACACCATGCCTGTGAACAGCACCCACCTTTAATTTCATTAGTTTGGCACTGCAGTGCTTCATGGCTACTATCAGGTTCTTTGCTTTTTATGTCTTTGTTATGTACATTATCAAAAATAAGTAAGCAAATCAAAGATTATAAATTAAGCAGATATGTCTTTGGCAATATGCACATATTCTAACTAACATATCTGTGTAGGCTCAGCAAAAAAATGCTTTGCTGTATTAAAAGAAAAAAACAGCTATTACAAATTAATTAATACTAATTTATAGCTCTGTGTATTTTGCTAGCTTTTATGTTGAATAATGTGTATAGACTATCTTTCGAAAAATGCATACATGTATTAACCATATGTTTTGCAACTGTCTTCATTTGGTATAATTATAAAATATTGCAGAACTACAGTGCTTATTTAAAGAATGTCTTGCTTTGGTGCTGTGTTTAATGGGACATAAAATAAGGCTATTTTGACTCTCAGTAAGTTCAGGCCAAATGTATTAATCTAAACAACCTGAAATTGCAAGCTTTTCAAAGCAGTTTATTTCCCACATTTCACACCACACTATATAATGACATGACTTTCAGTAAATACCACCGCTGCCTTTGCTGACTTTTTATTTTATAAATGTTATTCCAATGTAGTTTAGAACATAAGGGAATAGTGTTAAAATTGCAAATGCAGTACATTTCAGATAATACCTTCAGCAGTTTAATTAGTCATTTAAAACTGCAGTGAAAAAGCAATGAATGAGTTTATTTTGTTTTTCTTTCTTTCTGGTATTTTATTTCAGTTTTGAATCAGTAATACTTGTATAATTACAGAGTGACTATACAATTTTAGAACCCCAGTTTGGTGATAGTGAACATTAATACCACTGTCAGTGGATTGTTTTCTTTTCGCTGTTTGTATACCTATGTCATTGATAAAATTGTGCATATTTAATGAAGGCGTCACTAAGTCTAACTCTGTCACATTACAAAAAAAAATATTAGGAATCAGTATTTGTGTGATAGAAGTAAACCATTCTCTGGTTGTACACTGTATAATAGCATCTCTCCAGGGGATTCAGTGTTCTTTGCTTTCCCCTTTTTTTAATATCACAACTGTATTAAAGGTACATATTAAAGAAACAGTATATAGTAACAACAGAATTCAGTAAGAACATTACTAACATACATGGGAAAAAGAAAAGTAAAAAAATAAGAAAATGGGTTAAAACTGTATACCATCCTTTGCCAGTCATTATGTAAGAGTCAAGACTAATTTTCAATATGGTCTGTCATATTCATGTAATTTTGCTCTCTCTCTGTCCTTGCTGGAGCATGTCCTACTTCACTTAGGTACTACCTCACTTGTTCTACTAGATTCTGAATCCTGATTCCTGACTCATGGCTACCAGTAACCTGAATCTTCACTCTGAATTTGTTTTTCTCAGGTACAGGATTTGATTCTCACCTTTGGAATGAAAACTGGCTATGGTTAAAATAGCCCAAAAGTGCAGTTAACCTAGTATTTATCTATGAACCTATGGAAATATTAATATAGCTACTTTCCCTGTCACAGTACAGGGTCAGGTTGTGATGGTTTGCCTGGGTTAAGGAGGAGTTAAGAAATGGTAGACCATAAGAGCCTGATGGAAGCAAAGTAGATGTTCTGACATGAGTTTACTTGAGCTTTTGTTGTATTACAGAGGTGGTAGAAGTGTTAGTTAAGAATAGTCTTGTCATTTTGCCAAGTGTTACATGCTTTGTTTCTAAAGCTCATTAGTTGCTTGATAGGTAGGGAGAGACAAGGGAGGATTTGACTGTCTATGCCTGCTAGTGGCATGGATGTTTGCTGTGCTTAAGAAAATATTAATGAAATGGATAACATCATCATCTAGGAAAAGGTGTTTTAGGATGCTGAATTTCTGGGCCTAAAGAGATGCAAAGAAAGAATCCTTATTGAATTTAGTAATATTCCTGACTGAGCTGTAAATTATGGGTTTTACTGAGTCTGGGTAGTTAGACCAAATGGTCGTCACTTATGAATCAGGTCACCAGGTTGTGTAATGTTGTCCGTATTATTAGTTGGAATGCAGTCTGATGTGGGAGTAGAGCCTTTAGATTTATTGTGTCTGATAAAGTCGTAGATTAATTGAGAAAAGTGTATACATGGGTGGTGATTACGAAGTGTTATAACAGACTAGTTAATGTTTACATCACCTATGATTGTTTCAAGGAAATATTGGTGTATGTCCAGGGGAGTATATTTTCCTGTGTGGCACTGTACCACTACTGGGTAGAAAGTAAAGGGCAGTAATCAGATAGATGTAGCTCTGTTACTTCTGAGGATGGGGATCACGATGTCAGCAGTGGAGAAGGATGTAATCGGTTTCGTGCACAGAGTATGGTGAAAGCTCTTTTAGTAGAGTAATGCTATGCCATACTCTTAATTAGGTGAGCAAGCATGACATAAGGAAAGTTAAATTTAAAGAGTTTCTTTGTTCTTGGAGCTGGATGTCAGAGGATATGTTCCTAAGTAGCGAGGATGGGACACGATAATGTAATTTTAGGAAACGAAGAAATGAGGTAACGTAAAGATGTAGAGAGAGAGAGAGAGAGAGAGATGAGTATGTGTTTTCAGTGGGGGAGCAGAGGTTTCTCATTCCCTCAGAAAATACTATGAGCTGTTACTAATTAAATTTCCAGAACCTTCACTCATCCCCTCAGTGCTGTCAGCTTGTAACTTTTGTCTGTCATAGCCTGTAACGTCAATGATGATCAGTCGGCATCCTATAAGAAGGCAGATAGATCATGTAAGTAAGGTTCCTTGGTCTTTGAAGCGTTTATCCACTCATCCCAGATCTGATCTAGCAGTTATAGCTTTATTAATCCAGCTGCTGCTAAACATTTTGGTTAATTCCAATCATCACCTTTTAGACAAGCATGGTAAAGTAATTGAAAGTATGGGGAAACAACATATGCTTCTGCAACTTTGATTTTCAGAATTCAGAATTGTTAGGCTCATATGTTAAAAATGTATACTGACAAATTATGAAAGTATGAGGAATGGTTTTATCTGCAGTTCCTTTTTGTGAGATAAAATCTGTTTTGAATGGTTTATTTTCTTCCTATTTCAGAGGTCACTTCTCATTTTTTAAATATGTGTATAATTCTGTAGTTACTTCTTCCAGAGCTATGGCCACTAGTACTATGTTTAGGATGTGTGCCTGGCTGACTTCTCCAAACCTCCCAGAGATGTAAAAGGCAGGATTGTAAATTCTCATCTGGATAGATAGTTTTTGAGAGGTGTAAACTGAGTCAGGGAATCCCTTAGATGTTTCATCCCTCTTTTCTTTTTCTTTTTATAAACAACTTTATTGAGTTATCACTTGTGATGCAAGTAAATTTACATTTATATAAAAGCAATCAAACTGTATTAACAAGTTCATGTTTACAAACATTGTACTTCACATATATTGCTATGTATCATATAACCTAAGCAACACTATATAAATTGTTCATTTCCTGCCCCCCCTCCCTTTTTTTTTTTAACAAGAAACATCTTTATTAAACCATCACTTATGACATAAGTAATCATACATTTATATAAGTGAAAACAAAGCACACCGACACAATCCTAGTTGTAAGCATTTTACATTACAAACCGTACTGACACACTCCCAGTTTTCAGCCCTCTTTTCTAGATTTCAGGGGATTCTCTACCCATTTCTCCAGTTTTGGCAAGAATGAAAATAAACAGTCTAAGCAAAATGCTGATCAGCAAATGTTTAAAAACCAATAGAAAGAAAGTTTGTTCCATGTCCCCCATCCCCCATGCTGAAAGCCCCTTATCTCTTCCAGAAAGTCTGAATCTCCAGTTCTCTTTTTGACAACAGATAATTTCAGACAAATGACGTTTGAAGATTATTCAACAGTGTTGCATATAGGAGTTGGAAGAAATGTATTCCTTCCAGTGAGTTATTCCTCATCCACCAGACCAAACTTCTCTGTTTCCTCCTATCCTACAACACATGCTGTCACAGGGAGTAATAGAGATAGTTCCTCCTATCCAGTTTCGGAAAGATTTTTTTCAAAGATATTTTGGTGCCAAAGAAAGAAATACCTGGAGAGCATTTCTTAATCTTTCTTTCGTAAACTAATTTTGTGATAGTACCCAATTTCAAAATGCTGCCATTTCACAACCTGTTACTCCTTCCTCATTTAAATTTTCTGGTAACACTAGATTTAAAATATGCTTGTCATCACATACCTATTCATTCTTTCTTCAGCCATTTCTAAAGGTTTTTTTAATCTGGTTCACATTATCAGTTCTGTGCCTTACACTTTGGACTACTGACTGCAGTAAGAGTGTTTACAAAGTATCCAGCTCCAGTTGTAGCGCATTACAAGCTACAAGGTATCAACATTTTGCCATATTTAAATGATTTGCTTTTCTTTGCAGAGTCTTTTTCAATGATTTAGGAATCTTTCTGTTGAATAAGAGATCTGTTACACAAGCTGGATTCCAAAAGAACTTTCAAAAGTCTTTTTTGACTCTTATCACACAGCTCAATTCAAAGAGCTTTTCTTCCACAGGAAAAATAGATCTATATCTAGATGTATTTCTGGGATCTTGGAACTCAGGCATTAGTCTCTCCAAGGGATTATCTCAGGATTTTTGGTCTCATGGCAGCTATGATTCTCATGATACACCTGGCAGGGATCCACATGAGAAAGATGCAATGATATCTGAAGTATCTTTGATCCCAGCACCAACACCCATTATATTTTCAAATTCCAGTGCTGGGATTTGTCAGAAGAGAAATCATTTGGTGGAGACAGCAAATATCCCTAAATCCAGTTCTCCTATTCTCCCCACCTGCTCCAAAGCAGTCAATCAACAGACACTTCAGACATTGCTTGGGGGAGCAGTGTCAACAGTAATCAAAGTGCAAGGTATCTGAGACAACAGGAACAGACACGAGCATATTAATGCAAAAGAAATGCTTGCTTTAATCAAGGCATCATCTCTATGAATCACCTTTGATCCTGTGGACCACTTCAAGTTCTTACAGACAATAGCACAGTCATGTGGTGCATCAACAAACAAGGGGAACCAGGCCTTACCTCCCTATGCAGACTAGTCACGTTAGCTTGGGATATAGCTTTACAGCACAATCCCACCCTACAGGCATCCTACATTCTGTTAAAGCAAAACTGTATGGCAGACAAGCTAAACAGGCAAAGGTAGACCCTCACAAATGAGAAGTGGATCGGGGGGTCTTCCAAGATGTGGTCAGTCTGTGGGGAGGTCCACCAGTGGACTTCTTTATCTTCTGTTTGAAAAATCAACTGGCAGAACTTTTCTCCATGACTCATTGCAAGAAGGCCTGGAAGACAGATACCTTTTCTTTCCTTGGACAGGAATGTTTCTGTATGCTTTTCCACCATTTCCACTACTATCCAGGTTAATTATGAAGATTCAGAAGAAATTTCCCAGGATCATTGTGGTGATTCCCTTCTGGCCCAGGCAACAGTAGTTTTCCTTTAATTTGAAATTGGCCAGGGGCATTACCACAAACTTCCTCACAGAATAGATCTACTCACACAGGACCAAGAGCGTTTCTTACACCCCAACATCAGTCAACTTCAATTGACTGCCTGGATGATGATGCCTTTATTCCTTTTAGGCAACTTTTTTTCTGCACAATTGCAACAAGTACTAAGGAAGACAAGAAAGCCTGCTACTAGAAAATGGTATATTAGCAACTGGAAAAGGTTATCTAGTTAGTGTCAACAACATAACCAGCACCTGTTCAGGGCTAGTGTTTCTCTGGTTTTACAATATTTGTGAGTCACTATCTTGTGGGCTTTCTCACTTCTCTGTCAAGGTTCACTTGTTGACCATTTCAGCATATCTATTATGAACCCCCTGTTTAAGTACATCCTGTCTGAAAATATTTTTGAAAAGGGTATTGCATTAAAGACCTCCAAGAAAACCAGTGGTCGCTCCTTAGGATCTTAATTTTGTATTAGAGAAGCTAACACTTGCTCCATTTGAACCAGCTTATTAGGCTGACTTGAGGTCTTTAACATGGAAAAATATTTTACTGATTGTTCTGACTTCAGCAAGAAGAGTATCTGAGTTGTAAGCTCTTATAGGGAGTCAAGCCTATCTCATTTTCCATCGAGACAGGGTTTCCTTGAGAACTAATCCGTCTTTTTTGCCTAAAGTGATATGGATGTTTACTTAATCTATCCATTTCTCTGTTTTCTTTCCTGAACTCAAAGGTCAGGGAGAAAGGATACTCCATACCTTAGATATCCACAGACAACTCAAGTTTTATCTTGACAGATATAAACATTTCAGATATTCTGATCAGTTGTTCATTTTGTTGTGAAGGTAAGAAAAAAAGACAACTTGTGTCAAAGCAGACTATTTCCAATGGTTGCCTGAAGCTGTTATGTTTTGTAATTCCCAACAAAAACTAATCCAGGTAAGGGTCCAGGCTTATTTTACTAGGGAATTGGCTTCATCAATGGCTTTTTGGAAAAAATTGCATTCTAGGAGTATTATAATAACAGCAACTTGGTTCTCTGTACATACTTTTACAAAGCACTACAAGCTTGATTTCCTCTTTAGGTCTACATCAGACTTTGCTGGGACCATTTTCCAGGTGGTCCTGGACCCTTCCCCTTACACCTCCCAAATTTTGTAACCTATGGTAATCCACCCATACAGCTTAGGCTGCTATAGCAATGATCAGTATGATGAACATAGTACATCTGTATAAGTAAAATGACCATAACAGTAGATATTTGAATGATAACTGCAGTGGTAACTGCTCTCTTACTCCACCTCCCTTAGTTTTTAGTATACTGTTATGCCAGGCTGTTGACTTCATGTATTTTTCTGCTAGTTAAGCCCTCTCAGGACTCAGCCTCCCTCTTTCAGTTGGCATAAAAGGTCTGAAGGGCTTAGTACCCAAAGCTGTATTATTTGATAGCTCAGCACAAGCTGCCTAACTGGGCACATGGAAGTTTTGTAAGCTGGCTTGCTGTTATATCCTTGGCAAGTTATAACCCATATAGCTTACTCTACTACAGCAGTGCTCATTCAAACATCTAATGTTATGATAATTTTATTTAAGCAGCTGTAATATGTGAAAACTGAGAAAGCACTGCAGAGGAGAAGAAGAAAGTATGGTACTGTACCCAGTGTGAATTTAAGGATAACATTACTTCTACACAGCAATGTGTTAGCACATCATCAGTTGTACAGATAAAAGCATGCAAAATCTGAAGGTAATGCTACTGAATGCTAGAAGTCTAAACCTCAAAATGCAATCTCTCAAAGCACTCCTAAAAATGGAGAACATCAATATCTGTGCAGTGACTGAGACCTGGTTCAAGGCTCCAGAGAGCACCCCTGCAATACCAGGCTACAATTCTCACCACACTTTTCGGCCACAAAACCAAGACCGAAACACTAAAGGTGGAGGAGTGTCCATATTCACCAAGGATATTCACACCTCCAGGCAAGTTGCCCAACACAATGCATATGAAATTCTCCAGGTGCAACTAACACTAGGTAAGACTGCAATCCAAATTGTAGCTTGCTACAGATCCCCCACCACACCCCAAGATTCTCACTACACCTTCCTAAACATACTGGAAAATATTAAGATACAACCAAACACCCTAATACTAGGTGATTTCAACTACCCTGCCATTAATTGGGAAAACTACTCGGGTACCAACTCCTTTTCCCAACGGTTCTTGGAATTCATAAATTCCAACGCCCTGGATCAACTAATCCATTGTCCCACCATGGGCTCCAATATCCTAGACCTGGTCATTACCAACATGGGAGATAGATGCTCCACACCAGTGGTCACCCCCTCATTGGTCAGGTCTGACCATAAGCAAATCACCCTTGACATCCACATCCCACTCCCACCCCCCAGTAAGGAAACCTCCTTAAAAAAACTTCTCCAAAGCCAACTTCATGCTACTGAAGTCAGAAGTGACAAACTTCACAACACCCATGCAGACAGGATCTGGAAGTTCGACTGCAGAATCCTACACTAAGGCACTGTATGAGCACATCCACTCGTGCATGAATCGCGCCATCCCAAATAGAACCAAGGTGCTCTTCTCCAAAAAAAGGAAGCCAATCTGGTGGTCCCCTGCTATAAACAAACTATACAACAGAAGGAAGAAACTGTTGCAGAAAAGAGGAAAATCCCAGGATGCAAAAAACTCCCTCACCAGCCTTAGTAAGAAGCTGAGATCCCTCATAAAATCCTCAAAAGCTAGTTATGAAAATAAAATTGCCAAAGATTCCAAAGACAACCACAAGGCATTCTATAGTTATGTCAAGAATCTAAATGGCAATGCTCAGATCTGCTCTGAACTACAACAGAATGGCATTAAATATACTGATCCCAAGGATATTGCCAATATCCTGGCAGATCGATTTAGTGCCAACTTCACTCCCCTCTCACCCCCTAAAGGGCCCTTCTCAATACCAAAAGATTGCCAAATTCTGATAATCACAGTCACACAGGTAGAAACAGCACTCTCCAAAGCTAAGAATACAGCATCCATGGGACCAGATGACATCCCAGGCTGTGTACTACATGAACTACAAAATGAACTGGCACCCCACCTAAGTGACATGTTTAATCATAGCCTCACCTCAGGCTTCGTGCCCACTGAGTGGCGCACAGCTACAGTTATCCCGCTCCAGAAGGGAGGATCCACCTTGGATCCCAGGAACTACCGTCCCATCAGTCTGACAAGCCTGATCTGCAAGGGCATGGAATGCATTATCATGGAACTTATAAACAAAGACATTGGCAACCTCCAGACACTGGACCCCACCCAGTTTGGGTTTGTGAAGGGCCGATCTTGTCTCCTGAATCTGATTGACTTCTTTGAATTGGTCTCCAGAGCTGTGGATGAGGGTAAGGAGGTCCACACAGCCTATCTGGACCTCACCAAGGCCTTTGACACCATCCCCCACTCTGGAATCATAGATAAACTTACTAAGCTGGGCATAAATCCATACATCACTCGATGGGTTGCCAACTGGCTTACTGATGGAACCCAGGCTATAAAAGTAGCCAACTCCAAATCCAGCTCCAGACAAGTGACAAGTGGAGTACCTCAGGGTTCAGTCCTGGGACCACTCTTGTTTGGCTTCTACTTCTCTGAAGTACAGGCCAACATTAAGGGACTCTGGCTAACAAAGTTTGCAGATGACTGCAAACTGGGAGCCATTATTGAATCCCCAAATGATGTGGATATTCTACAAAAGGGCCTTACAGAAACAGATGCCTGGTGTCAGAGCCATGGGCTCAAGCTTAATGCCAAGAAATGTATAGTCATCCCCTTTGGAAAAAAACATGTACCCATGAACTACCACATAGGTGGCAGGACACTAAACATCGAAAGTGTGATGAGAGACTTAGGGACACAAGTGGACAGTGGTCTCACTTTCAATAACCACATCACCACAACAGTCAGGAAATCCTTCTACGTGGCACACCTCATCACTACGGGCTTTTCATCCAGAAAAAAGGAGATCATTGTCCCACTGTACTCATCCCTCATTAGACCCATTATAGAGTATAATGCCCCATTTGGTATGTACCTCACAAGACATCTGCAACAACTGGAAAGGCCATAGAAATACCTCACTAAAAGAATCACAGGCCTAAAGCAGATGCCATATGTTGACCATCTAAAAAAACTCCAGCTATACTCTGTGGCATATCGTCTACTCAGAGGCGATCTCTGCGTAACATACAAGGCCATGTCAAACCCTGAGCTGTTGGACATGCTCCACTTAAAGAAATCCCAATCCCTCAGAGCCACATGCTCCAGGGATCTAAACCTTATCATCACATTGAACAAAACATGCTGGAGGGATAGGTTCCTGACCAAGAGACTCCCCATACTCTGGAATAGACTGCCCATACATGTCAAGCAGCGCACCTCATTGGCCGTCTTCAAAAGGAACCTTGATGATTGGATGGGAGATAGGAAATTCATCCCGGGGATCATGTCAGTCACCCTGCTAGACAGGGGCCCAGAGAAGTAAATATTGTGGGAAAAATTTTTAGGGAATTGTTATGGCTAGGCTTGCATAGGCCTTAGGGCCGATAGCCTAGTACCAACCTATGAAAAATACTAACTTCAATATTAACGCACACATTTTCATCTTAATAACTTTGGAGCTGTTAATCTGATTACCAAAGAATGGCAAAACTAAGGCTATAAATAGGTCAATGTATTTATAAGTTTGGTCACAGAGCACTCCATCTGCTAATAAACTATACAATGGAAATCCCACAAGAAATAATGTTGAGAGATAGACTGCATAGGAAATTAGATTCCTTGCATCCATTCATAACATTGGTTGTGACTTTCACAAGTCTTGTGGAAGTTCCTAAAGTGTTTCAAGTGTTAAGCTAGGCTGTCTTCAGAATTATTTTCCTGATGTGGGCAACCCAGATTGAACAGCAATATTAGAGCCAGGGTGTCAGTTGTCTATGGATGGTTGTATAGGTTTTGATAGCTAATCTGTCCTTAGGAGCAGAAGATCACTGCCAGAGTAAGACTTGTGGCAGTGGAGGCCAGTACCTTGGTTCAGGAGTGCACCAAATGACCACATGTCAGCAAATGCTTGGGGTATATGCAATGAAGTACACATATGCCTGCAAATGTTTTTGTACAGTGGTTCATTTTTGGAGATTAGGGGAATGAGTAGCACGTTTTACAAAATCCCAGACCTGCATATCTTTTAAAGCTGCAGTTTCTTCTTTGAGAGAGGATGTGTGGAGGTTTGACGGCCAAAAATATTTTGAAAACATCAGGAGAGTTATGCCACCAAATCTTATTTCTTTCTATAGGATCTGTTGTTACACACTTGAAGGTTAATAAAATGAAACTTAATATTGGTTAAGGGAGTGTTTTTTTTAAGGTTTTATGAACCCAAAATGACTTGGAGTATAACTGCACGAATGACAAATTTAAAAGAGGAAGTATTGTATCCCAACATGATGGGGCCATTAGTCTGAGTTTTTACATCTTTGTACTGTGCTTAAGATCTCCAAACAATGATAAAAACAAGATTTGTTTGTAAGATGTCAGCTCTTTAACTGTATACATATTTGGTATATGACTAAAGTTTGCCTGCTCCCATTTAACTTTTTTGAAATAATACCTATTTTATCACTTTCTCAGAATTTTCTGTATTCAGCATAAAAAGTCTTCTGAACCTGTGTTTTAGTTATGCTTATGAGTTGCTGAAATGGCTAAGAAGGACCAGTAACTATTTTTTGCCCATATCATAAACGCATACCCTCTTTGTACTATAGAGCTAATACCACCTAGTTATCGCATACCAATGAGTAGTCACTGAAAGAGGATAAATTAAAGAATGCTGTAAAGTACCTCACTTTCTTTGCTCTTTAGAAGAAAAACAGAAAAGAAAGAAAAGGTTGTGGGAGAAAGGAGAGATGAAAAGAACTGAGATATCTCTCCTTCATTCATCCCCTCATTGGAAGTGTTCTCCAGCAGCTGCTAGGCCATCTTCTGCTCAAACCATTTACTGATACCTTGATAAGAGGGATCTTTAGCCCACACTGCAATCATCCATCTCTAACATAACAGGGTGAGATTTATCTGGATTTTTTTTAGTGTCATGTGAGAGCTTTATCAGCTCATATAAATGAATGCCACCATGTAGTCATTTACTGATGGCACTGATTCGTTTATGCATTAAGTGGACAGGTTCTGAGCTATAAGACATATTCATAATACTGAGCTACTATAGCAGAATAGATCCTATCACATTTTCTCTCTCAGCCTACTCCACACTGTCAGAGGTACATTAATTTACTTCAACATAGTCAGTCCAAAGGTTGATTCCAGTCCATTGTCAGCTGTGGAATATCATTACACTCCTCTTATATGTTAGATGAAGAGAGGAAGAATTAATGACTGACTCAAAGGTCTCTTCACCCACCTCACATTCACATTATTTTCCAGCATCTGGAGATATCTCTGAAGGGAAGAGTGTTACTTCAAGAGGGTCTTCTAGGATCTCCTTCGTGAAAAAACTTTTATTTTCAGTTATTTAAATCTCTGTAGCTCTTGCTTTTGGGGGTTTGTTACCTACCAAATTGTAAGTGTGGTAGTAATACTACAGTGGACCAGGAAGCTACACCTTACCTCACTCTTCCCATTTTTTTTCCCTGTTTTCTCAGTGGAGCTTAATCCTAGCATACCTCTTAAGAAAGTGTCCATGCTCAGTAATGAAAAGCCTAAGCTGTCAGAATATACTTGGAGTTGCCAGATCATTAACCATGACCCACAAAGCAGCTGCCTATACTGTCTTAGGCAAAGTTAAGATGTACAGTGTTGCAAAAACTGCCAATACTTCAAACTATGTGTACTGCACATTTGAAGGAAAAACTCTAGGAGTATAACATTGCTGACAGTGTGCCTGTAAGAG
Organism: Protopterus annectens; assembly: GCF_019279795.1. NCBI lineage: Eukaryota > Metazoa > Chordata > Ceratodontiformes > Protopteridae > Protopterus > Protopterus annectens. The sequence continues at coordinate 715,866,594 of NC_056744.1, forward strand.
CGAGTAGCTCGTGCAAGATGTTACTACCCATGATCCCAGGAATTAACTGGAGAGGAGAAAAATATGTAATCGAGGTCAGGCAGTGGTGAAAACATTAACGTGTAACTAAGGTCACTTTGTTAGTGGCCACTAGATCCTTGCACATGTTGAGCTTCCCTTCAGTTAACAAGGGATTGAACATGGGATACAAGCTGATGCTATGTGGAGTCATGCATAAGCATCACATTTACTAGTGCTGCCTTTGATGAGTGCTTCTTCGTGTAATATAGGTCAGTTATCAGCCCCTGAGTAAACCTGTTGTCCTTTCTATTGGTGTAGATTGATTCCACAGGAGACTGGAGTATTGAAATTTTCTTCCTCCTCTTTAAATCTTCCGAGATAAGGGAGTCTGAGGGGACAGAGATCCCTGCTCTGAGAAAAACAGGAATGCTCTATCCTTGAGCTAGCACTCCTCCAGATAACCCACTTTTTTTAAAGAAAACTGTCCAGCTGATATATTTCTTTGTGGACTGACCATTGGTCCCCTTTTCTACTCCCCAAAAAAGTTTTAATCAATGCATCAAGTTAAACAAAGATGAGCCCTGGAGTATCCCAGTATTGGAGTCTATCCTTAACTTCTTCATGCCTGTCAGCACTCATTTAACGAGGTGGAACTTCTGAGTTGTTGTTAGACTGGACAGCAATTGTCTGGCGCCGTTACTGATACTACAATTACATTTGAGAAAACTATTTTAAACTATCGTTTTGCAGGTTTTTATTTTACTTGTACAGTATAAAGCATTTTACCACATTTAAATTGCTTAATCAGAGTACTGAATACAGTCTGTTCTGTACTGCGATTAAGCCACATTATGACAACAGTATGCAGTCTAACTATTACAGGCTGTATTTGTGAATGCGACAAGTCAGACCACATAAGTAGTAGGAGTGAAAAGCAAGACAGCATTATGTGGGAATCAAACAAGGGAGAAAGTGCCATGCTGAAGACTTTGAACCAAACTGCAAAAACGGGCACCACTATGTAACCAGGAATGAAGCCAGCAAGGTAGTAGTAGAAGAAAACATATATTGTATATAACAAGTTAAGCACTTTCGTCCATTAACAAGGACTTCATCAGAACTAACAGACTCAAAACATACTCACTCTTATATAGAAATTCAAGTATCATGTGTTTGAAAATCACCCATTTAAAATCAAATGATTTGACAAATTAAATAGTGTAACTATTAATAGGAAAATGTCAAACAACGAGAATCATTAAAAAATATTAAAATATATTTTATTGATCTTGATTAAAAGCTTCATAGGTTCATACTAGGCTATCTGCCCTAGGGCATTTATAAGCCTAGCCAGAATGTGTTTGGCTTTCGCCACCCATTTTAAATTTATTTTGCTATGCCCTTTTTCGAGGTTAGTATACTGTGCCTCTGTCTAACAGTGACACAGAAGTGATACCCGGGGTAAACCTACGATCTCCCATCCACTCATCAAGATTCCTCTTGAAGAGAGTCAATGAGGGACTCTGCCTAACCTGGACTGGGATTTTATTCCAGAGTGAAGGGAGCCTCTGGGTTATGAATCTGTCCCTCCAGCATGTCCTATTTATTTCAGTGCTGAGGTTCAAGTCTCTCGAGCGTAGCTCGATGGGATTTGGATTTTCTGAGGTGCAGCATGTCCATTAATTCCGGGTTGGACATGGCTTTATACGTCAGGCACAGATCGCCTCTGAACAGGCGGTATGCCACTGAGTAGAGCTGGAGTTTCTTTAACCGGGCAGCATATGGCATCTGTTTGAGCCCTTTGATCCTCTTGGTGAGGTACTTTTGGGGTCTTTCCAGTTGCTGCAGGTGTCTGGTAAGGTACATCCCGAAGGGGCATTGTACTCAATTATGGGCCTGATGAGGGATGAGTAAAGAGGCACGATGACCTCCCGTGATCTAGATGTGAATCCCTTCATGATTGGGTGGGCTATATAAAATGTTTTCTAACCACTTTGGCCATGCTGTTGTCAAATGAGAGATTGCTATCAACTTGGGTCCCCAGGTCCCTAATTACTTCTTCTGTACTTAATGGATTACCACCTATGTGGTAATTTGTGGGCACTTTGTTTTGCCAAAGGGGATGACTATACACTTTTTGGCATTTAGCTTGAGGCCATGGCTCTGGCACCAGTTGTCTGTTTCTATGAGGCCCTTTTGGAGGATGCTTGTGTCGGCTGGAGAGTCGATTATGGCGCCCAGTTTGCAGTCATCTGCGAACTTGGTCAGCCACAGTCCTTCCGTGTTGGCCTATACCTCCGAGAAATATATACCGAACAAGAGAGGTCCCAGGACTGAGCCTTGTGGGACACCACTTGTAACTGGTTTGGGGTCTGACATGGCTCCAGCAATTCTAACCATGTGGGTTCTGTCCTTGAGCCAGTTTGCAATCCATCTAGTGACATAGGGGTTTATATTTAAGCTGGTGAGATTTTCTATAATGCCCGAGTGGGGTATTGTATCGAAGGCTTTTGCGAGGTCCAGGTAGGCTGTGTGGACCACCTTCCCCTCGTCAATGGCCTTGGTGACTGTTTCAAAGAAATCAACCAGGTTTACGAGGCAGGATCTGCCCTTAACAAAGCCGAACTGGGTAGGATCCAGTGTCTGTAGGTCCCCACTATCTTTATTTATGAGGTCCATGATGATCCTTTCCATAGCTTTGCAGACCAGGCTAGTCAGGCTTATGGGGCGATAGTTTCCAGGATCCGTTGAGGCACCACCTTTATGTTGAGGGACCACTGTTGCTGTACGCCACTCTTTGGGCACATATCCTGTAGTAAGGCTGAGATTGAACAGTAGTTTTATGTTTGTGTTTAGCTCTTCTTGGAGTTCATGTAGGATGCAGCTCGGGACACCGTCTGGTCCCATTGATGCTGTGTTTTTTGCTTTGGAGAGGGCGGCTCTTACCTGAGCATCTGAGATGTCAGGGGGGCAGCACTCTGCTGGGATTTCAGTAAAAACTGAAAATGTTAAAAAAACATATGTAGCTCTTAATTAATTCATAACTTGGCCGCTCTGAGTTTCAATACTCTGCTTAAAGAAACACCGTCATTTAATTCAGGAAAAACACATTTAATCTAATTTGCCATAAGAGCTCTCTGCACTCAATTCTATGGTTAATGGGTACCTGTTCTAACACAGAAAAATAAAATGTATTGTTTTCTTTGCTTGACATCTTGTGTCTATAAAGCACATTGTTTTCATCTTTCTGCAAGATGTCATAATAATGCTCATAGATTCTTTTGTGTAATGCAAGTTCAGTTTTGCCAGTGTAAAAGGCATGGCAAAAATCACAGAAAATAACATATATAATTCTTTTTGTGTGACAGTCACAATGAAATTTTAATGTGAACTTATAGTTAAGTGTTCTAAGTTTTAACCTGCCCCCTATGTATAAATTTACATTGGTTACAAGAATCACATTTTTAAACACCTATATACTTAGAACTCATTATACCCTGCTCAATGACAGAATTTGTAGCTTCCAATATTTCTTTAGGTTTTGATGCCTCTTAAAAACAAAGGTTGGACTTGTGCCTAAACAGTTTTTTATTGTAGGATCCACTTCAAAAATATTCCATTTGTTTCTAATAAGATGCTTAATGGCTGGAACTTCACTACCAAATTTTAACAACATGGCATGTTCAAACAAATTTGAGGTGTCCTCCACCACTCCTGTAGTTATATGCTCATGTTTACCCAGTAAATGGGGAAAAAATACTGTCTCCTTTTTAACACCTCATTCTTAATATGCATCAATAATTCCTTGGGATAAGCTCTGTTTTTGAGTATTTCTATCAATTTTTCCAGTTCAGACTCAGAAACAGTATAATCAGAAATGATACAGGATATCTTAGCCATTTGTCCTTTTTACTAACCCATGTTTCTGTTTGAATGAGTGATTACTATTGTAGTGCAAGAAACTGTTCAAAAAAGTTGGTTTCTTGTAGACATACAAACAAATCCACAAACAAAGAACAAATAAACCAGGAAGGTAGACAGACAAACTAAAACCAGGTGTGTGTGGCACAGAACACAGGTGCAACCAAAAGATGTAAAAAAATAAAGTTGGTTCTAGTACAGTACACTATATGCCACAGTGCCCTCTTGTTTTCTAACTAGAGCATTGCCTCTTGGTTCTGAACAGAGGCTAGACAATCACGTGACTACTCTAGTAACTTTGAAACTGAACTATAAAAAGGCCTGCTTTTTTCAAATGCTTTTATCTGATGAGGTTTTCTAGCTTTAGAAGACAAAAGCACTTATCTTACAACTTTTATTTCAGCTTGTATCAATAAAAGCCAGTGGATTTTACTACAGCGTTTTATCAGAGTATCGTTTGGTTGCATCTGCATTCTGTGTCACACATACATCACCCATAACTCCACCCATTCCACCCACTCTCCCTCAATGCCACACCCATTTTGTGACATCACTAAATCAGCCAATTGTAACAAACACTGAAATGGAGTTTGTACAGTGTTTTCCCACAATAAACAAGACATGCTGAGGGATAGGTTCCCTGTCCCAGATACCCCCCATTTTTTGGAACAGACTGCCCATTTATGTCAAGCAGAGCCACCTCATTAGCCCTCTTCGAAAAATCTCACTTCTGTGGCTCTGCTCAACAGAGACACAGGAAAATAATTTTGGGTGGTGAAAGCTTACAGGCCTTAGGGCTGATAGCCTAGTACCCTGCTTATGAACACCTTCATAGGGAAAGATGTTGACAGTGCTCTGAAATCAAGAGAAAAAAACTTCAGGTTCTTCAGTATCTCTCTCTATTATTAATACCTTCTGCAGCAGATAACAAAGTACTATTTGGGCCAAGTAACTGCTGCTTCAAAAAAACTAACATCTCTAAACAGTTCTCAGTTAGTTCCAGAATCATCAAAGATATAGAAATAAAATAATCAATAATTATTGTAAATTATATTTTTGGTTTTAAACAATAACACAACTTAAAAGGACACACACACATTTTTTTTTTCAAAAAAACAACTCTGTGACTTTGGTGACTACCATTATGGGTTGACTATAAATCATCACCTCATTTCACAAAATTACAGAATAGAATAGGATAAATCAAAAATTTTGACTATATGATTGACACTTAACATCTTTAACAGCTGAGCACACACACTCAGCACACAGAGCAAAACAGCAGCAAGAGCAGCAGTGAAACTTGGAATCATCAGCTTAAAAGTTGTTTAGAAACTTGTGCTTCCAAAACTTTTATTTAAAGCTGAACAAATAAGCTTTCAGTGTTAGTTGTGTTGTTTTTTAGTTTTTGGTTACATATGCTGTGAGTGTAAAATCGAGTCAGTCACATAACTGCAGAATGAAACACTTACACTTCATAAATTTTTGACAAACCAAGATTACACTGTAAATTTTAACAAACAGATGCAAAATATATACTAGTCTGATTTTAAACCCTTAAGATTATAGCCTGTGATTGTGAAGTAGTAATACAACTACCCTACCCACACCCTTTTATCCAATTTTTTTACAAACAAAAAATTAGAGATTTCCCTTTAAATGTTTGTAATCACGAAGACAGACAAAAGTAAACCGATGAACACTACTTTACACATCTCGAATGATAAGGTATAAAATATAGCATTGAGACAGCATTAGAAACATGCAACCAGACAAGGTACATAGTGCCGAGTCACTTATTTCAATACATACATAAGCATGCAACCACAGCTTTTACAGGAAACCTCAGATGAAGTATTATTTCCTTTTCTTCAAAACAACATAGCAACATACAGTGCTACTAGCCTGTAGTCAAAGCTAACAAACAGAATGCCTAGTCACACACCTGGTTTTAGTTTGGTTTCTTATAGAGTTTAGATTCAAAGCACTGGTTTAAATGATCCTTCATAACAGTGACATCTAAGTAATTAATATATTCCTTTGAAACATGAAAGTGAATTTAAAAAAAATCTGTCATATTTAAAAACATCATAAAATCTTCCAGTTCCTGAGGATTTCCCCTCCAAATAATAAATATACCATCTAAAAAGCATAAAAACATAATATATTTAATGAATGTTGAACTAAATATGTATTTGTGCTCCCCAAACCATAATACAATATTTGCATAAAGGGGAGCACATGTGGCACCCATGGCCACTCCTGTAGCTTATTTAAAAATTCACCTTCAAAGAATAGAAAATTATTAGCTAAAATGGTTTCCATAAAATCACTTAGTAAATTGATGTTGCTGTTATTCAAGTAATTACATATACATAATACTTCCCTAAACCATTCCATCCCCAAATCGTAGGGAATACAGGAAAACAAATCCACAGTATCAACAGTTACCAATAACTATTCAGAGTTAAAAAAAATATTGCCTTGTTTTGGTGAGAAAGTCCCACGAATCTTTCAAAATATAATCACAATTGTAAACAATTTTTTTCAATTTTTATCCACAAATACAGCTAGTGGATGTGTTTTTGACCCGCCTGCAGCAACCATAGGGTGGAAATGGGGTTCAAAAGAATTCTTGTGGAGTTTCATTACACCGAATAGGGTAGGTACTACCAGATTAGCAACTTTAAAAAAAATATATATAATTCATAATCAATAACTTCTTGATCAAATAAATCTTCCAAAAAATATTTTTGTAGTAAGCAATATTAACCTAGTTTTTAGACATGGTCATGTAACAGGGTTGGGACGGTGGCCTAATGGTTAAGGTATTTGCCTTACAAACACAAGGTGCAGGGTTTGAGTCTCACAAGGGATAATTGGCTCGGCTTACAATGGTGCACAAGGGTAGTTAGCCTAGTACTAACCTATGAATATGATTCATCACAGAGTAAAGTAAACATTTTAGCAGAATAATCTATACTGTTTATAAGAACCATAGCACCCCTTTAATATGGCTTTATTATTCTGATCTGTCGGTTATTTATCAACTCACTTAACAATTTTCTCTCCTCATTTGACATATTTGAATACATAAAGGACTTCCTATTATAAAACAACTTCCTAAGATCATTTTCATAAAGTTTTTCAAATAGTGATAGGGAATGGTTCAGGGGTGGATTAAAAGTACTTTTTCTTTTAAGTTGCAGTAACACCATAGTATGAGTACATGATTCTTGGTATAACACCTTAAAATGTAGTTTTCTAACATGCAGTTTTAATTCAGTAATCAATTCTGCTAAATCTAATTTGGTAGTAGGAACGAATATGAAACCCCTGCTGAACAAATCAAAATATCTAACATCAATATTAATGTCACTGTAGTTGAAAATACGAAAACCTTTGTGATTGTATGTGGTAGGGGCTCCTTGTTATTTAAAGGCATAACATGACTTCTCAATCTGGTTCCCAGAAAAGTGATTGCTATCCAACTCAAGAAAGGAATTATCTGATCATAGAGACATCTCGTCATGTATACATGAATTATGTTCATCTAATTGCGCCTGTGGCAGTTCTTGTTGAATTCTTTCTGGGTACCGTACATTGTGATACCTCCCAACCTTTGGGTAACTGGATTGATTTCCTTTTTGTTTTTTTGTGCCAGTCCCTCTGATCTGCACAAAGGTGGAAATTGTTGGTAAGCTAAAAAATCAGTTTGTCTTCCTTCAACTTCATATTAGAATCTCCCATTGGGCAGTTAATATTTCTCAGAGAGAGATGGGGAACAAAATATGTGTCATTATAGTTAAGCTTACTTCCAGAATAAACAAGCTTTTTTTGGTATGGGGTATGCTAAACCTTGTTTGTATTCCTTCACAATTTGTTATACTTACAGATTTTAATCTAGTCAATGGCTTTATGACTAGATTGAAACATTTTGTAGTAGCCTCGATCCTTAACGTTAAACATAAGGTCCTTTTTAAAAGAGGCATCTAGGGTCCGGATTTCCTCCATAAGCCTGTCCATCTGTTTCTCATTATTTCTAATAATAACTGAGTAATTTGCAGCCACACTCATCAAATATATTGACAAGTTCTTTAATAGTTTCATTGTCCTTGGAAATTCCATTAGAGAATTTCCACACTCTTAATCTGTTTGGTATTTGTTTACAATCTACACATTCTTTCAAATAACAATTATTGAGTTGAAGCATTTTGTATTTATACAGCTTTTTCTTGAAAGACAAAAGTTGCTTATCAAAAGTCTCACTATGTTTGAAAACCTTGCTTCAAAAGTGACATGGTTTAACCATGGAATGACTGGAAATCGTTGATGTGGATCCTACACTAAAAAATGTTCAGGCACAAGTCCAACCTTTGTTTTTAAGAGGCATTTATTTATTATTTTATTTATTTGAAGTTTGTTTACCAGGATGGTCCATTGGGCCGCAGGAGCCCGTTTTCAATGGAGTCCTAGGGAGAAAAGCTCCATAGATACAGTATATTAAACAACAGGTTATTAAAGTACAATAAGAGTACATGAAGCAAAAGTATATGTTAGTACAATTTAGAAAAAACAGAATTTATATCACAATTAGTAAAAGTTTACAAATGTGTAGTCACTATCATTGCTAACATAGATGTTAAGTCTAAACAGTAATAAGTAGGTATTTACAAGTCAATTAGACTAGGGAGTTATTTACAACATGTATGTTGCCCCAGGGGGAAATATGATCAGTCTGGGGGGGATATGTAGGTCAAATATTTTAGATTTTTGAGTTATGATAAGAGGAGAGAGACAGAAGGGGTAGGGAGTAAGGTAGCTGCTGTGGATGCTGTGCAGGATGGGAACATGAGCATTCCCAGAGAGATGTTAGGTGTGAATAGAGCAGAGTTTTAAAGGTGGATGGGCTGCTGGTGAGGTGAATTTGAGGTGAGAGGGAGTTTGAGGCATGCCAAGGAAAAAGAGAGTAAAAGTTTGCCTGCTAGACGGGCAGGCTTGTGAAGTTCAATCAGATTCTGAGCATTGGTTCTTAGGAGTCTGTTAGGTAGGTGCATTGTAAAGGTTGAGGCAAGGGAGGGGCAGAGAGAGGGAATGAAAATGAGTTTCTGAGCAAGAATTAGTTGAGAGTAGATAAGGTAGTTGGGCATCTCTAGCCAGTTTAGTTTATGGAGGGCAATACAATGGTGAGTGGAAAATCTGTGTCCATTGATGAATTTGGCAATTTTGCTGTAGCAGGAAGAGAGTTTTGTTTTAATAGAAGATTGTAGGTTGGTTAGGAGTGGGGCACCATAAAGTAGAGAAGGGATGAGATATGTGGTAGCGAGAAGGAATTGAGTAGATGGAGTAAGGTAGTGAATGTGGCGGTAGAACATACCAAGTCTCTGGTGTGTGTTTTTAATATTTGTATGTATATGGGTATCAAATTTGAGCTGGTTGTCAATGAGAACCCCTAACAGTTTTGCACTGGATACTATCTCAAGAGAAGTGTTATTCTGACTGGTTATGGAGAATGAATTTATGTTGATAGTTGTGGTTTTGGAAGGGATGAATATCATGAGTTTGGATTTTGATGCATTAAGTGCCAGGTGGTTATCTAGCAGCCATTGTTCAGTGGATGAGAAGGCATCTTTGGATAATTTTATGAGGTTGGGAGTGAAGTTAGCAGAACAGGTAATTGTTGAATCGTCTGCATATTGGACAATTTTTGCATTAGGGATGGCGTGGTGGAGGTCATTTATGAAAATATTGAACAATAGGGGACCTAAAATGGAACCCCTGGGTACACCAGTGGGAGTGTTGAGGAGTGGGGAAATGGCTTTCTTCCATTTGACTGCTTGTTGCCTGTTGGAAAGGTAACTGGTAAACCAGTTGATAGAAAGGGGTGATAGATTTAGATTAGAGAGTTTGGATAGGAGAAGGATGGTATTGAAAGCCTTAAAAAGGTCTAGAAGGAGGGTGTTTACAATACAGCTGGAGTCACGGGCTTTATTCACAGTTTCAAGGAAGGAGAGTAGTACGGTAGTAGGGGAGTGGAGTGAGCCCGCAGGGTGAACGGAGCTGGAAGAGCCAAGAAGAAGGAAGAAGACGTGGGCTGAAAAAACAACCAGTGAGGGCATGAGTAGAAACACAAAGGTAAGGAGGCACAGGGGATAAGCACAGGGTACTGTGTGTATGGGTAAGGAGAAACAGAGAATTCACAGGGGTATAGAGGTAGACTAGGGCAGGTGAAGGTTAACTGAAAAGTTCTACGCTTATAAAAGAAACGGGAGAAATCTGTTGGAGGGTTAATGCTGCCACCTGTTGACCACACTGAGTAATTACAGGGTTAGGCACAGCACTGTGTAAAAGTAGTAAAAGCAAGCTGTAAAAGGAACAAAAAGAGATTATTGGTACTAGTGAAATAAAGAATGAAGGAAGAAGACGTGGGCTGAAAAAACAATCAGTGAAGGCAGGAGTAGAAACACAAAGGTAAGGAGGCACAGGGGATAAGCACAGGGCACTGTGTATGGGTAGGGAGAAACAGAGAATTCACAGGGGTATAGAGGTAGAATAGGGCAGGTGAAGGTGAACTGAAAAGTTCTATGCTTATAAAAGAGATGGGAGAAATGTATTGGCGGGCGGATGCTTCCCCCTGTTGACCAAACTGAGTAATTACAGGGTTAGGCACAGCACTCAGAGGGGTAGAATGGGATGGAGCTTGTGGAGCAAAAGGGAGCCTAGTTCCGTTTTGGGCTGCTGACTAGCGCACGCAGGGTCAAAAACAACAAGTAAGAGGGATAAGATAAGTACACAATTGGTACATACACTCTTTTATATTATGATTCTTGGAGGGAAGCAGAGTAGTTTCCAAAAGCACCACAAGATCCCTTGAGATAGCTCTTTCAGGAGGGGAAGCCAGGGTACTATGTAGAACAAAGTAGGACGTCTGGGGTAGTTTAAACATAGTAAAAACAAGCTGTAAAAGGAACAAAAAGAGATTATTGGTACTATTTAAATAAAGAGAAGTAATAGCATCTGAGAGGCAAAGACTTCAGGTGTAGGTAGTGTAGTTTGTGTAGTAATGGGTAGCCTAGGAGTGGTGTGAAGTGAGGGTGTATGTTTGTAGGAACTGTAGAGTAAGGGAAGACTATGGGGGAGGATAGGGATAATAAAATTAATTAATTTGGAACCGATAGGTAATACAGTACAGCAGCACATTTAATCTGGGCTAGAGACAGTGCATCATAGTAATCAAGAAAACAATAATGCATAGAAACATCTACCAACTAATTGCAATTAAACACAGAATAGGGCAGCATTCACAATGCAATTATTTCATGTACATTAGATGTTAACAGATTAACCAGCAGTAAAAATTAAAACCTAAAAGAACGATTGGCAGCTAAAACTTCTGCCATTGATCAGACTATGTTGAGTTCTAAGTCTGTAGGTTTTAAAAAATGCGGTTCTTGTAACCAGTGTAGATTTATACACGAGGGGGCCAAGTTAAAACTTAGAACACTTAATTACGAGTTCACGTTAAAATTTCGTTGATTGTCACACAAAAGGAATTGTATATGTCATGTTCTGTGATTTTTGCCATGTGTTTTATGTTTGTAAAACTGAACGCGCATTACACAAAAGAATCTGTGAGCATTACTGTGACATCTTGCAGAAAGATGAAAACAATGCCCTTTACAGATACAAGACGACATGTAAAGAAAACAATACATTTTACTTTACTAGGTACCCATTAACCCTTGTAGTGGCCCTTGGGAGTTTAGAATTGAGTACAGAGAGCACTTATGGCAAATTAGATTAAGTGCCTGCATTTTTCCTGGATTAAATTACATATGAGACAGTGTTTCTTTAAGCATTGTATTGAAACTCTGAGTGGCCAAGTTATGAATTAAGAGCTACATATGTCTTTTTTTAATATTTTCATTATTTTCTCCATTTTATTCGAGATCAGTAAGATGACTGCGGTGGTGGTGCTGCGGTAGCGTTGTCGCCTCACAGTAAGACGTTGTCCTATTCGATTCTCAGCTAAAGCATCTTCTGTGTGGAGACATGTGTGAATGGGCGTACCTTCGTTGAAGGTTGTGCATCAGGGCTGGCAACTCGGTACGTAAAAATCTACTGCCAATCATTAGTGGACCGGAGTTCCGCTGTGGTGACCCCTAACCGGGAAAAGCCGAAAGATACAACAACATTCGAGATCAATAAGATATATTTTAATTTATTTCATTAATGATTCTCATTGTCTATTTAATGTTTTACTATTAATAGTTATACTATTTAAGTTGTCAAATCATTTGATTTTAATCGGGTGATTTTCAAACACGATACTTAAATTTATTTATAAGAGTGAGTACGTTTTGAGTCTGTTAATTCTGATGATGTCCTTGTTAATGGATGAAAGCACTTAACTTGTTGTATGGAATAAAAGTTTTCCACTACTACCTTGCCGGCTTCATTCATGGTTACATAGTGGTGTCTGTTTTTGCAGTTTGACTGCATCATTATGTGTTGTAGCATCCAGGGCCCACTGATACTAATTTGTATCTGTAGCTTGAAAATAATTACTGCAGATGTATAGAAAGACCAAATGGAAAAAGTATTTACTACAGACTTAGGACTGGCAGAGTCACATGACACACAACTCCAGCTATGTTAAGCTACCTTAAAGTGGTATACTGCAGTTAATATATTGTCACATTTTGCCATATCTGATGTCCCAAAGAAACACAAAAAATCCAGGCAGAGTGGCAAACCCAACTGATCCAAGTACAGTGACTTGGTAGCCAATAATAAAAGTAAAGCGAAGGTAATCCAAGTTGAGATCTTTATTCACATCGATTGAACACAACGATAAAACAAGCGCTTTTGCTCAGCTTAATGCTGAGCTTTCTCAAGTTGATGTTAAGAATGCCAAATGGCCACATTAAATAGTCATTTCTAAATCACTAAATTGCATAATTAATTAAATGTTGCAATTCAATATTGCAATCAAATAATACAATTAAAGGAGAATACAATACAATTAAAAGGAAGCACATCTCCAAATCATGAATATCGCTGAAAAAATAATGTGTTTAAAACCATGAATTAAATGAAACAGTGCCACAACCAAAAACAGGGTTAAATGGAAGAGTGTCATTACAGTAAAAATGCGATTGCATTTGAGAATGTTAAAAATATGTTAATAAAATTAATAATATTAAACTGAGGGGATTTATTAGATGGTTTAAGAAAATGTAAGTATATTCTTATATTGTTGAAAAATAAATATAATAATAAATATCTAAAACAGTTTAAAATATGGATGCAATATATAAAATGTATGACACTGTCTAAAACCCAAAACCTCACAAGTGTGCCATTTTATTTTTAAGAATGCTAATGATGTTGATGTTGTCATTCAAGCCTGGGGGTCTACTGGCATTCAGCCTTAGTTGCCAGAGAAGTTCTCTGTATTCCAAGGTTGTCTCCCAGTCACCCCCTCTGGCGTCTGGCACCACTTGTTCTAAGACTAAAAACCTTAATTCATAGTTGGGGCATGTTAGGGAATGTTTAAAAAAGGCATTAGAATCTTTCTGTCTGGAAATATCATAAACATTTTCATAAATTATTTTTCTAAGGCTCCTTTCAGTTTTGCCTATGTAGAAACCAGTGCAGGCGGTACAATACCCTAAATAAACTACCCCTTTGCTTGCACAGTTAGTGAAACAGTTAGGGTTAGAAAATTCCTAGAGGGGATGTATAAACTTGAGGTGTTAAATATAGCAAAACATTGTTTGTTTGTTTGTTTTTTGTGTTTCTTTGGTACGCTTTGGATCTTTTCATATCTGATGTCCCTCTTACTTTAAAAATAGTAGCCAAATACCAATATATATATATATATATATATATATATATATATACAGTGTTTTAAAAATTCTAACACTAACTACGTGTCTTGTGAAGTAACAGTTTATTGGAGTTAAAATCATTATGCAAATTCACATTAGCTCATATATATTTATTCTGAGTACTGTCTTTTCAGTTATTGTACCACATTGTGAATATTTACAAGGATCATTATCCGTGATGACTTTAGGTTTATCATTCACTATAACAGCATTATTTGTTTTCAAGCAAAGTGACTGTACAGAAATATTCAAATGTTCTGCATATGGAGCATTGTTGCAGTCATAACATCTGAGGTCTCAGTCACAGGCAATGTCTGATGTGTGACTTGATATCTAGTGGTTTTGACACTTTTCCCAGCCTAGACTGGCTCCTCCTTCCTTCAGGCATTGCCATGCTCTTGGCAGAAAGATGACCCCACCCCAAGCTGTCTTAATTTTTTTGTTGTCTTGTTACAGGGTAAGTTATTTTCACTGTTGCTACGCATTTTGTAGTTAAGTCATGACCCAAAGCTGAAGCAAATAAGTACTATTTTAAAAGAAAAATCTACTCTTTCTTTCTTTTTATGAGAATTGCTAGCTTGATTATAATTATATTTGTTTTGCCTGTTGCAGGCATGTGATGGCCTTAACATGATACATCCACGTACTGACTTCCATTTTCCAGAAGTTTTTTTTCTTTGTTTTTAGGGCCTTGTTACATGTCCTCATGCAGTTTCTTCGATAGAGTTAGCAAGATCCCCTTTATAGAAGGCAGAAATTCCTCTAGGCTATCTTGGCAAAAAGAAGATGGAGACTCTCTGGCTCACTATACTGCTATACTAGATGACCTTCATCAGTTATTTTCTTCAGGCATTCCTGCTGCAAAGCATAAGAAACATGGAGAAATAAGACTACCTGGAGAAAGAGAAATGGGCTGCTGGGGACAATAATTCCATCATGGCTGATCTCTCTCTTGCACTGAGGGTGGCAGCTCAAGGAGCCCCTAGCTCTGACTCCTAGTATTGCCAAGGCCCTTGGTGATGGCCCATTTAGAGGATACTATACTGATGGTTGCATGCATGTCCTCCCCTGTGAAAGTTACTTACCAGTAGTTGGTCTGGATGCCATTTCACAGGTATTTGTATCCAGCACCCATTTTGTTGTTGCATCTGGAGATGGGTAAATGCCCATTGTGCAGGAAAGAGTGGCTGCCCACAATCACATGATTAATATGCTGAATTTTGTGTTGCAACTACTGACTTACTAAGCAGTGCCTCCCTCATGTTGAGGAAACAGAAGTTCATTAATTGGACAACTTGCTGTTGTCTTGGGACCAGAAACAAGATTAGACCTTGGAATAAATCCCCGAACAAGCTCTCTTCCATGATAGGGAAAAATGGGCCCAAGACATTTTCAACTTTTTCCAAAGCCTGCAACCTAGACTGGATCAGCCTTCTGTTTTTAGGGTCACAACTCATCAGAAAAGAAAGGGAAAGATCTATTTTAATATAGTCTTTGTTTCTTGGGTTCTGAAAAGGAAGATGAACTAATTTATAATTTCCTGATGACCTGTAAATTTGGGTTTGGCTACCATGACTTCTAGCTCTCCAATAGAGGACTTCTCATTTTGGGAGACCCAGTTTTTAATCAGGGCCAACATTAAATAGGAAGCTAGAGGCCATGAATGCCCAAAAGATATTTAGATCTTTTGAATTTAGAAACTTCAAAGGACTTGCATAAACTCATAGTTTTCACAGTTTAGTTATCAGAGTGAAGTCCTCTAGCAGTTGGGAGACATGACTGGGAATATCAATTGGGGGGGGGGGGGACTAGTCATATTTGTCCAGACAGCTATGAGGTAGGTTGACATGCAATTAAATGGGGTTTTGATGCCATGGATGTAACATTTAAGAATTTGTCAAAGACAGTGACCTGTATATAGTTTGCTCAGAAGGCTGCATTGTGCCCTTTTGTCTTGCATATGCCTACAATGTAATAGGTTGAAGTACATTATACATTTGAATGGAGATGCTGTAGTGACCATTTTTTAACATGTCAAAGCCATTTTCCTGGTGTGTTGACCAAAAGCATTCTGCATCATTCTTAAGGTTTGGAAAAAACTTGGACATATGTTGTACTGTGGCAGTAAATCACAAAAAAAAAATGTTTTTTTTGTATATTTTTGCTTTTTAATGAATGCATTCACTTTGTCTCTTGTTTAAGCTCTTCTGACAGCAAGATATAGTTCACATGCTTGAGTGATTTTGGAGAGATTTTTTAAACCTTTATTGACTTATCACTTAAGGCATAGGCAAATGTACATTTGTATAAAAGAAAAAACATGTTGCAAACATTGTACATTACATATATTCATTTATGCAGTTATCATCAGCCCACTATTACATAAAATTATCAAAACTACCTTCCCTTAAACCTGTCTCCTCCTCCAAAACATTATTCTGTATGTATTGTTCAAAAAATGATTTTACAGAGATTTAGCATTTCCTTTTGCTTAAATTTAAGTGTTTCTCTTTCAGCCTGCTTTGTAGGTCAGTTAGGTATCAGTCATGTTCTAGTTTAGTTCTAACAAGACTAAAATGTCAGTGGTGATTCTGACTACTGTACGAGTCATTCTAAAATATTATCAGTGTGTTTTTTAAGACCTTAGACATCACTAAGATTCCAAATGGTAATGTTAGAAATATACATCTGTTTGGGGAGACAGTGAATGTGCACATATTACAACTAGGTTCATTTAGTTAAATTTTCAAAATCCTAGGATAGCATCAAGTGCAGAGAAGTCATTTCCACTAGGTATTGCTGTTACTACCTTTTCCATTTTCTGAAGTGGATAAAGCTCTTGTTTTAATTAAAACATGAGGATTTTTGCATATCTTTATCTTATTTGACTGCTACCATGCTTTTTGCCTGTGTATTATCTTCAGTTTTCTTAACTAATTTTACTTGCCTTTTGTCCTAAATTGGCTGCTGACTATCAGCACTCCATAATCAGCGCATTCATTCCCCATAAGGGAAAAGCCAATCAAGGAGACTGCCATTTATCTAGTCATCAAGGTATTTCTGTGAGGCCCTCACACTTCCCCTTGGTGGCTGATATGATATGCCACTTTGAGATCTACTATACCATCTCTATGTATGCAAGTTCCCTCACTCACATGATGTTGAGGACTGCCATTACTGGCTTGTTAAGCCAAGTCCACATCTCCATTTATGGCCGCTTCACAACAACTGGACCACCAGTCCTTTCCTTCAGAGTAGATGAGCTAACATTTGCTGCTCAACTCTTACCCTTCCTGACCAATTCTTCCAGCTCCAGAGCCGCTAATCAAATGTAGATTGTCTTTGTGTCATAGTCATGGCTTTATGCTTCTTATGCCACAAAGTTAGGGATACCTTCCTTCCATGCACTTTAGTTCTCCTGCTGACCTTGCTCTGAGTGCAAGAGGAAGTCGTCTTGTAGTACAAATTGCAAGTATCGTCTTTAGAGAATCCTTATGTGGTACTCACCTTGCAAACATCCCAAGACTTCGAACATGCTAGAGTATTTTTTCAGTATACGTATATATTTATTTTGATTAGAGAAATGATAAGCAAATTCAGTAGTCTTGTGCCCTATGTTTAAAATTGTTCACCTGCTGATTCACATTTCCTCTACCACTTGACTTCTAATAAAGAATAAATGTTTAAATTGTTCTTTGGCTCACAATAATCTTAACCTTTAAATACAAAAGTCTTTCTTGTTTCCACATATCAAAGGTTACATTTGTTAAATACCTTGAGTGCTTCCTCCATTGTGTTATAAAGAAACATGACATATTTTAATTTATTCAAGTTTGTCTACAACTCCACACACATTGGGGTGCAGATCAGTGTTCAGTCCACACATTCCATTTTCAGAGATGTTTCAATGCATGTTTAAAGGTAGTTATAGAGAGAACATCTCATGCCAAAGTATTTCCAGGAGCTTAGTCATAGAATAATGATGAGTGAGGATTTTACCTTTAAATAATGAAAAATAAAGTTGTTTTTAAGCATTCAAAATAGTGAAAATAAAATGTAGACATTTTTTTTTCTATAGAATTATGAAAATATGTATCTTTTTCATATTTAATACATGTGAGAGAAGGCAAACAGCTGGATACTTCTGAGCCAAACAAAATACAGTCTCTGTTGTCAAGCTGTGTCCGACATAAGTTTTATTCTGATATTCTGGCACCATATTGTAGCAATAGTTGTCTACTAATGGTGTGCTATATCTGTAGCTTACAAGTAGTTATTATAAAAGTACAGGAACACCAAACAGAAGAAGAAGAATTCACAGTGATCTTGACAAACATCACTGTTGAGTGCAGACTGAAGAACTAGCAGTGTCACATGACATATAGCACCAGCTATGCTAAATTCCCTTAGTAGTATACTGCTGCTGGTATAACTTCACATGTTCTCATGTGTTATAATACAAATGCCGTGCTTTTGTAACATCTGCACACTTAAAAACTGGTCCTTCAGCACAATGAAGTGCAGCTGTTTTGTGCAGCCTCTTGCTGATTGGCATGTCATGGCTTGCTAGCATTCTGTGGGAGACTCATATGCTATTTCTTCAAACAAGTACATGTCCAAGACAGACCAACAATTTGCTGTTCTCTCACCAAAGTCCAAACCTTCAAATTGATATATATATTTTTTTCTGACATGTTTTAAGTTTTAGATGCTTAACTGTGCCACCCGTCCAAAATCTAGCCTTCTTTACTGGATAAGGTATTGGAGATACTAGTAGAGCTTCTACATATTGAAGTTTAGGAGCATTTTTTATGAGTTGACTATACTGATACACTGGCTGGGATTGCAGGCACAGTTGCATGTCTTGCATTAGATGACAAAACTAAGGTATTTTCTTCCAGGATGAAATCTGCCACTCCATTTTGAACTGACAGGAGAATTTCTTTAAGGAGACCTTTCAGAAAATTATTGAAGTGTACCCAAAGATGGGAGCAACCTTGTTCAGCATTGATGATATATGCTTCTTTCCCATGGCTGCATCATCTTGGGCTAGACTAGTATACAGTACCAGGAATAAGGGTATGTCTTGTATGGAGTAGAGGCAGACAATGTACCAGGGAATTTTTCCTACTTCAGAGTGCCCTACTAAGTCTCTCAAAAGAGAGTCTTCAGCAGGGATACTGCAGTAGTCCTGTCCTCTGGTCAGAATTTTTCATTGGAAACCAGTTTTCTGAGTTTGAACTGGAATGTACAACCGTCAGAGCTAACAAATAGGTTTTGGTTGTGAGCAAAAGAGGCCACATCTTAGATCTTCTTACTGCCTTGTCCATCTAATGGGCTTTTCTAAGGGGACTGATGTCTCAGAATAGCATCTAGACCCCATGAAAGGCTTTTCTGAAGGGACAGTTGACTTAGAAAAGTATCTAGAACAGTACTAGAGTTATTGTGTCAGTGAGCAGAAAAACTTGTTCCAGACTTAGAAGAAGGAAGTGGTTCTTATTCTCATATCTTCTGAATTCTGTAAAAAAAGGAGATTCCTGTGTCATGGGGGACCTCAGCATCAACAAACACATTCAGTGCACTGAGATGACTTGGTTATTCTTTACTCTCCGGATACCTCTCTTTCTTAAGGGAGTCCAAGTGGTATTGCTGCATATGTTGGGCAGCTGTTGGTGCATCTGCATTTAGTTGTCACCCAGGAGACTCCTGTGCCTTCTGCTGGGCCAAGATTTCTGGTGCATGTTGCTGCCCTTTACCCTATCACCTCTCCACAGTTTTTAGCCAAGTGTTTGGTATAGCAGTAGAGACTTTGCAGGAAAAGGATTTTCTAGTATTACGTACTTAGATGACTGCCTTCTGGTGGTAGGTTCAGGAGACTCCCTGATGAAATTCCCTTATTCAGACCTTCTGTAGTTACACTGCTTGGGGCAACCATAAATTGGATGAAGTCACCTCTGCAGTAGTGAATAAAGCTTTACCTTTAACTCAGTGAAGCTGTCCTTTGTTGGTCTTTCATTCTGAAGGAAAGAGCCTGAGAAGATAAATTTCTGGCATCCTTGATGAGGATGCAGATGTTGGTGGAGGCTGATGCCATGCTGCATCTTCTTGGACAAATGGGTGCCACAGTCTGAATTGTGACCCTGAATGGTCATTTAGGTGTCAGTGGTTTCAAAGTCACTGTTCTGTTATGGTTCTGTATTGTCAGTTTTTCCTGTTTTCTTTAGATTCATTTATTTAGCTAGCTCATGACTGAAGAAGAACCCCTGTGTTCTCATCCACTCACCTCATCAAAATAAGATAAAATAATAAATAGATATGAGTAATGCTAACGTGATCATTAAATTAGGCTTAAAGTCTTTATATTGTTAAAAGAGGGACATGGTGTAAACTGCTGCAGATGTTTTACAAGCTACGACTTGTCAGGAACTTAAATTATGTCATAATTGTCCCTATCAAGGTATTGCATCTTAAAGTGATTTGTCACACTTTATAAGTTCTTATTTTGTTTTTCTTTTGTTGCAATAACAATATTACTTACCATAGTGGTAAATGCTTTTCATAGGCTCATAAGAGGTTACTAGGCTAGTGGCCCTAGAGCCCTTGCAAGCCTAGCCATGTTAATCCCAAGTTGCTTCAGTTGTGCTTGGCTAGATGGGTCTAATTTGCAGAATGAGTCTATGATCAATATTGACTACCCCTGGGTGCCACCCTGGGGTGAATTTGCCATCTCCCATCCATTTGTTCAGGGTTCAGGTTGCCCAGAATAGTGTCAGTGAGGAGCTCTGCTTCACTTGAATTGGAAGTTTATTCCAGAGCAGGGGCAATCTCTGGGAGAGACTTCTGTCTTTCCAGCATGTTCTTTTAATGTCACAGGCTAGGTTATGATCCCTAGAGTGAGTAACCTTTGTGCCATTTGACTTGTGGATGTGCAGCATTTCCATAAGGGTAGGGTCAGAGACTGCCCTGTAGGCAATGCACAAGTCACCTTTCAGCAGCCTATACAATACAGAGTACAGTAACAGGACTTACATTCTGTCCAGCTAAGTCATGGTTTGAAGGCCTTGTATTTTCTTGGTGAGAAACCTCTGTGGTCTCTCCAGCTGCTGCAGGGGTCTGTTGAGGTACATGCAGAAGGGAGCATTGTACTCTGTTAATGGTCTGATGAGGGTGGAGTACAGTGGAGCTATAACATCCTTAGACATGGATGCGATGGTCTTACTTATAAGATGCGCAACACAGAAGGCTTTCCTTACCACTATGGAAACTTGGTGGTTGAAGTTCAGATTGCTAGCTACCTGTGTTCCCAGATCTTGCACCCCTGGGTTTGAACTTAAGGGGGTGCTGTCAATATTGTAACTACCAGGGAATTCTGCTTTGCCAAAGGGGATAATAATTCATTTTCATGCATTTAGTTTTAGACCATGGCTTTGGCACCGTTTGTTTGTCTGTGTTAGCCCCTGTGTTAGCCTCCTGTAATATGTTAACATTGTTGGGGGACTCAGTGATTGCACCCAATTTGCAATCCTTAGTAAACTTAGTAAGCCAAAGGCTGTCTACTTTAGCCTGGACTTCTCAGAAATAGATTCCAAACAGTAAAGAGCCTAGCATAGATCCTTGTGGTATGCCACTGGTGATGGTCTACTGGTAGAGATGGAGTCACCAACTTTGACACTATGTGTTGTGTCAGTGAAGACAATTGGCTACCCATCTAGTGATGTAAGGGTTAAATCCCCAGCTGGGAGAGTTTCTCTGTGATACCTGAGTGGAGGATTGTGTCAAAAGCCTTGGCTAGGTCAATATAAGCGGTATGCACAGTCTTACCTTCATCCAGGGCTTTGGTGACTTTCTCGAAAAAGTCTACTAGGTTTAATAAGCATGATCTAACCTTAAAGGAAAATTTTACCTTAGAACTAAAAAAACATGTTTTTTTTTTTCTTTTTTCACTGTATCTTTATTCTCTGAGCTATTTTAATGCCTCAAAATCACCCTAAGTGCTTCTTTTACAATTTTAATGCATTTCCCAAAAAATGGTGGATTATGGGGTCTGCCTTAGTAGCATGATCTTGCTTTCATTCCTTCTTACCAGAATACATTTCAAGTCCACTTTATGTGAGTCATGCTAGACATAACAAAGCGGTGGTGTTTTCTCATGCCATTAAAATAGAATGTCAAGACTGTGAAACACTGTCATCTAACACACCTTCTATAACAGAGCTACTTCTGAGTTTCTCTGACTGAGCCTAATGTATGTGTCTGCCAGAGCTTATTCTGCGCTATAAATAGCTGTTGGCTGCTTCCAGCAAAAGAAAGTAGGTAAATAGCAGTTTTTTTTGTAAAAGGATTCCTTTGTAGTTCTAAAATAATTGACAGACCTTCCCCCACTCTCATGCTGAGGTGTGAAAAGTCTCACTGCAGTAAATGATCCTTGCTGTATCATGTACAGGTGATAAGTAAGTGGACTGCAGAACAAGTCTATCTGCTACTTTCCAGTCCATTCAGTGGGAATTTTTTCTCTCTCTCTCATGAATGTGCAGAATTAAAATGTGCTTTACTAGTTCCTTAATTATTTCTGTCATATTCACCCTTCTTTTTTTCTATTTCATATTTATACTTTGGTAACCAGGAAAGTAAAGTGGTTCAAGGATGCCCTTTTCAGCCATGACTCTGGCTACACTGGCAAATGTAATAACAAGTAATAGATACAGTTAGCAATACAAAGAAAAAAATATTGACATAAAGAATTTGACAAGGATTGCATGTGCAACACATAGCCAGTGTGTGACAGTGAATAAGTAAAACATTAAACAACATTCACTAGAATGTATACATTAATAATGCTTAACTCTGCTATGTTAACTTTATATATGCATGAGTGTGTGTGCAAAATGGATGCAAACAACTTATTTATAATAAAGTATGTGTACAAAAACATACAAGTGTGTCTGTAGGTTAAATGGAGAAGTAGTTTATATGCCTGTGTGTGCACTTCATGTCCTTTAAATAAAAACAAATCAAAATGGAAATTTAGTGTAAACTGTATATGTGTCTACAGGTCTACTTCACATGACTGAAAACTGAAAATACTGAATTTCATTTGACTGAGACCACAGTACCTAATTTTCAAAATACTGAAAACTCATTTGACTGAGTCTCATTATACTGAAAGCTTACAGTGCTGAATTTTAAGCTGTAGACATGCACACTTACACCACCAATGACTTAACTCTTTCCAAAACTTAAAGACTACTTACTTATCCTCTTAACAGAAACTGGATGATATAACACCAAACTAGGTGGGGGACTGTGCCCCCCCACACCCTCAACTATGTATACTAACTCCAAGATTACACTACAGTGGGGAAAAGGACATATACCTTTTACTTACCTTACAGTACTGTATACACTGCCACTACTGCTGGGAGCACCAGAAACGTCTGCCACATTACTTTAGATGCTTAACATAAAAATCTAGAGAGACATACCTACATTTAGAAACACTACAAAACTACTTTCTACACCACTATCGGTATTCTGACAGTCGGCACTTTGAGTATTTTATCACAAGCAAGTCACAGGTGAAGGGAAACATGCATCATGTCTGTGGCTTAAAATTCAGTATTTTGAAATTCAGCATTGTAAGCTTTCAGTATAATGAGACTCAGTCAATTGAGTTTTCAGCATTTCAAAAATTAGGTATTGTGGTCTCAGTCAAATGAAATTCAGTATTTTGAGTTTTAGTCATGTGAAGTAGACCCGTGTGACACACACACACACACATGTGTGTGTGTGTGTTTGTGTGTATATATATATATATATATATATATATATATATATATATGTGTGTGTGTGTGTGTATAAATATGCATGTAGAATACTATAGGTGGGATGCAATATTGTATTTAAATGCACGTCTGATTGTGTCTGTCTGCGTGTGCATTTAAACACAGTTAATTACTTCTGATTTCCTTTTCTTAATGTTTTGTAATGTAAGGGCACATAGTAAACGTATGTTAAAGTAAATTCAGCTGTATATTATGGTTACTATCAATGGACACATTTTTTTTTGTGGACTACAAAATGCTTATGCACTCTACCACTGTAGGACTGACTCAAAGTCAGTGGGAATCTCTTACCATGGAAATGCGCATACCGGATATCCATTCCCCCTCTGGAAGGATGTCACAAAAAAGCATGCACAACCTTATTATGAACATTATCAGTGCACCTAGTTGGTAGAGTTGCAACCTGTCTCTCTCTCTCTCTCTGCACTTCTGTTTTGTGTGTGTGTGTGTGTGTGTGTGTGTGTGTGTGTGTGTGTGTGTGTGTGTGTGTGTGTGTGTGTGTAGGATTGAAAATGGCGATTTTGCTGAAACTTTAGAAAAAATATTTTCTGACTTTTCTCTAAATGTCACAGAAATATTTGATACTACGTTTAAGTTGTCTTAACCTATAAACTGTTATAAATAACCAACATTTAATACTTAACATTTCGATACGGTGTAGCTGCTTATTTAAATTTGTCAGAAGAGGTGACAACTGCCTTTAAACCCCTGACTGATCAAATTCTTTTGTTTTATTAAGAGAAAGAAGTGTTAAGATGATATTCATGTTTCACTGTTGCAGTCATCACACTTGGGTTATCTGCCTGCAGGTATCCCTCAGTCAACCCGAATACAAGAGTCTTGGGATTTCTGTGTCGGATGCTGTTGCCTCATCCATGACGTCAGGTCATCAGGGGTATAAAACATGCAGCTGCCACCATTACATCAGCTTTTCTTGCTGTGCGGGAGCCCGAAGCAGAAGCAGTTCGCAAGTGCCGGTAGGCAGCTACCGGAAATGTTTGTTTTTCAAGTTTCAAACCTGAAGTCTTCTAAAGCTAAGTACCCCATTGGGGATCCTTTTTTCTTGCTCTAACCGATGTCAGAAAAAGTTAACAGTTGTCTTGCCTGTGGAAAGCAAATACCTCACAGAGATTTTCATTCTTACCGCGTCACCTGTTTAGGCCTAGACCATGACGTCCCTCGCTGTCTGTTTTGTGCCTTGTTCAACACCCAAACTATTCGTCGTCAGGCTATTTTTGTGTCTAAATTCTTTCGCTCTCATTCTCCATATTCCAGAATGGCTTCAGTAAGCCATCTGACTACCAATCTTCCAAAAAAATGAAAAGATAAAGACAGAGACAGACCGCATAGCTCCAAAACTGCCGACGATGCTTCCGTTAAGCTAGTCTCCAGCCCGCCGGTACTCAGTGAGGCACTTTTGCAGCCCCTGTTACCCACTTATACAGATTCGCAGGCCTCTACTGAGACCCATTTGGAGTCCGGTATGCCACAAGATGCTTCTTCGACTATGGAACTTGCGGATGTCTCTACCTTGGATGGGTCCGGAGCCACTGTGCAGGCACTGGCTTCTGAGGGTGTATTCCAAACTTCCAATGTTCGTATCAAACCGACTACTTCATTAATGGCTAAATCTAGCGAATTTCTCAGGCCCAGAGTTCGCACTACACCTAGGAAACCGACCACCAAAGCACATTCTCAAGCTCCCATGCCACAGAAACAAATGCTTAGAATGGCTGAAGATCTTATTGCTTTAATTAGGGGAAGCCAGCCTTCCCCCTCTAAAAGACAAAGAATTGATTTTCCTTCTGATTCTTCAGACCATGAGTCTGATGACTCTGACCCCTGTGATTATCAGGACATACCCTTATCTACCTCTGAGGACTCAGATGCAGAGGATTCAGTTTCCTCAGACCCCCCCCCCCCCCCCAGAGGGCCTTTCTTTCAGTGAAACCTTGCATAACCTAAGAGAGCATTTCCTTTGGGAATGCCAGGACTACCCACAGTTCAAAAAGAGACTCAGGGAATTTTTAGACTTGCCTCAGCATTGGCCTCTAGCTATTCCCCCTGTTCTGGATATTGTAGACGATGTCTTCATGGAATCCAGCCTTACCCCTGATACTTTACCACCTGCTCCTAGAAAGCTTGACAGATACTACAGAGTACCTGACTGTCACAAATTTCTTTTTAAAAATCCCACTGCGAATCCAGAGACCATTTCCCAGGGACCAAAAACCCTACCCCTTCGGACAGGGATTCTAGGGCTCTAGACAGATGGGGTAAGAAGGTTTATACCTCTGCAACTCTTGCCATCAGGGCTTTAAATTGCCATTTTCACATGTTAAAGTACCAGCAGCATATTATTGATCTAATTAAACAAAAAATGTTGTTTATTCCTGATTGTGCAGAAAATAAGGATTTACAAGACTTAATGCATTCTGCAAACCAAGTTGGTAAACATACTTTGCAGTGTGGTTTTGATGCCTTAGAAGCATCTTGCAGGGCTGCTGTCACTGGGTCTGTTCTGAGAAGGCATGCTTGGCTGAAGGAACAAATCTTGCCAGACCATGTCAAGGCAAAATTACTTGATGCTCCATTAAACCAAGAATGTTTGCTTGGCTCTAAAGCAGAAGAAGTTCTTAAAAAGATGGAGGAAAAAGCTAAATCCATGCAAACTGTTAAAGATTTCTTACAGGTACAGCCACCTAGATTCAGTAGGCATTGGCCTTCAAAAAACTGGTCCTTTCCAGTCCCTTCCAGACCTTCTCAGCCAAAACCCAGGGGCAACAGACCACAAAGACTACAGTGTCAGGGTATACACAAATCTAAACAGTGGAGTGCTCCCTCCTCAAAAACTGAGAATGGTAAGCCACCCCCCTATGGAAAAAGTTTACAATGACTTGTCCTTAATCGTAGCCAGCCATACCCAAGTACTTGCACCCCTAGGAGGAAAACTCGCCCTGCATACAAAAGACTGGGAGTATATTACCCAGGACCGATGGGTCTTAAACATTGTATTCCAGCGATACAGATTCTATTTCCACTCTCTGCCAACCCCAAGTGGATTGCCAGACCTTCCTCCAAACCAGTGGACAGAGGCCCAAAAGCAAGTACTTTCTCTTCTCAGTATCAGGGCTAATCAACCTGTGCCAACAGAGCAAAGGGGACAGGGTTTCTACTCCAGGCTGTTCCTGGTGCCCAGGAAAGAGAACTATTGGTGCCCTATTCTGGATCTGTCATCCCTAAACACCTTCCTGGTGGTACCAAAATTCAAAATGCTTACACTCCAGCAGCTCCTTCCTATGCTAGCCATGGACTCCTGGCTAGTCACCCTAGACTTAAAAGAAGCTTATTTGCACATCCCCATAAGGGAATCTTGCAGGAAATATCTATGTTTCAGGGCAGGCTGTATGCGCTTCCCTTTATCTACTGCACCCAGGGTATTCACAAAGTGCCTGGCTCCAGCCATTGCTTACTGCAGGCAGAGAAATATTCAAATTTACCCATACTTGGACAATTGTCTGATTCAGGCACAGTCAGGAATTGCTACTTCAGCACCTGATGTTTGTAAAGAGACTCCTAACTTCGCTGAGGTATACCATCAACAAAAAGAAATAACATCTGGTACCCAGCTAAAAGATTGTATTCCTGGGAGCAAGCTTGAACACAGCTTCCCAGATGGCATTCCTCACTCCAGAAAAGCAGGTTTATTTGACAACTTATTTCAAACAACTGGCCACCCAAACCAAGAAAAATACTGTAAGCCCTAGGGTTCATGGCCTCATGTGATGATCAATTACAACAATTGGTTAAGCTTCTGGTGTCATTCAAAGGGGATCCAGTGTCTGTCAGCCTGGGACGACATGCTCGACAAGCCTCATTGCTTTGCAAGAGACTACTTGCACCTGTCACCCCTAGGCTTTCGAATACTGGCCAAGGCTCTTGCTGCCCCCATAGTGCCTTTTTTAGGCAAGGCTCAGAAGTCAAACCCACCTCTGTAAACAGCACAAATAAAAAAATGAGGGTTATGCTACTCAACCCCAGGAGTTTAAATCTCAAAATGCACGCACTCAAAGCACTCCTCAGTATGGAGAATGTCGACATCTGTGCAGTAACTGAAACCTGGTTCAAGGCTCCACAGAGCACCCCAGCACTACCGGGCTACAACTTATACCACACATTTCAGCCACAGAACATGGACCAAAACACAAAAGGAGGGGGTGTATCCATATTCATCAAGGATACCTACACCTCCAGGTTAGTGGCACTGCATGATACCTCCAAGATCATCCGTGTGCAACTAACATCAGGCAAATCTGCAATGCAAATTGTGGCCTGCTGTAGATCACCCTCCATGACCCAGGACCACCACTCTGCCTTTCTGGAGACACTGGAAAATATGAAGGTCCTACTGGACACCCTGATATTGGGTGATTTCAATTACCCTACCGTTAACTGGGAAAACTACTCAAGTACAAACTCCCAGGTCCAGCGCTTCCTGGAATTTATCAACTCAAATGCCCTGGATCAGCTGGTAAACTCCCCTACCAGAGGTGAAAACATATTGGACCTGGTCATCACCAATATGGGAGACAGGTGTTCCACACCGGTGGTCAACCCATCACTGGTTAGATCAGACCATAAACTAATCACTCTGGATGTCCACTCCACACCACACCACCACCTCCAACCAAGGAAACCACAGTGAAAAACTTTTCTGTAGCAAACTTCACCTTACTTAAGACAGAGGTGGTAAGTTTCACAGCCCCCACGCTAAAGGATAACAGCGTCCAAGATGCAGGAACCTTTACAAATGCACTCTATGAGCACCTGCAAGGATGCATGGATCGTGCCATCCCTAGCAAACCAAGACTCACTCCCCTAAGAAGAGGAAACCAGTCTGGTAGACCCCTGCAATAAATAGGCAATACAATAGAAGGAGGAAACTAGTTCAGAAAGAAAGCAAATCCCAAGAAGGAAAGATATCCCTGATCAGTATCAGTAAGAAACTAAGGTCCCTCATAAAATCCTCCAAGGCTAACTTCGAAAGTAAAATAGCCAAGGATTCGAAAGATAACCACAAAGCCTTTTTTAGCTATGTCAAGAATCTAAGTGGCAACTCACAGATATGCTCTGAGCTAGTGCAAAATAGCACACAATATACTGAACCTACTTTTTTTTGCAGAAAAGAGGAAAATCCCAGGATGCAAAAAACTCCCTTACTAGCCTCAGTAAGAAACTGAGATGCCTCATAAAATCCTCCAAAGCTAGTTACGAAAATAAAATTGCCAAAGATTCCAAAGACAACCACAAAGCATTCTATAACTATGTCAAGAATCTAAATGGCAATGCTCAGATCTGCTCTGAGCTAAAACAGAATGGCATTAAATATACTGATCCAAAGGATATTGCCAATATCCTGGCAGATCGATTCAGTGCCAACTTCACCCCCTATCACCCCCTAAATGGCCCATCTCAATACCGGAAGATTGCCAAATTCCAGTAATAACGGCCACACAGGTACAAAACGCACTCTCTAAAGCCAAGAATACAGCATCCATGGGACCAGATGACATCCCGGGCTGTGTACTACATGAACTACAATATGAACTGGCACCTCACCTAAGTGTCATGTTTAATCATAGCCTCACCTCAGGTTTTGTGCCCACTGAGTGGCGCAGAGCTACAGTTATCTCAATCCACAAGGGGGGATCCACCTTGGACCCAGAAACTACCGTCCCATCAGTCTGACAAGCCTTATCTGCAAGGCCATGGAGCGTATTATCATGGAACTTATAAACAAAGACATTGGCAACCTTCAAACACTGGACCCCACCCAGTTTGGGTTTATGAAGGGCCGATCTTGCCTCCTGAACCTGATTGACTTCTTTGAATCAGTCTCCAGAGCCATGGACAAGGGTAAGGTGGTCCACACAGCCTATCTAGACCTTGCCAAGGCCTTTGACACCATCCCACACTCTGGAATCATAGATAAACTTACTAAGTTGGGCATTAATCCCTATGTCACCCAATGGGTTGCTAAATGGCTTACTGATAGAACCCATACTGTAAAAGTAGCCGACTCCAAATCCAGCTCCAGACAAGTGACAAGTGGAGTACCTCAGGGTTCAGTCCTGGGGCCGCTCTTGTTTGGCATCTACTTCTCTGAAGTACAGGTCAACACTAAGGGACTCTGGCTAACAAAGTTTGCAGATGACTGCAAACTGGGAGCCATTATTGAATCCCCAAATGATGTGGATACTCTGCAAAAGGGCCTTACAGAAACAGATGCTTGGTGCCAGAACCATGGGCTCAAGCTCAATGGCAAGAAATGTATTGTTATCCCCTTTGGGAAAAAACATGTATCCATGAATTACCATATAGGTGGCAGTACACTAAACACAGAAAGTGTGATAAGAGACTTAGGGACACAGGTGGACAGTGGTCTCACCTTCGATAACCACATCGCCACAACAGTTAGGAAATCTTTCTGTGTGGCACACCTTATCACGAAGGGCTTTTCATCCAGAAAGAAGGAGGTCATTGTCCCACTGTACTCATTCCTCATTAGACCCATTATAGAATACAACGCCCCATTTGGTATGTACCTCTCAAGACATCTGCAACAACTGGAAAGGCCTCAGAAATACCTCACTAAAAGAATCACAGGCCTAAAGCAGATGCCCTACACTGACCGCCTTAAAAAACTCCAGCTATACTCTGTCGCATATCGTCTACTCAGAGGCGATCTCTGCTTAACATACAAGGCCATGTCAAACCCAGAGCTGTTGGACATGCTACACTTAAAGAAATCCCAATCCCTCAGAGCTACACGCTCCAGGGATCTAAACCTTGTCATCACAATAAACAAAACATGCTGGAGGGATAGGTTCCTGACGCAGAGACTCCCCAGACTCTGGAATAGATTGCCCATACATGTCAAGCAGAGTGCCTCTTTGGACCTCTTCAAGAGGAACCTTGACAATTGGATGGGAGAAAGGAAATTCACCCCAGGGATCACGTCAGTCACCCTGCTAGACAGGGGTCCAGGAAAGTAAATAATGTGGGAAGAAATAGCCAGGGAATTGTTATGGCTAGGCTTGTATAGGCCCTAGGGCTGATAGCCTAGTACCAACCTATGAACTTCACCCCCCACTCACCCCCAAAAGGGCGCACAACAATACCGTAAAAGTGTAGTGTCCCGGAAATCACAGACGCACAGGTGAAAACAGCCCTTTCAAAAGCCAAAAGCACAGCGTCATTGGGGCCAGATGGTGTCCCAGGCTGTGTCTTGCACGAACTACAGAACTAACTCCCCACCTAAACACACTGTTCAACCTCAGCCTCTCCACAGGCTACGTGCCCATAGAATGGCGCACAGCAACAGTTATTCTGCTTCACAAAGGAGGGGCCACAACTAACCCTGGTAACTATCGCTTGACTAGCATGGTCTGCAAGGCTATGGAGCGCATCATCATGGAACTCATTAACAAAGACATTGGGAACCTCCAAACACTTGATCCGACCCAGTTTGGCTTTGTTAAGGGCAGATCATGCCTACTAAACCTGGTTGACTTCTTCAAGACAGTCACCAAGGCCATAGATGAGGGGAAGGTAGTTCACACAGCCTACCTTGACCTTGCCAAGGCTTTTGGCACCATTCCCCACTCAGGAATTATAGAAAAAACTCACCAGCCTAAACATAAACCCCTACGTCACAAGATGGGTTGCCAACTGTCTTACAGACAGAACTCACACGATAAGAATAGCTGGCTCCAGGTCCGACTCTAAACCAGTAACAACTGGTGTCCCACAAGGCACGGTCCTGGGACCCCTACTGTTCAGCATATACTTCTCAGAAGTACAGGCAAACACAGGAGGACTATGGCTAACCAAGTTCGCCAATGACTGCAAACTGGGAGCCATAATTGAGTCTCCAGCTGACACAGACATTCTCCAAAAGGGCCTTACTGAGACGGACACCTGGTGTCAAAGTCATGGTCTTAAGCTAAATGCCAAAAAATGCATAGTCATCCCATTTGGAAAAAACAAAACACCCATGAATTACCACATAGGTGGCAGCCCCCTTAATACAGAAGAGGTAATAAGAGATCTGGGGACCCAGGTAGATAGTAATCTCTCCTTTGACAAAGTACTTAGGAAATCCTTCTATGTAGCCCATTTAATTACTAAAGGGTTCGAATCTAGAAATAAAGAGGCTATAGTGCCCCTCTACTCGTCACTCATCAGACTCATCATAGAGTACAATGCCCCATTTGGGATGTACCTGACAAGACACTTCCAACAGCTGGAAAGACCACAAATGTACCTCACCAAGAAGATTACTGGCCTCAAACATATGTACTATGCAGCCCGACTGGAAAAACTTCAGCTGTACTCAGTCGCAGATCTCTTACTCAGATGTGATCTCTGCCTGACTTACAAAGCCATGTCCAACTCAGAATTGATGGACATGCTCCAACTAAAGAAATCCAATTCACTGCGAGCCACTCGCTCTAGTGAGCTAAACCTTGCCAAAACAATAAATAGAACTTGCTGCAGGGATAGATTCCAATCACAGAGACTCTCCATGCTTTGGAACAAAATTCCTAACTACATTAGGCACAGCCCCTCACTAACACTCTTCAAGAGAAACCTTGACGAGTGGATGGGTAACAGAAAATACACCCCTGGGATCACTTCATTGGCTCTTCTTGACAGAGGCTCAGTTAATTAATCAATGGGGCGGCGAAAGCTGACACACTTTGGCTAGGCTTATAAATGCCCTTGGGCAGATAGCTTAGTTACCTACCTATGAATCTATGTATTCTACTGAGTCGATATGCAAGACTGCATATGAGGAAACTTCAGTGGCACTTAAAAAGTCTCTGGTGTCAACCTTCCCAGGACCTGGAAACAGTGATTCCTTTCATTCCTTGCCTAAGGACAGAGTTCCTTTGGTGGGCAGAGGCTTGCAACCACAACAAGGGACTCCCTTTCTCACAACCCCCCGCCATCCAAACTCTGACAACAGATGCATCAGACGATGAATGGGGTGCTCACATGGCAGGCAAATGCATTCAAGGCAAATGGAGCCCAGGACAAATTCACCTGCATTCTTTTTCTTTCGGCTGTTCCCATTGGGGGTCGCCACAGCAGATCACCTGTTTCCATTTCTTCCTGTCCTCCGCATCTTGCTCTGTCACACCAACCACCTGCATGTCCTCTCTCACCGCATCCATAAACCTTATCGTAGGCCTTCCTCTTTTCCTGTTACCTGGTAGCTTCATCCTTAGCATCTTTTTCCCAATATACTCAGCATCCCTCCTCAGCACATGTCCAAACCAACGTAATCTTGCCTCCCTGGCTTTGTCTCCAAACCTTCCAACCTGGGCTGACCCTCTAATATATTTATTCCTAATCCTGTCCACCCTCGTCACACCCAGTGCAAATCTTAACATCTTTAATTCTGCCACATCCAGCTCAAACTCCTGCCTTTTTGTCAGTGCCACTGTCTCCAACCCATATAACATAGCTGGTCTCACTACCCTCTTGTAGACCTTCCCTTTCACTCTTACAGGTACTCATCTGTCACAAATCACTCCTGACACTCTTCTCCACCCACTCCATCCTGCCTGTACTCTCCTCTTCACCTCTCTTCCACACTCACCGTTACTCTGAACTATTGACCCCAAGTTTTTAAACTCATCCACCTTCGCCACCTCTACTCCTTGCATCCTCACCATTCCTCTATCCTCCCCCTCATTCACACACATATATTCTGTCTTAGTCCTGCTCACCTTCATTCCTCTTCTCTCTAGAGCATATCTTCATTTCTCCAGGGTCTCCTCCACCTGTTCCCTACTCTCACTACAGATCACAGTGTCATCTGCAAACATCATAGTCCACAGGGACTCCTGTCTGATCTCGTCTGTCAACCTGTCCATCACTATTGCAAATAAGAAAGGGCTCAGAGCTGCTCCTTGATGTAACCCCACCTCAAACACATCCGTCACTCCCACTGCAGACCTCACCGCTGTCACACTACCCTCGTACATATCCTGTACCACTCTTACATACTTCTCTGACACTCCTGACTTCCTCATACAATATCACAACTCCTCTCTAGGCACCCTGTCATATGCTTTCTCTAAGTTTACAAAAACACAATGCAACTCCTTCTGACATTCTCTGTACTTGTCTATCAACATTCTCAGAGCAAACATCGCATCTGTAGTGCTCTTTCCCGGCATGAAACCATACTGCTGATCACTAATCATCACGTCCCTTCTTAACCTAGCTTTCACTACTCTTTCCCATAACTTCATGCTGTGACTGATCAATTTAATCCCTCTGTAGTTACTACAGCTCTGCACATCACCCTTATTCTTAAAAATCGGTACCAAAACACTTTTTCTCCATTCCTCAGGCATCCTCTCACTTTCCAAGATTTCATTAAACAATCTGGTTAAAAACTCCACTGCCATTTCACCTAAATACCTCCATGCTTCCACAGGTATGTCATCTGGACCAACAGCCTTTCCATTCTTCATCCTCTTCATAGCTATCCTGATTTCCTCCTTGCTAATCCATTGTACTTCATGATTCACTATCCCTACATCATCCAACCTTCTCTCCCTCTCATTCTCTTCATTCATCAACCCCTCAAAGTACTCTTTCCATCTCCGCAACACACTCTCCTCGCTTGTGAATATGTTTCCCTTATTATCCTTTATCATCTTTATCTGCTACACATCTTTACTAGCTCGGTCCCTCTGTCTAGCCAATCGGTACAGGTCCTTTTCTCCCTCCTTAGTGTCCAACCTTTCATGCAACTCTTCATATGCCTTATCCTTAGCCTTCGCCACCTCTCTCTTTGCTATGCACCTCATCTCCTTATACTCCTGTCTACTTTCTTCATCTCTCTGACAATCCCACTTCTTCTTTGCCAACCTCTTTGTCTGTATACTCTCCTGTACTTCCTCATTCCACCACCATGTCTCCTTGTTGTCCTTCCTCTGTCCAGATGTGATACCAAGCACCTTTCTAGCCGTCTCCCCAAATTCACCTGCATATCAATCAAAAAGAAATTTTAGCTGTACAGAATGCACTGACAGCCTTCAAATACCTTATCCTGCCAGGACAACTCCTGATAAAGACAGACAATACCACAGTTATGTGGTACATAAACAAGCAGGGAAAACTCACTCTTACCCACTCTGCAGGTTAGCCATGGGTCTGTGGAACACAGCCTTAAGCAACTAAGTGCACCTGCAAGCTCAATTCCTGCCAGACAAACAAAATTCACTGGCAGATGACTTAAACAGGAATCTAATGGACCCACACAAGTGGAAACTGGAACCAAACTCATTCACACTTCTAATACACAGGTGGGGGACACCAGAGGTGGATCTCTTTGCACCCCCCCCCCCAAAACCATCAACTAAACAAATTTTACACCAGAATTCCCCACAGCCAAGCTTGGAAAGTGGATGCCCTATCCTTCACATGGGAAAACCTCTCAATCTATGCCTTTCCCCCCTCTGCCCCTCCTTCCAAAAGTACTCCTCAAGATCAAACAGGACAGGCCAAGGACAATCCTTATTACACCAGACTGGCCACACCAGCACTGGTACCCACTCCATCTGACAGCAGTGCCACCCTGGCACCTACATCAGACCCCCTCTCTGCTATCCCAACAGGAGGGACAGATTTGGTATCCTCAGCTGCAAACCCTGAACCTGGCAGCCTGACTTATTCCCTGAATACATCACCAGCAACCCTCAGCAAACAGATGCTGGATGTTATCCTTGAGGACAGGAGGCACAGTACTAGGAAATCCTATTCAGAAAAGTGGAATAGATACTGTTCTTGGAGCTAGTCAGGACACAGCCGTGCCCTCCTTGCCTCAAATCCTAGATTACCTAGCAGAGCTGCTCCAGAAAGGCCTATCCTTCTCATCAATTAAGATTCACGCCTGTGCCATCTCAGCTCATTACAATACTGAGCCACCCCTCATCTCTTACCCTCTGATCAAACAGTTCCTGAGAGGAGCTAACAACTTAAGACCCCCCCCCCAAAGAGAGCTCCCACACCTGCCTGGGACCTTAACTTTGTACTAGAGAAGCTCACGCTTCCCCCTTTTGAGCCTGCTGCTTCAGCAGAGTTAAAATTCCTCTCTTGGAAAACAGCCTTACTGCTAGCCATCACTTCAGCAAAAAGAGTGTCTGAGTTACAGGCCCTTATGGCTGTGGAACCCTTTATTATCTTCCAAGCGGACAGGGTCTCCCTCAGGACTAACTCATCTTTTATGCCCAAGGTGGTATCCAGTGTGGCTTTAAACCAATCCATTCATTTGCCAACCTTTTTTCCTAATCCTTAGAATAAAGGGGAAAGGATCCTGCACTCCTTGGACATGCACAGGCAGCTCAGGTTCTACCTTGACAGGACTAAACCTTTCAGAAAATCTGATCAGCTGCTAGTTAGCTTTGCTACAGGGGCAGAGGGCAAGGCCATTTCGAAACAAACCATTTCTAAATGGATAGCACACTGCATCCATTTCTGCTACAAACACCATTGAAAACCTACCCCACAGGGGATCAGGCCTCATCCCACTAGGGATAACTCAACCTCTACCACTTTTCTCAGGGGAGTCCCTACCAGGCACATCCTGGAAGCTGTAACCTGGAGTTTTGTACACACCTTTACCAAGCATTACCAATTACCTATCTTTTCTAAATCCAGAACTGGATTTGCTACAGCAGTCTTACAAGGCCTGCTAGCCAGCCCTACTACTTCCTGACTGCCTCCACCCTTCCTCAGCTTTGGGAATCAACCCAAGTGTGATGACTGCTACAGTGAAACACGAAGAACATAGTACAGTTGTGTACACTTACCATAAATGTAGATGTTCAAGTGTATTCACTGTTGCAGTCCTGGTTACCCTCCCTCCAGCCCCCTGTCTTTCTATCCTTTCTACCTGTTCTCTTTTTTTGCCCATTTCTTATGGAAATGGTATTTACTTTTTACTGGAGGTGTTCCACACCATTTGATTGCTTCCTATTTTGGGGGCTCCTGACATTTGGGGCAAGAAAAACTGAAATAATGGCGTCAGCTGCATGTTTTATACCCCTGATGACCTGATGTCATGGATGAGGTGACAGCATCCGATGCAGAAATCCCAAGACTCTGGTATTCTGGCTGACTGAGGGCTAGCTGCAGGCAGATAACCCAAGTGTGACGACTGCAACAGTGAATACACTCGAACATCTACACTTATGGTAAGTGTACACAACTGTACTTTCTCCTCCCTGCAGGAAAAGCAGTGAAAAACAGTTCCACAGCTTTCTGTCTTTTTTTTAATAGCAGCTGCTGTATTCCTGACGTTAGTAGAATTAATTGTTAAGATTGATAGCAGTACCCAACAGGGTAAGCAACAGATTGATCTGTGCCAGTGGTATGTCATGCAAGCAGAGACCAATTCCTTTGCAATATATTTGAGAAGTTAAACTTAAAAAAGTAGGTGGGCTTTCCCTTCCTTTGATTCCAAAGCAAGGACATAAAAGTTTTAAAAAGTACAAGCAAGTTTCTGGTACCTACACAAGACTGGAACCATATTGTAGGAAGAATAAAAACCTAATGATTGAGTTAAACTGTAGTAGAGGGCAGAGTTTTCCTTTAACAAAGCCAAACTGGGTTTGATCTACAGTTTGAAGGTCACTTATGTCCTTGTTGATAAGGTCCATGATGATTGTTTCCATGGCCTTGCAGATGTGGTTGGTTAGACTTATGGGTTTATAGTAGTTCCCAGGGTTGGTTGATGGCCCCCCTTTGGGCAAGGGGGTTACTGTTGCTGTTCTCCACTCTGCTAGAACAAAGCCATTTCTCAGACTATAGTTAAAGAGAATGCCAAGTGGGTCTGCTAAGTCTAGATTACTTAATAAGCAACCTGGGCTGTTATCTGGTCCCACTGACACTGTGTTTTTGGTCTTGGAGAACACAGGTGTGACCTGATCTCTAGAGATACTAGGAAGAGGACTGGTATCCGGTATGCATTGTGGTATGGCTGGTGGGACAGGGGGGTGAAGTCTGTACCAAATCTGTCAGTTAGCAGGTTGACAATTTCCTCCGATATAGTGTGAATATTACCATCTACTTCCAATTCAGCACATAGAAGGGCATTCCCTTTTAGATTTTGGATGTAAAGAATGCATTATAATTATCCTTAGCCAGGGACGCTATTTTAGCTTTGTAATTAGCTTCAGAGGACCTTGCAAGATTTCTGATTTGCTTTTTCAAGCTGTGGAGGGAATACTTCCTCTGCTGAGTCAGTTCCCTCTTGTTCTTAGACATCAGTTTCTTCCTTTTATTATATAACCTGTTTATACTTGAAGTCAAACAGGGTGGCTTGTTTTTTTTCTGGAGGACCAGGTATTAATCCAGTCAGGTACAAGCCAATTCTATACAGTTGCTTAAGTGTTTACACAGATCATTTGTGTACACCTCTGCATAGCAGTTATTGCTGTCTGTGATTGTGGGGGGTGTAAAACTTTTTATACCATTGCTTAGTAGGCTGTAGTTTGCTTTGGAAAAGTTTTTTTGTTTTTTTTTATGCTCCTGTGGTGGTGACAAGTTCAGTAGTTACTTTGAATAAGACTGATTTATGGTCTGACCTTACCAGGTGGGCATCACATGGGGGGAGTGCAGTGATTCCCCCTTGTTTGTGAGTACTATGGCTAGGACATTTGAGCCCCTTGTGGGGGTGCAATCTATCTGTTCCAGAGCATTTCTATTGACAAAGTCCGGGAACCTCTGGGCGAGCATGTTCGTGCTTATGTATGTCACCCAGTCGATGGATGGATTTTTGAAATCTCCCATGACTGAGGTGTTGGAATGTATGGAGAGTAACTTCAGTAAGTCTAGGTAGGTAGTGTGCATTTTTTGGTTCATGGTGGGGGAGCTATAGCTAGCAATGATGTGGTAGGTTATTTTGCCTACAGTTAATTGGACATGGAGTAGTTCAAGGGAGTCATACTTTCTGACCAGTCTCAAGGTGTACTTGGCTTTAATGACGATGACACACATCCATCTTTGTTTCTTTCATGCTCATTTTCAGATCTGAATGTGTGGAAGGCATTGTAGCCTTGTATGGCTGGGTGCTCTCCGTTGTCTTGAACCATGTCTCAGTGACTGCGCAGATGTCAAATCTTCCAAGATGAGGAGTGTTTCCAGGGAGTGCAGTTTCATGTTTAGACTCCTAGCATAAAGCAGCAGAATCTTGAGTTTGTCTCGAGTGGATTTTTTTACATTGGAAATTTAGTTGTTTTGACATTGCCTATAAAAGGCACTATTGGGGAGGCAAGCCAGTCCAGAAGGATCCAGTATCTGAAAGCTTAGAGAAAGCAGGTGCATAACATCTCTGGCAAAGCAACATGGTCTGTCAGCCATGTCTTCCCAGGCTGACAGATACCGGATCCCCCTGGACTTGACACCACAAGCTAAGCCAGTTGTTGAAGTTGATAATTTTTTTGTTTATATTGTGGCATCATCCTGGGTGAAGGTAGAATGCTGCTTAGGGCTAGGGTCATACCTGCCTGGAGCACACAGTCTGAGAGTTCCCTAATATCTTTCTTCATATAGTCCAGCTAGATACATCTCACGTTCACCCCAATGTGGACTATGACAGAGTCATAACGGTACTTGTTGTTGAGTGACTTTAGTGCATGTGTGATTTGATGGATCCTGACACCTGACAGGCAGGTGACTGTGACCATCTTTTTGTTCAGCCTGGTGAGGGGGACATCTGTGTGTCTTACTATGGAGTTGCCTTCCACCAAGACATTAGGTTTTGAAGTTTTTTGCCTTAGGGGCTTATTTGCTGAGAGACTGGAGTATGTGTTATTATGTATAGTGATTTTGGTTTGCATAGCAATGTGTGCAAGTGGTTTACATTTGGGAGGTCTCTGATCTTTTGGTGGCTTCTAATGAGTACATCTGTGTATGTGGGTTTATGTTTCATGACTTATTTTGTGTGAGAGAGAAAATGTGTGTATCGACAACCTGTTGATGTCCAGTTTGTTGTTACATGAGAGAACTGATTCCAGTTTCATAATGTAATTACATTTCTCACATAGGGTATTTGTTTGTTTTAGGAGTAAGTGGTTGTCAGTAAACATGAGGCAGTTACTGCAGTGCCTCAGCATCAGGGTTGCCATGTCAATCAGGCTGGCCGGAGAAATGATGGGAAACTGCCTGTCTATTATAGCAGGTTTTTATCGTATGTACTATTAGAGAAAGGGAGTAGGTTAGTTTGACCAGTTTTTGTGCTAGGACTAAAAAAGATGCTTGCTCTGTTGAAGGCTGTGGATGATAAGTGTGGCAACACTGCTCAGTGTGCAACTGAGTTGCCCGTAGTGCAGTAGGGAAGCTTGGGAAGGTTGCACTGACAGATGTCTAGGGAAAAATTGGGTTTCAAGGCATTTGTATCTGTACAGGTGCACTTCAACATACAAATGCAAGGCTTAAATACAGGCAAAATTAAAACATGTTTAAGCTAGTCTACCAATAGGAAAGCACAAAATGAACCTTCTTTCTGCAATCCTCATCTCAGACCAGGCTGGATCCACACTCATCTGCCTCAGGGGTGTAGTGGAGCCCTTCTTAACGTAAGGTGGCTGGTTTAGTGCTCAAGTGTATCAATAACAGGATAGATTCAGCAAGTCTGAATCTAGTCTATGCTATCTAGGCATCAGAACAGTGCAAATCAGGTGCAGAGAAGTGCAAAAAAAAATCTTAGAGCCCTTTTTGTATTTCCCAGCTCAGATAGACCAGGTAAATACCTATTGCCACTAAATGAATAATTCTAGTCCTCTTATTATAAAAGCATACTAAAGGAGTTTCCAGAGTGAAATGCTACCACAAGCAAACTTTAAGATGTGGATACATCAGTGTCCTTTAAACAGCTTATAAATGTGTGATTATTCAATAAAACTACTTCACTTTGAATAAATGATCCAAGAGCTACTTAATTGTATAGAATTTGTAAAGGTACTAAAACAAGATAAGCTGATTAATAAGTCCTCCAACCAATAAAACTACATTCAGAAATCTCAAGTGTTTCCCCAACCTAAACAGACCATGCTACCTCCCAGTGCAATAGATGGAAAATTCACTGACCTCTTTTGATGTAAAAATAAGTGTTTGTTAGAGCACAAAAATACACAACTTTATCCAAGAGCTAGCTATACACTAGCCAACAACTAGCTAGATAATGAAGTCATATCAAGTAGAACAGACAGTGGGAGGCAAAATGCACATTTTCAGTATAAGCACAAGGAGAGGCAAATAAATAATTCAGGATATCAACAGAGGTGTACAAATGGGAGGAGCTTATTAAGCTCATTTTACAGTAGGAGTGGGCAGCTTAAAAGCGGCTGTATTATATGAATGAAGGTTTATCTAATCGAATGCTCTAATGAGCGAAAATCCCAGAAATCGAGATGCATGCTGTGGGATTGCAGTACAGTGAAGAATGGAGTATTTACCCTTTCCTCACTGTAGTGCGATCTCGGAGTTTGAATATAAATTTCGTGGGGGGTGTGGAGGGCACATCCGTCACAATATCGTTTTCGATTTCTGGGATTTTCACTCATTAGAGTGTTCGATTATATGAACTTTCATTCATATAATATAGACCCACTTAAAATCACCAGGTTTAAAAAGCAGATCAACAAAATAGAGGTTGGGTGGGAAAACACAGCAGGGAATCCCCAGCAGTGCTTTAGTTTATGCAGGGTTGAAATATTTTCAAAGGCAAAGGCCCAGAATCTCACTGAGTATTTAAGTATCACTCAAGAAAATTTCACCAATGGAAAAACATGTGAAATGTGCAGCCTAGATAATTTAAGAATCTACCACTCTAGGGTTGCCACCTATCCGTTTTTTCCAGACTATGCGGAAATCAAACTGATTGTCCAGTAGTCCAGAAAATACTGTACAAACTCTGGTATTCTGTTTAAAAAAAAACAGACTATTGGAGTTTGTTAAATTGGCTGATTTGCTATGCTTTTTTACAGAAAAGCAAAGTAAATCTGCAGAAAAAAAGGCATCAGGAACGGAAAAAGTGGGTGTCCCCATCAGCTGACGTCATGATGGCGTCGCACAATGGGAGGAAAGTGGGCGGGAGAGGGGCTGAAATGTGTGGTTTTACAGACAGTGCAAGGGGTGTGACTTTGGTCTGGTTTTAGCCCTAGTAAAAGGCGGCAACCCTATACCTTTCATATAGAACAAAAGCACCAAGTGACAAATCAATTTAAGAAAACTGTGATGTTGAAAAGAAGTAGTCTAACATTAAACTGTTAATAATGTGATTTAACAAAGAAAGGTAGAATTCAGTTGGTTTATATTTTCTCACAAATTAATTTTTCCATATCAGAAATGGGTTGAGGCAATTAAATATGCAGTAGCATCAGAGGATTCTTCAGCAATTACAGTTCTACTAGCTATATTAGCTTATAGTGTGACATTTGTAGAGTTTATAATTTTTTTTTCTTTCACTGTTAAGCCTGTCAGCAGCCTGACAAGAAAATGTTCATCTTGGTTATGGGCAGAAAAGGCCTTACAAAGTGAAAAAAAGTGATTTGGTGTCATATTAGTCCAGTGGGATTATGACCAGTAGTAACTCAGAAATACACATCTCATTAGAAGGTCATAACAGATGCTAATAGAGTCTTTGCTGAAGTTGGCACAGAGGTGAAGGTTGTAAGCTGGAATTCCCATGATACATGGTTTAATTCTCTTAGCCCTCATTTGTCTACTGTGTGATCTTAGTCATTTATGCAGACATTGCTTTTTGGTCACCCCTGAAAAGGGATTGTGTGTCCAATGGGTCTACCTGGAGTTGACAGATATTATTATTATTATTATTATTCAACAGAAAATGAAGCATCAGGTATAATATAGAGGTTTTTTTCTTTTACCTCCACTGACCATATGGCCTTTCTCCACAATTGTCCTCATTTCTCTCTGTTGGGAAAAAGTTGAGTGCAGAACAGCAATTGCATATGCAGCCACCAGGATGTTTTGCTTTGACCCCTAACTTTGTGTAGGTTACATAAGTACTTCAGGGGTGGGCATGCAGTGGTGGTGGTGCATTTTAGGGATGTAACTTGCTTTGTATGAGTGAAGCATCACTTCAGTGATCACAAACAGTTATGAACCATTCATTAGGTGTTGAATTCTGTCTGACGTTGAATAGACAGACTGATAATCCAATAATTAGAAGTTTGTCTATAGAGTTAAGAAAAGACCATTGCATTTAAAAAATGTAATTTTTTCTCACTGAACGATGGTGATGTCATATTTTTATCTTGCAACAAATGTTTTGATTTGTAATGTGTGCAGCATGCATAGAATATGCCAGTGGAATGCATTGAAATATAAATGTACAACTCTATTTCAATTTTTTATTCATAACTCAAATGCAGTAACTTCATTTTTATAGCTAGTACAGTTAGAATTGTCAGTTGACTTGGAAAAAGTTTGCTTGGTGACAGCTGACCCTTTGCTTTCATGAGAAAAGGAGACAAACATGTAGCTGTGTGATCTTTACCCGTGCACTCAGTTCAGGTAAAACATGAGCTAAACTCATGCCCTTGCTGCAGGTAAAACCAGTACTTGCAGTGTACAACTATGGTTTGAAATCTTCTTATTCCTCTAGTTTCTATCTTGACAAAGAAAATAGGATGGTGAATAGACTTTTGATGCAGTTCATAAACCACTTTCTGGAAGAAGCACAGGTTAGTTCTGTAGCCTATTTAACTGCTAAAGCAGTTTCTTAAAGAATCTCTGCCCACCTTTCAAGAATGCCTCTTTCCTTGAACTTGAGCATCATGACTGATAGGACTTGTTCACTCTTTATTTGAAACAGCCATTTAGCAGGTTATCTCTAAATTTCATCTCTTTCTTGGCAGCTAGCATCTCTGTTTGAAGGATCTCTGAGTTTTAGGCTCTCAGATA
Organism: Protopterus annectens; assembly: GCF_019279795.1. Lineage (NCBI taxonomy): Eukaryota > Metazoa > Chordata > Ceratodontiformes > Protopteridae > Protopterus > Protopterus annectens. The sequence continues at coordinate 715,910,263 of NC_056744.1, forward strand.
TCTGTAGGGAATTTTATTTGTTTTTTTTCTGTTGCATTTGATAACCCTGGGACTAGCCCGTGTTTTCTTCCAAAATTGTTTTTAGAACTATCCTTAAACCACAGGATTCATCTCCATAATTTTTTTAGGTGTAGAATCTAAGGCAGAAATATTCCTTATCCCTTGGAACTGCAGTGCCAGCTCAATTTTAACTGAAAAAAGGTGCCAAATTGTATAACCTAGATCTGTTCTTTGTTTCTTTTGCTTGACATAAAACACAAATATTTCAAGCATGGGCAATAATGCCCTTCTAGCCTGCCAATATACCAAAACAGTTGTTCCCATAGTCTATGCCCAGGCTGTTCTTAAAAATATCTAAACTAGTGCTTGCTTAATGTTATTTGGTAGTCTACTCCATGCATCAGCTACTTTGTCAGAGAACCAGTTAGTACACTTTTCATTCATGTAGAATCTTCTGCACAGGTTGTATGAGGATTTTCTGCTATTTTTGGATAAACCCAAACATGTGGTAGTTACCTTTAAATGCCCAATAAACCTAAATAAGGTTCTCTCTTAAATATTTATATGAGACACTGTACAAGTTCAGATATTTGTCTTTCATAATGAGTTAAATTTTCACATCCATGGATGCCCTTGGTATATTTCTGCTGTACTCTTTCCAGTTTACTTATGCTTGTTTTCTTATAAGCTCTCCATATTGTTATTCCTTATTCAAGTTTGGGTCTAATGAAATTAACAAACGATCACTTCATTATTTCTGATTTCCTAGATTTCATAAATCTTTTATACAACCTATAGTTCTATAACTATCATTAACCAATTGGTTGATATTATTAGAAAAACTCAAAGCTGGATATACACATATACCCTAGTCTATGGGTTTAATTCACTGTGTACTGTGTTAAGTATTCACCTTTCAATTTATGTATCCCAAATCTCATCTGCTTAGTTTTTTGATGTATTGATCAGCGTATTATTTTCCTGTGCCCAGATATTCAATTTAGTCAAGTTTTTTTTGTAGACATGTCCTGCCTGTAACACACGTAGTCTAGTCAGTTTACCATTTTTTAAGTCATCAGCATACAGATTGTAGAACACCTCAGATGAGAAAGATACATCTGAAAGATGCAATCTAAATAAATATGGGCCTAGGATAGAGCCCTGTGGGACACCCTTACTGTAACCTTGAATTTCACTTTTCCAATTGCTGTATGATACTTGCCATGTTCAATCTGTAATCTGTGCAGCTATCCATCTTATCAAAAGTACATCAATACCTAGATGTTGTAATTTAATGATCAGTGTTTTGTTTATGACCCTATCAAATGTTGAAGTTAAAGTTACATAAATTACATCACAGCACAATTTTTCATTCACCGCTGCTATTATAGTGATATAGAACATAAAAGTTGCAGGTGGTAATAGAACTGTTTTCAACATTTATATGCTGATATATGGTTTCAAGTCCCAACCTTTCCAGTTCTGACAATAAAATATATCCAATATAACCTTCTGCATCATATTTCCACAACATGAAAGTAAACTTATCAGTCTGTATGACTCTGTGTTTGTCCTGGCTCCTTTCCCGTAAACATAGGTTTGACAAGTGCATGTCTCCAATCATGAGGACTCTCTCCATATTTATATGACCTAGCAAATAACAGCTATAATGGTACTGTAAGTTCATACCAAAGCATTCTTGGGTTATTACTAATTTAGTCTCCGTCCTATGCTTTGTTTGGATCCAGTTTGCATAATTATTTTTTCAATATTATCTAATCTGAATTCAGTGTCTGAGGTTACCTAGATGTCACTAAGACAGTTTATTACCCTCTTAGTGGATCCAAATGGCTTTGCATAACGTTTTGTCAATATATCTATAATCTGTTGTGTCTGAAAATAAATTTTTGAATCTACATAGAGTTTATCAATTTTTATGTCTTTACTCCTTCCACATCCTATGTATTTATAAAATGGTTTCCTATTATGCTCAATATCTTTATATAATTTTTCTTCAAAATTTTCTTGCTCTTGTCTCAGTGTGTGTTTATTTTGTCTGTCCAGCTTGTTTATTTCAGTTTTCAGTCATAGTTCAACCTCTTTTTTTATTTGTTATATTTTTGTCACTCGCATTAATCTACTGACATCAACCCTACTAGTAGTATTATAGATTCCATTGATTGTTTCAGTATTGCCTCATATGCAGATATTTGTGCCACGGCCATTTGGCCATCAACCCATGCTTTCACCAAGTGTTAATGCTTGGACTATAATTTGAGGAATTGGGCTTTCATTTGCACTCTTCAGAACTTGACATTCTGTCTTTGTCTTTTTTTGCCTTCCCCAAGCTAGGAAGGTTTACACCTTACTGCTTTGGATTCTTCACAAAAGGTCTTGAACTATATCAAAAACAAACATACCTCAAGACTGGTCAAGCAAGATGACATACTTGAGCTTCTCCATGTCCAAATTACCAAACATAGAGTCCCATATCATATCCTTGAAAGCTGTAGATCACCTTCAAACCCACAGCTCATACTTAGACCTACTGGAGACAGTTACTATGCCATCCAATACCTTATTCATGGGGGATTTTAACTATCCCTCTGTAAATACTCCATGACCCCAAAATTGCAGACCCAGAGATTCCTGGACTTTGTAAACACACACAACCTGGACCAGCAATAGGAATGCAAACATACTAGATCTGGTACTCACAAATATGGGAGAACACTGCTCGGACATATACCCCCCCCCCCCCCCAGTGCAGTGTCCTTTCTACTAAGGTCAGACCATAAAGCTGTCTCTGAAATAAAAATCATTGTCATGGCCCCAGTAAACCCTGTAACAGTTAGTAACTACTCTAAGGCAAACTACCTTTTGTTAAGTGATTACCTGAAATAATTTAAGTCCCACCAAAAACAGAGAACACAGCTGTCTATGCAGAATCGTACACAGAAGTCCTGTACAGTAATGTTAAAAGATGAATAGAGACAGCTGCGCCTACCAAAATAAGCCCAAACTCAAAAACAACCCATCCTGGTGGAATCTAAACATAAACAGATTGTATAACAAAAAAAGAAAATAAAAAGTCATCAGTAAAATTTGGAAGTGTGATACCCAGCAGGATAAAAACTCTGTCATTAGGCTAAGCAAGAAAACCGCTAAGAGGACAAATGAAGTCAACCAAAGCCAGTACTGAGGTAAAGATAACTTCCCAAGCCAAGGACAACCACAAGGCTTTCTTTAGCTGTGTCCGAAACCTCATGGGCAGTACACACCAGTACATAGAACTGATTATTAATAGAATCACTTACACGGAACTGGACAATATAGTAAATGTTCTGGCTGTTCAATTCAGCTGCACCCCCCCCCCCCAAAGTAATACTATCAAACATACCCCCCAGTCCTATATGCATTCTGTAAGGCTAAGGACACTGCATTGATAATATCCCAGGATGCTGCCTAAATAACCTGAAGCATGACCTATCTGGACTTCTGGAATCACTATTTAACCATAGCCTCCAAGACAAGACTGTGTGTCGTGTGAATGGGGGACTGCACTGGTCATCTGCCTGCACAAGGGTGGTCCATCAACAGACCCTGGGAACTACAGACCCATAAGTCTGACTAATCTCAGATGTCGTGTGAATGGGGGACTGCACTGGTCATCTGCCTGCACAAGGGTGGTCCATCAACAGACCCTGGGAACTACAGACCCATAAGTCTGATTAATCTCAGATGTAAAGCCATGGAAGGACTTAGGCATGTGATTAATAATGAGATATGAAACCTTCACACACTGGATCTAATACATTTTGGCTTTTTCAGAGGTCGATTATGCCTGCTAAACCTGGTGAATTTCTCTGAAAAAGTCATGAAGGCAGTGGGTGAGAGCAGAATGGTGTATACTGCCTACCTTGACCTGACTAAGGCACTTGATACAATAACCCACTCAGGCATTGTAAACAAACTCATGTAATTAAGCATAAACCCTTATGTTATATGCCAGATAGCTAGCTGGGTCTCAGATAGGAACCAGGAAGTTAGGATAGGGAGGACCACTTCCACAAAGAGGCCAATCACTAGTGGAGTTCCCCAGGGCTGTGTGCTAGGCCTACTCCTTTGTGGCATTTACTACTCAGATGCCAGAGCCAATGTCAGAGGACTCTGCCTGACCATGTTTGCAGATGACTGCAAACTAAGAGCAGTCATAGAATCCCTCCAAGACATTAACACCCTACAAGAAGGACTGACACAGATAAATTACTTGTGCTAAAGCCATAGCTTAAAACTCAATGCCAGGAAATTCATATTAGTACCCTTTGGGAAGCTGGCCACCCTAGGAAACTATTTCCGAGTGTACACACTGGTCAGAGATTTGGAGACCTGTCTGGATAGTAACCTGTCTTTCAACCAACATGTGTCCAAGATAGTAAGGAAATCATTCTGTGTTGCTCAACCTATAAGCATGGGCATTTCATTTAAATCCAAGAAGGTCATCGTTCCTCTCTATCTGGCCTTCATCAGACCCCTTATTGAGTACAACACCCCCTTTGGAATGTGCCTGACCAGGCATATGCAGCAACTGAAATGTCCACAGAGATTCCTCACAAAAAGAATACAGTGTATAAATAACATTTTGTATGCAGATCACTTCAAGGCCCTATCTCTGTATTTAGTTTCCTACAGATTATTGAGAGGGGATCTGTGCCTGGCATACAAAACATCCTTGGATACTGCTCTGATGGAATTTTTGCGCATTCACAAAACCATTAGCATCAAAACTATTCCATCTAGAGAATTGAACTGTGCTTATGACGTAATTAGAATATGCTGGATGTACTGTTATGTGTGTCCGATAATTCCCTTCCTCTGGAACAGGCTTCCCATTCATGTGAAGCAGAGTTCTTCCATAACCCTAGTCAAGAGTAAACTGAACCAATAGATGGGAAATCGGAAATTCACCCCAGATCTAGCACCTATGTCTCTAATGGATAGAGATAGCTTGGAAATCATATCCTGGATTATATATAGCCCTTAAAATAACATCTAAGTTTCAAAACACTTGTATGATACAGTGGGGATGCATGGTTAGGCTTATAAAGACCCCATTGTGGTCATTAGCCTTGTGTACACCTATATGAACTGCAGAAGGTCTTTGAATCTCAGATGTAACAGATATGTACTCAGTGTCAGTTGACGTGAAAAGAAGCTTTATGCAAAAGGTGCATTTTACTCGCTCTCTGTCTCACTTCTTTCCCTTTGTCTGGATGACCATGCCATCCAAGCTTGTGTGTGAATGCTATACTATTACTGACTAAATCTATTTGGAGCTAGTATGATTATATTTAAAATGTGCTCCTTTGGAGAATTGCTCCATATAGCTCTAGATGTTTAGCCAAAAGCAGTTTATATGTTAGTGATGTGGATACTTTTTCTAAGCGCTTTGAGGTTTGCCTTTTAAGTGAGTGTATGTTATTAAAAACTTGTTAGAAGTAAATTATGAAATTAAAACTAAGCCATAGTGCTCAGAACAGAAGACATCCTGCGTGGTTGCACATTGTTTTCATTTGAGCTAATTTTTTTCAAGTTTACTGCTGCTTTATTCTTTAAAAAAGCTGATTAGCTGTAGTAAGGGAGAATGGTATGAAATGCATATTTTGCAGGTAAATTGAAGAGTAAAGGTATAGGTACCAGAGATTACATGGATCTTTACCTGTACTGTGAACAATATGAAGGTGGAGCTTTAAAATCCCATCACTTTTGGGTTATGCAGTGCTGCTCTTCTTCTGCACAGCAGAGTAACATTTGAATTTTGACAACCATAATTATGCATGCCAGAAACAGCTAGATCACTCTTAACACATGACAGGTACCCCAGACGGAAAACATCATAAAAACCAATTGGCATGTGTAGGAAACAAAAGTAAACCTGGATTAACCAGGTGTTACATATGAAATGCGTGTTAAATTTTGTCAAGGTATTTCAAAGTTTTACTGAAATATATTCTTACATTTTTCTCAGCTCCTTGCTTCATATCAAAAGCAATCAGAGGGATGTAGCTGTCTTTGACTGACTCCTGCATTCAAGATGCCCCAGTAGACATATTATGTGACCTCCCTCTGGCATTAAGGTTGAGAAAAATGGAACTAAAAAGCTGTCTTGGTCTCGTATACCTTATGATTGGACAGTCTGAGTAGTCATGCAGAATCTTATTTTCTTCCATGTGCAATCATTGCTTTTAGGTTGTTGGAAATCTGTATCCTTTTGTATTGGAATTGTGTGACATACCATCCTGCAAAAATTCTTTGTATACATACACTGTTGCCAGAATTGTTTACTTAGCTGCATAGGAAAGAAAGCTGTCTGTACAGTCAGTTCACATGTCATTAAATGAAACATTCTTTTGCTGCTGAAGTGGGTATGAAAGGAAAGGTTGCTGATTATAGATCGTTTAAAGCAGTGTAGTAAAGGCAGCATGTCCTTAAAATATGGCATTCTAGTTACCTTCAAACATCAGTGACTGATGGGGATAAGTAACTCCTGCAAACATATTTTAATTTAAGAGAAAAATACATTGAGGTTCAGGGTATTTTTTTCACACAGGTGATGGTGAAAGTGAACTACCTACTAAAAATCAGTAGTTGTGTGATACAGTTTGTTGACACTCCTGGCAAAAGTCAAAGATTGTGAGAGTGCATATTATTGAATGTATATTATTACCCATCATATCCTCCCAAAAACACTGATGTCTAACCACAATAATATATTTGTAGGATGCTATAGTAATCCATGAAGTGTATGAAGAGGGTGCTGCTGCCAGAGATGGAAGATTGTGGGCAGGAGATCAGATACTGGAGGTAAGTGATGCAACCCCTTCCACTAGTAACACAATTTCATCTCTGAAAACTTACTTTCATCACATAAAATCTGCTTAGGTGTGCCTCATTGTGAATGGCAAATGTTCACACTAGTTAGGCTGAGACTTGAGTGCTTAAAAGTCTTTCTTTATCAATAACTTGCTGAAATTGAGAATAGAGCATGGTGCACTTGTGTGATTTTGCTTTTTTAAGTACTAGACCTGCTTTTGGTAAGAAGAAAAGAAAGTACCAGTTCATTGATGTGATCACTTGAAGCTGCCATATAAATGAAATTAAACTGGGGCTGATCAAATCAATGTAATGTCAAGTTCTTAATATGTAGAAAGCAGAATATTCAGTATTGGCATATTTCCCACATAAGCAGTGTTTTGCTGAATGTGCAAAAAAAGATATTACAGAAATTAACATACTTTTACTTTTATAATATTTAAAGCCAGTTGTTGTTGTGTCGTTCGGCTTTTCCCGGTTAGGGGTCGCCACAGCGGAACTCCGGTCTGCTAATGATTGGCAGTAGATTTTTACGTGCCGAGTTGCCAGCTCTGACGCACAACCTTCAATGAAGGTACGCCCCTTCATGCATGTGTCCACATAGAAGACGCTGTAGCTGAGAATCGAACAGGACAACATCTTACTGTGAGGCGACAACGCTACCGCAGCACCACCACCGCAGCATAATATTTAAAGCCAGTAAACATTAGAAATTATCTTGTAAAAATTAATTTAGAGTTATAGTAAAATAACATTATACATGCCGGCTGTATTTTTGCTAACAATTCTGCTACTTACAGTTTTTCATTTGTAAGCTTTTTCTACAGTGGCTTTTCTTTTCTAAGCTGAACACTGACTTCCCAGTTAAGCAAACACAGAAGTTTGAAGTGCTTTTACCTACCTTTCTGTTTACCAAACTTTCCATTTAAATCATCACAGTTTTATACTGAATTTAGCAACTCAGTGTGTCAAGATATTTACGGGAACAATAAAATAATAGATACCGGAGTGCAGTGCATGTTATCTGTTGTACGTTACTAATACAAGTTGTCCACAACAGGATTTGCAGGAGAAAAAAATACACCCGTGAAAGAATGTTTGTTTGCTACTGGTAGAGTGCATCTTGCACTTACAGTGAAATAAGAATACATTTTAGATCAGTTTTAGATGATTTCATACTGTTTGGTGCAGTGATGCTCCATACGCTTTCAATGAAAACAAGAACACAGGTGCCCTTGAAGGCAGTTATTGTATTGATCTGCTTCATTTAAATAAACTGCAATCCTTTGTTCAAGCTCTGTGCTCAGGTGCATTCAAAATAATTCAAAGTAACAAAACAGATATCATATGTGTTAAGAAAGATTGATTACAACTTCTTCGTTGTGTACTTGCAGTAACCAGAAAGACATTTATTAGAAAGTGGGAAAAATATTGTTCCTGTTTTTTTTTTCTGAGTTTTTAAATGTGACCAGTTTTATCTTTGAAAAAGAAATCAATATTATTCAAATCTGAATGAAATAATTAGCTATTGGGTTACCACCCACAGTTTCTTTATTCAGATTAGCTCCCTTAACTCCAATAGTACAAAGTGTAACTTCTTCCCTTCATAAAAATCTTACCACTTGACTTCTTTCCAGTACTCAATAACGCTTCACATTTCGCTACTTAACAGTCTGACTGCAACAACTAGTACTTTTATTTCATAATTCTGTATCTCGTCATAGTGTCCACTACCGTCCTAAATATCAATGTTTTAAGGGGTTTTGTTCTTAATAATACTATATTCACATTTTATGTTCAATATTTACACACACGTTATGAGTGATGCATTTGCATATATTTTGTATTTAGGATCTTTGTCTATTATTCTTGTATATTAAAGCAGTCATCCATGGCTGTGTGTGGGTATATCAAGATTTACCCATGGTTGCTGTGGTTTGATCATGAGGGTAAAGACTGAGTGATTAAACAAATCCAACTTTGGGTAAATCAATGATATACTAACAAACAAGAGTGGATTATTGCTATTATACAATTGCATTAGTTAAGAAAGAAATTGCTTACCTTTCTTAAATAATTTATTTGTATCACACCACATTAGTCATCTTCTGCATTGTCCTCCTTATACTGAATGCTGGGGCAGAAACAGGGAGGCATGTTGTGCATGTGGCCTCCTGGTTGGTGTGCCAGTAGAAGGAAAATCCTTTTTTTTTTTATCAGGGTGTGGGGCACATAGTACTGGTCCAGGATGCTGGTTGAACCAGCTACTTTATGCTTTGTAGTCAGTGCCATACAGAAGCCCATGACTGACCTGACTCACAGAGTCTTTACATCATTCTTAGCCAACAACATCCAAGGGCTGACTTTTGGACCACAGGATATGTGATGGGCATCTGTTGGCTCCGTCTTCAGTTCTTTCTAGCTGTGCAGTTCGATGCACTACTGTGTTTTAGTTAACCCTCATAGTCCATCAGTTTGCTTATTTTTCCAGAGTTCCTACAAACTGCTTTCAGATAAATATTTTGTTGTGTCTTTTTCCATTTAATTAATGTTTAAATAGTCAATAAATGCTTGAAGTGTGGGAAGCAAATCCTGCATAAAGACTTCCATTCTTTTTGTTTCTTCTGTTTGGGGCCTAGGCATTACATTTCTAGTCGTTAGGATTGTGCTAGGTTTCATTCCAAAACCCTTAAGCATCAGGTAGAATTCCTTGCTACCTGCTCCCTTACCCCAAAAAATGCAAGGATATAAAAATGAAGGAGAAGGATGATATGGAAGACAGAATCCCTTTTGCAACCATGATTAGGTTGGCCTTTTTTTTGTGTAAGACCCTCTTGTAGGATGTTGACATCATTTGGAGAATCTATGACCACTCCCAGTTTGCAGTCATCAGCAAACTTTGTCAGCCACAGACCTTTAGTTTTTGCTTGTGCTTTAGAGAAGTAGATTCCAAGCAGGAGAGGTCCCAGGACTTATCCCTGTGGAACACCACTGGTTACAGGTCTGCTGTTGTAGGTGGATTTCCTTACTTTGACTATATGGGTTCTATCACTGATCCAGTTAGTAACCCATCTAATGATATAAGGGTCAATACATAGCTGGGTGAGTTTGTCAATGATGCCTGAGTGGGGGATAGTTTCAAACGCTTTCAGCTAAGTCTAGGCAGGCTGTTAGACCACCTTTTCCTTCGTCCAGGGCCTTGATAACTGTCTCGAAGTCCACCAGGTTTAAAAGGCATGATCTCCCTTTGACGAATCTAAACTGAGTAGGGGCAACTGTTTGCAGATTACCTATAATTTTTTTTGTAAGGTCCATGATGATTCTCTCCATGGCCTTGCAGATAAGGCTAGTCAGGCTAATAGGTCTGTGGTTCCCGGGATCAGTGGAAGCACCACCTTTGTGTAAGGGAATAACGGTAGCCATTTTCCATTCAGCTGAGATGAAGCCAGTGCTTAGACTATGACTGAAAAGAGTACCCAGTGGTGTTCCTAATTCTTGTTGGAGCCCATGTAGGATGCAGCCTGGGATGTTATCAGGTCCCATAGATGCTGTGTTTTTGGCCTTAGAGAGGGTGTTTATGACCTGCTCTTTAGAGATGCAAGGTAGGGAGACAGGTGGTAGGGATGTCATGGGGTACATGTGGCGGGGACAGGGAAATGAAGTTTTCTCAGAACCTGTCGGCCAACAGGTTAGCTATGTCCACAGGCTTCAGTATATGTGGTATCATTAACTACCAGTTCGACACAAATCTAGGCCTTTCCTTTTAGGTTACAGATGTAAATAAAGAACGTGTTATGTTTGTCCTTAGTTGAGGAAGCTAATTTGGATTTGTAGTTTGCTATGGAGGACTTCACAAGAAGTGTTATTTGCTTGTTTAAGCTGAGGAGGGAGAGTTTATAATTTAGGGCTTGCTCCCTCTTACTCTTAGACAGCAATTTCTTCCTCTTATTGTAAAGCCTGTTAATAGCAGGTGTCCACTAGGCAGGTTTGTTCTTCCTTGAGGAGGTTGTTTTGTTCCCATCAGGCATGGCTGAGTCAGTGCAGTTGTACAGGTAAAAAAATGAAACAGAGTAAACACCAAAAGAAGAAAAAGATGAAGTTTACCATTAATAAATGAAAGCATTTATTTATCGTTTTTGGCATCTTTCGTGTACATTGTTTGCATATTGGTTGTAGTTTTTGTCGTACTTTCTGTGCCCTGTGGCTTTTTCTTCTTTTGCAGTTATACATGTGTAGAACTTGGCACAATTGCCAGTTCTGTGTGATGGGTGAGGTGCAGTGAAGCTGTTTATACCATCCTGTAAGAGGTTATAATCTGCTTTGGAGAAGTTTTTTTTTTAGTTTAGTTGCTGCTGGGGGAGGGGGTAATTTGTCATCAGATCTCACCAGGGAAGACCTCACAGTGGGGGTACTAAAGTAGTCTCCATATTGGTAAGCACCAGATTCAGGATTTTGGCACCCCTTGTGGGGGTGTCAATCAGCTGGTCCAGTTCACTGGAGTTAACAAAGTTGAGGAACCTTTTGGAAAGTGAGTTAGAGCATGAGTAATTTACCCAGTCAGTGGATGGGTAGTTAAAGTTGCCCAAAACCATGGTGTTCAAATGCATCTTGTTAGACTGAAGTAGATCCAAATAGGCAGAGTATGTGTCCTGATTTATGGAGGGGGTCCTGTATCTGGCGATGACTTGAATAGGTGTCCTACCAGCAGTTAATTGCAACTGAAGTATCTGGAGGTGTATTTATCTTTAATGAATATAGATACACTGCCTCCTTTAGTTTTCACACCTTCAGTTTGTGGTCTAACATGTGGAAGGAGGTGCAACCTGGTATGGCTGGGGTGCTGTCCACAGTCTTGAACCAGGTCTCTGTGACTGCACAAATGTTTGTGTCTTCCAAGGTGAGGACTGCTGCCAGTGAGTACAGTTTCATGTTAAGACTCCTAGCGTTTAGCGGCATGACCTTGAGGTTATTTTTAGATGGAGTTTTTATGTCTGGAATTTTGTCCTTGAGACACTGGCTAAAAAGGCACTATGGGGATGGCAAGAGCCTTTGCCACATCTCTTGCAAAGTATCGAGGTCTGTTGATTATGTTATCCTAGGCTGACGGATACTGGGTCCCCTTAGAATAGACACCAGAAACTAAGCCAATTATTGAAGTCACTCACTTTCTGTTTGTATTGAGGTATCATCCTAGTTAAAGGTAAAATGCTGCTTAAGGCTAGGGACATACCTGCCTGAGACACAGAGTCCGAAAGCTCTGTCATGCCTCTCTTCATGTAGTCCAGAGAGATATGTGTCAAGTCGTTCATACCAACATGGACTATGACAGTGTCATAACAGTGCCTATTGTTGAAAGTCTTCAGAGCGTGTGTGATATGGCAGATCCTGGCACTTGACTGACAGCTGACAATGACCTTTTCCTTATCCAGCCTGGTGAGAGGGACATCTGTGTGTCTAATGATGGAATCACCTATGACTAATATGTTTGGTTTTGTGTTTTACCTTAAGGGCTTGACAGGTGAGTTACTGGCACGTGACCTATTGTGTATTGTGTTCTGCAGAGGAAGTATTATGTGTAACATGCTTGTGTTTCTGTTTGAGAGGTCTCTGGTGTTTAGTTATGTTTCTGGTTGGTATGTGTGATTTGGGTTTGGTTGGAGTAGGAGGTGAGGTGTGCATGCTGACAAACCCGCTCATTGTCATATGTACTGACTGGTGTGTGAGAGAGCATGTATTCAAGGTTCTAATATAGTTGCATCTCTCACAAGTTGAGTTTGTGCGGACTAGGAGAAGAGGGTTCTCAGCGAACATGAGGCAGTTGCTGCACTGCTTCAGGATGCCCATGTCAACCAAGTTGGCAGGAAAAACTGTAGGAAATTGTCCATCCATAATGCTAGGTAAATTTATATGGTCAGGAAAAGAGATCGCACTTAGGAATGGCTTGTGGGTGAGAGGTGGTGTGTTACTTCCGAGGCTAGGCTTAGTGTTCCACCTGACAGTAGAGTAGGGCAGTGAACAACCTCTGGAGGACTACAAGCAAAGTGATAAGGAAAAATTTAACAAGTAAAACATTTGCGTCTATAACCAACAACGGTAACCACCTCTAAGCTGTAGTGCACAGTGGTGCACTGCACTCAATCGTAAATGCAGGGCTTAAATAAAACGAGAAATAACTCTAACTCAAACTAGCCAATAAGGATGCTCTCTCTGAATTCTAGTCCAATCACCTTCGATTAGATGGGACCCAGACTGCACACTCCTCCCACAAGAATGCAGAAGGGCCTTCATCAACAAAGATGACTTGAGTTTGATGCTCATACATTACAAAACAGACCCAGAAACAGCAAACCTAGAACTGGGGTATGCTACAACTGAATTTGTACAGTATACAGTAAAATGTGGCAAAAACAGTTCAGACAATTCAATCAGACAAAATGCAAATGCAAATTAAAAGTGCGATATAAGAGCAAAAACAGGCACTTATAGTTAGTTGGAAGCAACGGATGCCTCAGATCTTTCAGTATCTCAACACTCTGACTGATCTGCCATCTCCTAGAAAGACAGAAGATTTTTATAGAGTGCTTGATACTTACAAGCACGTTTGCAAGAACCCACAGTCAGATCCCTCAGTTGTCTTTACTGAATCCTCCAAGGGTACTACTAAGGTTACAGCCAGGCACCTCGACCAGATGACAGAGAAAGCAGATTTTTAGATTTAGGAAGAAGGACTACACATCTGCTACCCTAGCTATGAGGGCTGTTAACTGTCAGTTCCACATGTTAAAGTATTTGTCGTCCTTACAAAAACAAATCATTGTTAAATTAGTAGGCATTGCAGACAAGAGTCTACAGGGACACATTCAGGAGACAGCTAGATCAGCACTCCATGTGTAAAGACACTCACTTAAATGTGGCTGTGATGCACTGGATACATTGTGTAGGGCAGCTGCACTGGGATCTGTAACTCATAGGCACCTCTTGCTGAGGTCTGTCCCACTAGATAAGGATTTCCTCTTTGGTCTCTCTGCAGAAAAACATTTTTGAGAACTTAGAAAAAAGGGAAACAAATCAAAATTGTTAACAATTTGTCTCCCACACCCTTATATCACAGAGATTACCCTTTTAAATCTTGGCTGCTGCCTAAAAGAAAGAAAAGGGGAGACATAACAAGAGAGAAACACAGAGTAGAAAGTTCCACTTTAAACAGTGCTCTAGGCCACAGGGATCTAAAGGGCCCTATTCCCCCTTAGAGAGTGTGTGTGACTACAACATCTTTACCCCCCTCATCTAGCAGTGAGACTTTCTTCTTTACTGCAGCAGTGGAAACTCATCAGAGGAGACCACTGGGTCTTACGTAGCCTTAGAAAAAGGCTGCTTCATTCAGTTCATTGTAAACCCCTCTACAACCCCCCCCCCTTCCTAGGCATACCAAAGCCTCCATAGGACAAAAGGAACCCTCCCCCCATCCTAGCAGAACTTTTGAACAAGGGTCCATTCAGTCTTTTCCAGCAGTAGAAGAGGATAAAGGTTTTTCTGGTCCCAATAAAGGAAGGCATCTGGAGACCAATCTTGGACTTGTCAAAGTTGAACAAGTTTCTAAACATTCCAAAACTCAAGATGTTAACCCTAAAAAAAATTACCCATTATCTTTCAAGGAACCTATATGGTCAACCTAGTCTTGAAGGATGCCTACCTTCATGTACCAATAGCCAATGAGTGCAGAAAATAACCTACAGTTTATGGTAGCTGGATTAAACTACCAATTTTCTGTTTTGCTATTTAGTTTATTCATTGCTTTCTGAGTTTTCATCAAATGCCTAGCTCCAGATTTAGCCCATTGCAGAACCTTAGGGGTACGCATTTACCCCTACCTAGACGACGGGCTCATCCAGGCAGAATCCATCCTGGAATTTCAGCAACCTTGCAAGAAATGATGGACTGCTTTCAGAGGGTGGGCTGTATTGTCAACTTCCTCAAGTCCCAAAGTCAGCCAGAGACAAGAATTCTCTTTCTGGGTGCATGGTAGATTTAGTACAACAGAAGGCCTTCCTGCTCCAATACAAGGTTACCTTCCTGACCAGCTATTTACACAGCCTAGTCTTAAGGCAGACATCTGCAAGGAAGTACTTAAAGCCCTTGGGATATATGGCATCCTGCAACGTAGTGATCACTCTTGCATGGCTGCACATGAGAAAACTGCAGTGGTTCCTAAAATATACTTGGGAACAACATTCTCAATCCCTGGAAACATTGGTACCTCTTCTCCACTGCCTGAAAAATTAACTACTTTGGTGGAAGAACACCATTCTGCAGAACTCTGGGGCAAACTTCTACTTACCAGAGACAGACAAAATCATCACATTAGACAGTTCAGATGCAGCCTGGGGAGCACACTTAGGACAGCTGAATGTGCAAGGAATCTGGACCCAAGAACAAAGGAAACTGCACATAAGCGAGAATGAAATTATGACATTGTTTCTAGCTATGAAAGAATTTCAGAGCATAATAACCCCAGGAACTCTGCACATTTGGACAGACAACACCACAGGTATGTTATACAAAAACCAGGGGGGAGACTCTTTCTTAATCCCTGTGCAAGTCTAGCAATGAACACTTGGCTGATGGCATGAGAATTGCAGCTGACACTAACAACATCCTACATTCTGAGCCAGAACAACACCATAGCAGACTCACTGAGCAGGGACATTCTGGACACCAACAAATGGATGCTGAAGAAAGACAGAGAGATTTTTATGGACCTCACCCACCAGTGGGAATGCCCCATTAAAGATGCTCAGTATAGATACCTGTCATCAGAATTGACAACTACAAAGGTTCTGCTCAAGAGCCTGACAGACAGGGACATGGAGAGAGGACACCTTCTTCAAATGGACTCTATTTCTATATGCCTTTCTACCATTACCTTTGATCCCCAGGGTACTGCTAAAAGTCAGATCAGACAGACCAAGCATGATTCTCACAGCCCCCTTCTGGACAAGGCAGCACTGGTTCTCTCTCCCTTTGGACCCTCAGTGAGGGGAGATATCACTCTTTTCCCCATGCAATAGATCTACTCTCCTAGCTAAAAGCATTTGTCATACATCCACACCTGAACATGCTCAAAATGTAGGATTGGATTTTAATGGCAAACAATGCAAACTATTCCAATGAAGTGATGTCTATCTTGAGAGTGGCTTGAAAATCAAGTACCAGAAAATCATACTTGTCCAAGTAGAAAAGGTATTCCATTAGGTGCCAAGCCAAGGGTCTGATGCCACCTCATGCTGTAATGAACCTAGTGTTGAAATACCTTTCATGGCTGTTTCACCAGGGTCCACCTTATACTAGTATTAAGGTACATGCTTTTGCCATCTCTGCCTTACTTCCCTGCTCTCCCAATCTGTTCTCACCCCCACCTGAAGCAGTTCTTAAAAGGGGTTATACACCTGAGACCATCCCAGAGAAATCCTTTTCCCTCTTGGGACCTGAACGATGTTCTGGAAAAGCTTGCCCTACCACCATTTGAGCCATCAGCTTCTGCTCCACTGAAGATACCCACCTGGAAAACCACCCTGTTGATAGTAATCACTTCAGCCAAGTGGGGTCTCAGAACTACCAGGCCTGATGTGCATAGAACCCTTCATTGTCTTTCACAGAGACAGAGTTACTTTTAGAACTAATTACTTTTTCATGCCCAAGGTAGTAGTAGAGCTCTCATTAAATCAAGCTGTTCATATACAGATGATGTCCTTTCCATATCACTGTTGCAGTATTCCAAACAGAAGGGATCTCCACAAAGGATAGCCTAACATCTGTGAAGTATAGCAAAGCCTTTAGTACTTACAGGCTCTGTATGTCACACTTGCACTCCTCATGCAAGGCATAGGGCATAAAAGTTGTGTATGGATGCATAAGCTCGGAGCTTCTTTGGCACCAGTCCAAATGTCATCATTGAATGTCATTCTGTGTGCTTTTGTTCTGTGATGGTTACGGAGCCATTTTTTCAGATAACTGCACCCTTGGGTTTGCCCTTTTCATCTTTTTCTTCAGTATTGATTGGTTTCATGTCATCCAGAAAGGGAAAATTTCAGTGTGGGAGGCAGATTCTCCATAAATACCATTACAACCAGGTCCTGTTTTTTTGGGGTGCTTCCCATAACCATACGCAATGTTCTGTCTGCCAAACTTTTGTCCCGAATATCCTATAAAGTCATGTCTCCTCCTTATCTATTTACCTTGAAAATCAGATTCTTAAGCTGTTGGCTCAAGGTGCTATGGAGGAGTCTTCCCATCTTGAGGGTCAGCTGTCTACCTAGAAAAAGACCAAAAATCTTAGGCCTGATACAGCTGCTATACAACCCCCCCCCCCCCTAGATGTCTATCTCAAGTCTAGTGAAAGCTGGTGGTTGCTTCTGATTCCTCTGCCATGACTCTGTCAGAGGCCAGCATTAATCCCACCCCTGTCTACATCCTTGGAAGCTTTACAAGTGTCTGCTCTAGACATTGAGGGAGAACCTTGGTTGATTATATCTGAGGGCAAACTCCAAAAAAAACCCAGAAAATAAAAACTAAATATAAAAAAAAAAGCAAAGGCCAAGCACAAAGGACAACATCACAGCCGAACGTAATATTAAAACCACATTTGATACGATGTTAGCACTTTCGTTTTTAAAGTTTAAAAATGAAAGCGCTAACATCGTATTAAATATGGTTGCAATATTAAGTTCGGCTGTGGTGTTGTCCTTTGGGCTCGGCCTTTGCTTTTTGTTTTTATGATTATATCCGAGGGACCGAGGGGGATTCCACAGACTTTAGTGATGGAGGAGATCCCTACTATGTGTATGGAGTGTCTGTGTCTGACCCTCTTAGGGTGTTTCTTGTGGACGTACTGCAGAAAAAGAAACAGAAAACCAAGCATCTTCCCCTGCAGTTAAGGATCCCCAACTCAAATGGCAGGATTTTAACTCGAGGATTGTTTAATGATTTAATGGCTTTAAATCCAACTCAAGGGGTGTCTGTGCCTACCCCTCCCAGTCTTCGACTCCTTTTAAAAGATCTAAGGAACTAGATTCCTCTGATGTGGAACAGGACTCTGGAGAAGAGTCCTTAGCTTACTATTCCCAAATCTCTTCCCCCTTGGATTGTGGTTCAGAGGAAGAGGATTCCATTAGTCCAGATTCTCCTTTGGAGGAACTCTCTTTTGTGGACATTGTTACCTGTAGGATGGAATTCTTTAAGTGGGATTGCTCTCAAGTTTCTGATATCCAGAAGAGGTATTATATGCTCCTTCAGATGGCGTCTTCCAAACCTTCTGCAGTTCCCACTGTTTAGCTGCCCTCCTGAATACCTTCAAAGTAGCTTCTATGGCCGCTGATTCTCAGCCCTCAGCTCCCAGGAAACCTGACAGGTTTTACAAGGTGCCTGATGAATGTAAGTTTTTGTATAAATGCCTTTCGGCTGATCCTTTTGTACTGCCTGTCTCTTCCAGAAAACCCTCCAAGCTTTTGACCTCTACCAAGTTGCTGCCTTCAGACAAGGACAGTAGGGACAGGGAGAGGTTGGCCAGTAAGGTTTATACTGAAGCCACCTTATCTTTTAGGGCCATTAACTACCAGACTTATATGACTAGGTATGTTTTGGCCCTCCTTTCTCAGGTTTCTTAAGTAATGTCTGATCTCCCACTGAGGGGAATGCGTCTGCCATTTCCTTGTTGGGATTCACCTCGCAAGTTACCTGTCAATCCATTAAGTACAGTAATGATGCTGGTGATGCTTTCTCCAGGGCTGCTGCATTTGGTTCTGTCATGAGGTGTTACTCATTGCTTCATCTTCAGGCTTTGCCTGCTGACATTAAGGTCAAATTGTTGGATACTCCTTTGGATAATAAAAATCTTTTTGGTGCTGCTGCTGCTGAACTTTTCAAGTCTCTTCAGGAGTAAGGGGAAGGCCTTGCAGGAATTTAAAAAAAAACATATTTTTGTTTCTCCTTTTCCAAAGTTTTAAAGGTATTCATCACCCTGTGCCCATGGGTAGAAAGGGATCTAGACATATGCCTCCTCTTAAGTCTACTCAAATACCTACTTCCTGGAAACCTGCCTTACAAAGCAAGCTGGATTCTGTTTGACAGTTTGCTTCCCCTTTCCTTCAGCCAGGTCCCTTTATCCTTTCATCTTTCCCTGTCCCTTCCAAACTGGTTGAGTAACAGTACACTATTGGGTTCTGTCTGTTATCTGCCAGGGGTGTTACATGGTTTGGAAATCCCTTCCTCCCTTTTGGGCATCCCAAAACCAACTGGGGAGTAATTTCATTTTTTCCTAGAGGTGCTTCATTCTCTTTTGGTCCAGGGCGCCATTCAAGCCATACCCCCAGCCCAGGAAGAGAGGGCTTTTTACTACAGAATGTTTCTGGTTCCTAGGAAGGAGGGCACTTGGAGACCAATTCAGGACCTTTCCCAGCTCAATACCCTTCTCAAGATTCCTTCCTTTTGGATGTTGTCTCCTTCAAACCTTATTTCCTCTTCTTCCGTAGGCCTTTCTGTTTTTTCTGGAATGCAAGGATTCCTACCTTCATCTCCCCATCCATCCCCTTTTCAAGAAAAGTTTGTTTCCTTGTTTCTTCCTTACATTTTCAGTTCTCTGCTTTGCCCTTTGGCCTCTGTACTACCCCAAGGTTATTCACCAAATGCTTTGCTATTATAATTGCTTTTTGTAGGATGAGAGGAGTTCAGAACTTTCCTTATTGGGACAGTCTGTTCATTCAGACTTCCTCCCCCAAGGCTCTGCTTCAAGATCTCCAGTTTACTATTTTCCTGTTACACAGTCTCGGGTTCACCATAAACTTTCAAAAATCAGCTCTAACCCCTTCTCAGGATCATGTTTTCTTTGATTGCAGGATCCAGACCATTCCCATGCTGGCTTCCCTGCCTGCCCTCAAGGCCCTGTCTCTTATTGCCTTTTTCCAGTCTCTTCTTCCTCTGAAGGCAGTCATGGCCAGGGACTTTCTCAAGGCCCTTGGGTTTGTGGCTTCCACCATTCTCATGCTTCCTCTGGCCAGGCTGCATATGAGAAAGCTACAGTAGTAACTCAAGTCAGTGTGGCTTCAGCATTGCAACCCTCTGGACTTCCAGTCCCTTTCCCACCTTGTCTCAAGCTCTAGCTTTAGTGGTTAATTTATCAACTCACTGTCTAGGCGGGGCTGCCTTTCCAAGCCCCATCCCTGACTCAAGAGCTCTTTACAGATGCCTCAGACAGGGGATGGGGAGGCCTGCTTTGGCTCTGTCAAGGTTCAGGGTCCCTGGCCTTTGCATCAGAGGCCAGTCCACATCAGCATAAAGGAGATAAAGGCCCTGCTTCTAGCTCTTCAGGCTTTTCATTCCTATTTCATCCAGGGCCACTCAAGATTTTCACAGACAACACCACTGTGATGTGGTATGTCAACAAGCAAGGGGATACAAGGTCTTATCTTTTTTGAAGACTAGTTCTTGAGGTCTGGGATCTAGCTGTCCAGTATCGAGTGACTCTTCCGTTCTGTTTACATTCCCTCGGAGTGCAACCTAGTAAAGTAGGTCCAAGCACACAAGCTCTCAAATGGATGCTTCACAGAGATGTGTCCCCTGGATCTTGTCTGCTGGTGGGGTATTCGTCTGGTAGATATTTTAGCCTCCCCACTGAACAGACAATTTCCTCTATTCTGTTCCAGAGTCCCAAGTCTTCTGGCTTGGAAAGTGGAAGCCCTGTCTTTTCCTTGGAAGGGGATGTTTCTGTATACCCTCCCTACACTTCTTCAGCTTCCGAGGGTCTTGCACAACATCAGTCAAGACGTCCCCAACATCTTGCTAGTGGCTGCCTTTTGGCCCAGACTGTACTGGTTCCCCTTTCTTTCTCACTTGGTCAGGGGCAATCACCACAAGTTACTGCAGCAAATGGACCTTCACACACAAGACAAGGACTCTCTTATTTATCCTCACTCTTCAACTAAAGCTGTGGATGATAGGGTTTTAATCCCTTTTAGGCACCCTTTTTCTGAGGAGGTGTTTTGGGTCCTGCATGAGGCCAGGAAACCATATTTGTCCAAATGGAAAAGATTTCCTGTCTGACGCCTGTCTCAAAACCAGGAACCCTCATCTCTGCAGGTTCCTTATGGTTCTCCCTTATTTGTGTGACCTATTTTATGCTGGGTTAGCATGTTCTCCATTTAAAGCTCACAGCTAAGCAATGTCTGCTTATATGCACTTGGCTCCTCCTCTGGCCTCTAGATTTGAGGTCAAGCAATTTCTTAAAGGCATCCTGCATATCAGACCTCCCAGGAAGCCAATTTTGCCTTCCTAGAATCTCAATTTTGTTGTTGAAAAATTGACTCCGGGTCCTTTTGAGCCTGCTCCTTCAACTTCCTTATAACATAGTACTTGGAAGACAGTTTTTTAGCCCTCACTTCAGCTAAGAGAGTGTCTGAACTTCATACTCTTATGACTGTTCCTTCATTTTAGTTTTTCACAGAGACAGGGTGTCCCTTCATACTAATCCTTCTTTTATGCCCAAGGTGGTTAGTCAGTTGTCTCTTAATCAGTCTATTCATCATCCTTCCTTTTTTCTTCTCCATAGTCTGCCAGTGAGAAGGTTGTAAACAACTTGGATGTGCATAGACAGCTCTGATATTATTTAGATAAAACTAAGGATATTTGCAAATCTGAGCAGCCTTTTGCTTCTTTTCATCAAAGGTCTTTGGATTTGGCTTTCTCTGTGCAAACCATCTCATCCTGGATTTCTGTGGCCATTTCTTTTTATTACTATTTTCATGGAAAATGTCTTTCCTCATCTGTAAATGCTCTTTCTAGCAGGGCTGTTGCCTTCTCTGGTGTCTTTTTCAAGGGACTTTGTTAGTAATTCCATCCTTGAGGCTGCTACTTGGCCTTCAGTTCATACCTTCACTAAGCACTACAACTTGGATGTTATTTCCAGGACCATCTTGCATGGGTTTCTGGTTGGCTCTTCAGTGCAGTCCTCCTCTCAGGCTTCTTCTTGAGTTTTGTACTCCCCCTTCTGTTAGGAATATTGCAACAGTGATATGGAAGGACAAAGTGCAGTTGTGTAAAAACTTACCATAACAGTAGATGTCCTTCTCTTCACTGTTGCAGTATTCGCTCCCTCCTTCCTGCCCCTTCTGCTCTAGGCTGTTTTTCTTGCCCTCCCGGCCGAGGGTTTTTTCTACCTTTTCTCTTTTTTGGATGTAAATGTTCTTTCTTGTCCCTAAGGATATCGTGTTCCTCCTGGGGCTTTTTCACTTCTGTGTGTGTGCATCCTTACATCACCTTTATGCCCCATGCCTTATATGGGGAGCATACGTGTGACTTACGGCACCTATAAGTACTAAAGGCTTTGGTATACTGGCCCAGACGTTGGGCTTTCCTAGGCAGGAGATCCCTTCTGTTAGCAATACTGCAACATTCAAGAGAAGGACATCTATTGTTATGGTAAGAGTTTACACAACTCTTCTTTCTTTCTTAATCCCCAAAATAAAGCTGAACATGTCCTACATTCCCTAGATGTGCACTGACACACCAGTTATTACATCAACAGAATCAAATTCCCAGACAGGGCAGAACAACTCCTAGTAGCCTTCACAGAAGGGAAAGAAGGTAGATCAGTCTCCAGACTGTTTCAAATGGATATCCCCAATTGTATTACTTTTGCTATGCTCCTCATGGGAAGCAACTGACAGCTTCCATTACAGCCCACTCCATTAGACAAGGTCTGCTACCAGTGCCTTCCTAAAAGATGTTCCTACTCAGGCCATTTTGGAGGCTGCCACGTGGTCCTCTATCCGCACTTTTACCAAGCATTACCATTTAGGCATTGTATCTACAGCTAGGGCATGCTTTGTCATTATTATCTTGCAGAACCTGCTGTCCCGGGGCCTCTAGACAGCCAACCTCCCAACCTGTAGCTTTGGGAGTAATCTCAAGACTCAGTACTGCAATACTGACTATGATGAACTTAATACAGTTGTGTTACACTTACCATATTTGCAGATGTATGAGTAGGCCAGTGTTGCAGTACCAACTCCCACCCTCTTACCCGTCTGTCTGCTGGGCACCCCGGCACACATGGCTCAGGGTGTTGGATGTGTACTCTTTATCTGTCATCATTCCCTCTGCCTCTTGTCAGTCTTGTTTCATTCCTCTTTCTCAAAACTCACAGGGTCATTTTGTCCTCGGGCATCAGACTGACATTTACAACCTAGAAAGACATGAAGATGACTCTGACAGACAACCCTCATATACCCTGATATCTAGACTTTGGTCCTCTGATGTTCATTGGTTAGGGTTAATGTAAAGACTCCAGGAATCAGACCAGTCACTGGCTTCTGCATGGCATCAAGACACAGGAATCAGTACTGCAACATTGATCTACCCGAACATCTACAATTATGGGAAGCATAGCACAACTGTATTTTTAGTTGATCATAGTTATTACAGCATAAGCTATACCCTCTATTTAACATGTAATATTATATATCCTTGTAGAATATGCTCACTTTTTTTAAAAACACTTCTTAACCAGGCAAGTGAGCTGGTCCATGAACCATTTGTACTCATGAACTGGGCCAGAAGTGGTATAGTACAATGTAGCATACAGAATATAGTAAAAGAAAGCAAACAGTTGCAGTTTCACTAAGTTATAGATTATATTGTCAGCATAAGACAGATGGCATTCAGGAATGGCAGTCACTTGTAGATGTACTTTTTTCTCCATCTCCATTCAAGGCATCTTTTCAACTGTATAACTCAGCCCCAGCACTGCATTTCTGTCTCTGCTGTTGTAACTGCCTCATTATATTACTTCACATTCACATTTGAATTCCTTCATTGTAGTTTATCAATTTTAAAGTTAATTTGCCTCTTGACACTGCTGTATGCCCTGAGGTCCTTCTCTCCCACACAAGCACAGAGGTGGAATATGCATAATTAAACCATTCATATGTAGATTAGGTATTTGTAAGAGTGAGTTGATACACTAGACAGAATAAGACCTTCACTGGAGCCTGTCCACCTAATAGAAAAACTGAACTATTTTACATTTTTACTTTTAATTAAAAAAACACTTTTTTTTTACATGTAGAATGTGTCTAAACGTGGCTCAACTTTATCTCTAATGTTAAGGTATATTTCTTAATTCTTTTTACATTTATATTTCTAGGAACTTTTTTCTCACACGCTGAATGTGGGGAATCATTTCTATTTTTAATTTCAAAGTGCATTTCTTAATACTGAAAGCTGGTGAACCAGACTGCTCAGGATTCCTGATGGATTTTTAAAACGGGGTCAGGAGCCTCCTAAGCAAAATTAGGCTAAGCCATGAGTTTCTAATTGAACCCAATACCCAGATTGTTTCTACCCTCACTACCACCACCAATTTTATATACCAAACATGTCAATCCGGCAAGTAACTCCCCTCTCTTTGAAATAGTACTAAGGTTGTTCACTTAGACACTTCCCTAAAAACCTTATTCCTACTTTGTCTTAAACTTATAACCTTACAAGAAGTCAGCAGATAAGTACAGTGAACAAGTTACTAACCAGATGCCTTATCTGGGCAGTATGTAAATACATTGCCTCTAATAACTCATTTGATACAACTGAATCCATAACTTTTAAAAAGAAATAATATTTTTTCCTTTAGTAAATTTTGTTAAATTTCAGAGTGGCATGTTTGCTTTTCCTTTATTAGTGTGACTCTGAACTTACTGCTGATACATTAGGTGCGGTATCCTACAAGACTAACATAACAAAAGTATTATTAGTCTAGCTACTTTTCTGATTTATTGTGGCAAAAGTGAAGTTTTAATACAATGATGCAACATTTTTGCAAAATTTTTGGACAAATGTGATATGAATGTAATTGCTCCTCAAATCTCTTCTAATTAGAAAGTAACTGAACACTTCATCTCACTCAGAAAAGGAAAGAATGGTTATAATGTCTAACACGTAACCTTAGGGGTGAATTTATTTATGGGTTCATAGGTAAAGTACTAGGCTGGCTCCCCTCGTGGGCTATTTTAATCCTAGCCAATTTCTCTTTTTGTGTTTGAAATAACCTACTCCATTTAGTTATAAATTGGCCTTACCTATCCTGTGGTTGATATTTATATATTACTCCTAATGAGAGTAACTGGGATCATAGCATAGATAATTTGATGTACCTATGCATGGGATACCATAGATAATCTGAGGGGACCTATGCATGGAATAAAGCAAGTAGGAGCTGCCTCTATTCATTAGTAATACAGGGGGCTGTAGCACGTTTTCTTTTCCCCATCTGTAGATCTAAGTTCCACTTGAAAATAGAAAGGGATGAGCTTTGTTTTTTGTAGATGGGGGGGGGGGGTCTGTTCCACACAACAGTATCCACTGCGAAATATACCTGCCCATCCAAACTATTCTCTGCATTGATATTGCAGAAGAGGTTTAGATCCCTAGACTGAGTATTTCTGAAACCGTTTGACTTGCTGATGGGAAGTAAATCCATCAGTAATGGATGAGAGGATGCCAGACACAGGTCACCTCTTAGCAAGTCTGTCGGATACCAAGTATAGTTACAGGGCTTTGAGTCAGTCCATGTAGGAAATGTTTTTTAGCCCATGTATCCTTTCAGTATATCTCTGTGGGCATTCGAGTTGTTGCATGTGTCTGGAGAGATACATGCAAAAGGGGGCATTGTATTCATTGATTGGCCTAATGAGGGCTAAGTAAAGGGTGACAATGACATCCCTAGATCTAGACACAATCCTTTTGTTTATAAGCCCTCCAATATTGAAGGACTTTCTTACAACAACAGAATGTTTGGCTTTCTGCTTACAGCAGTACCAGATCTCTTACCTCAAGCTTATGCCACCTTGAAAAGTGGACACAAATGTGGGTAATTAGGAGCCATTGTAGCACCCATTGCTATACCCTCCTTTAGTTTGAAATAATGTTGCTTAAACACAAAATAATTATGTACAACTGCTCCTTTATGAAAGGCTAAACTTCATTTGTTGAAAATGTACAGTGCATTTGTTTTAACTTAAAAAGGGATAATGTGTTTATTTAGTTTTTTTAAAGTGTTTTAATTCAAGTAAAAAGTCTTGAAAAAATGTGACATAGGTTCAAATAGAGAGGAAGAGAAATAACTGCATAAGTTATTAGTCATTTAGCATTATGAACAGCTGTAGGCAGGAAACTGAACCCTGACTCACACCCACTCCCACTGGTGACCCTCTATGAGTTCAAACCCTGGTCATACCTTTATCATTTGGTCCTTTTACATAGCCTGCACTAATTCTGTCAATGTTTATGGGACTTTGAACCATCATAGGACTTCCCAAATTGTCTTTCTTGGAACCTTGTATGCTTTTTCCAAGACTAGGCATGCTTAGTTGGATTCTTTCCTCACCTCTAGTGTCTTTCCCACTATCTGTCTCAATGCACACATTAGGTAGGTTGTGCTACATCTGGATCTGAATCCCACATTTCCCATCTTACTTTCTATTCTGCATATTGATTTATTAATCACCTTCTCACTTTCATGCAGTATGACAGCAGCTTATTAACTCTGTACAGCTCACAGATGTGAATGTCTGTTCTTGTGCACAAACATTAGGATGCTTATTCTCCAGTCATCCGGTATATTCCTTTCAATACTGCTATTAGTACATTCAGGAGCCATTTCACTCCCAACTAACCCAACATCTTTATCTTATCTGACGTCATCTCCTACATATGTACTGTTTCCCTGACTTCATTTTCCTTAGGGCTGTTCTTACTTCTAGTAGGGGTGATTTTCCTCTTTCAACAAAGGCTGTGTATAGAGCATTTCATTTTTTGTGGGGTTTTCTTCATTCGGAAGCTTCTGGAAGTACTCTCTTCATCTACCTTCAGTGTCCTGTGGAATGGTGAGCAGTTCATTGGTGGCCTTCCCTTAGAAATAGAAAATTCACCCCGGGGATAACTCCAGTGGCTTTACTCGACAGAGGCACTGGGAACTAAGATCGGGTGGCACAATGCCAGGGTAATCCTATGAGCTAGGCTTGTAAAGGCTCCAGAGCTATTAGCCTAGTGCACACCTATGAACCTAAATGTTGTCTAAAGACTATCTTCTTTATCTTTCTGTGTTTACCTTACATCTTGGTATAGTTTATTTGTGTTTTCTGCTGATTAACTCTAGAAGCTGGTGCAATGCCCCTGATGCCTTGTTGTTTGCTATTGTGATTGCCCTCTTAGTCTGTTTTTCAATCGTATTTCTTCTTAGGATGTCTTTGCCATCTCTCACTTTTATCTGCACTTTTTTTTTAATAACTACTTGGATTTCCAAATTCTTACAACTTTCCTTGTATACCTTATTTCCATACCTGGCTCAGTCCCTTATCTGTACTATTTTCTTCACAGATACAGTTTTGAGATGCTGTCATTGTTCTTTAACTCTAGCTATTTCCTGTCCTTCCTGAGGTGCTAGAGCCCTGAATCATCATCATCATCATCATCAACCCCCTTTTTCCCATTTTCTACATGGTGTTGTGGTGTTGTGTAAACTGTTGCCATTTCTCTAGTTTCAGTGCCAGTCTTCTTCCTTCTTCAACAGTCATACCTGACTGTTGCAGGTCTTCTCTCACACAGTCCATCCATCTTTTTGCAGGCTGACCTTATTTCCTCTTTCCCAATTCGTGTATGTCTCAAATCTTCAACAGATTGTCTGTTGCTTTTCGGCACACATGCCTGACCCTCTTTGACCTTCTCTGCAATCGGCGCTACGTTTGCTTCTGCTCTGATGTCATCATTTCTTTGTCTGTCCTGCCGTGTGCATCCTACCACCTGTCTCAAATGCTTCATCTGCATCACTTCTAGCTTGCTAAACTGCTTTGCCGTTATTGCCCAGATTTCTGCACCATACAATAGTACTGGTCACACCACTGTTTTGTGCACCTTATAGACCAACCTCTGTGGACATCAGCTATGGTGCGCAGTATTCTCAAGGTAGGAGTACATGGATCACAGACTGCGCTCCATGTCTACTTGATGGTGTAAAAATTGGATCTAGGTGATTAACTAATGTCACCAGAGTCCTGAATATTTCCTTAAGTTCTTGTGCTTTTGTTCTAGTTATTTTCCAAGTCTTCAGCCTAATGTTTGTTGACCTTATGGCCCTGTCTGATCACTGCTTGCTGCTGATTGTGGCTACCAGTGTTTTATGCTGTGGACCATCTGTTTCACTGGGATGGCTTTACAATTTCTGATTCTATCCTATTTCCCTTTCCTTACTAGGTGGAAGTTGACCTGGGTTGCATATTAGATACTATTGTATATGATCTTGTGACCGTCTGTCTTGCTGAACCTTTTGTTAGCCACCGTCAACCCATTTGATGGTCAGAAATCCATAATGGCTTCTCCTTTTTAAATTTTGTTGCTCTGTCCATGTGGACCCAGGCAGTCCTCATATTTTTTGTTCTGAGATGAGCATTCAGGTTTGCCATTATCACCACCAACTCATGTTGTCCTGTTTTATCTAGTAGGTCCTGCAACTTCTGCCTGAGAGCTGTCGTTTCCTCATCACAACCCTACTGTGAGGCATATGCTCAGACTTATCTTTATACCCAAGTCTGATTGCCACAAGTCTATCACTAATTCTGATGACATCCCTCACTGTCATCAGAAGAATCTCCCTCGCTACAATTCCCATAGCATTTTCTGTATGTCCTCCCCATGAGTAGTAGACTATGAATCCCAAGCAAAGCCACTTTGTTGCACTGCCCTTCGACCTTTTCTCCGGGACACACAGGATGCCTAGTCACCTCTTTACTGTTAAGTCATCTATATCATATGCAGCCCTGTCACAGCAGCCTTTAGTTTTACATATAATTCAGCTGTCATTTCCTGAATTTTTTGTTCAGAGTCTGCTTGCAATTCCACATCATCTGCAGCTTTACCTGTCCTCTGCAACCTGTTTGTTAATGTAGTCCATCATTCCAGTAACTATTTCACATCATGCACTGATAAAAGCTAAGGTAAAGATACAGGATAATGAAGTAAAAATGAGACGCTGATGCTTTCTTACTTGTATTATAAAATTCTATTATAAACTGGGAGGAAAGAGAAGAATTTAAAGAAGGGGTAGTAGAAATGCCTCGAGAGTTAAGAAAGAAATATCTCCAGAAGGCATTGCTAATGAGTAGGATAAAATGAAAGGGGAGTTTAAAAATAGAGTAGAAATGAGAGATAAAGAAGT
Source organism: Protopterus annectens (assembly GCF_019279795.1). Classification (NCBI taxonomy): domain Eukaryota; kingdom Metazoa; phylum Chordata; order Ceratodontiformes; family Protopteridae; genus Protopterus; species Protopterus annectens. The sequence continues at coordinate 715,939,391 of NC_056744.1, forward strand.
AATGAGAATTACTTAGAAGTCCTGAGAAAGGTTAAAATATGATAGAATAAGAGGAGTCTCACAGAAGTAAAAGTGGAATAAGTGCAAAGTGCTAAAATAAAAGCAAGGGACTGTTTCAGTAATATGCATGAATTTAGAAGGATTGCTATTAAGCAGCCATATTTTGATGATAACTTTGGAGCAAAAAACTTTTAGTACAACAATCTAAGCAACAGCAAGTAGAATGGATTGTAAACAAACTTAGAGAACCTATGACAAGAAAAAATAACCAGAGAGTCTACAGATGAATTAGACCTGTTTCAGAATTTTTATGAAATTTATTGTAAAACAGAGGACCATGGAAAGCAAGAAAAAGCACTAATGGAAAATATTTATGGAAGATTTAATTATACCAAGGTTAGAGGAAGATGAGACTCAACCTTTAATATCTAAAATAAAAAGATATGAGATAAAAACAATGATGTGTAACCAGTTAACAGGGAATTCTTTAGGAACAGACAGTATTCATAGGATCATAGGATCACAGGAAGTTACTAAGCTAATGGCCCTAGGGCCCTTACAAGCCTAGCCAAGTTCTACCCTTATTTCCACAATCAGCACCTATTGTCCCTGTCCAAGAGGGACACAGGTGGAACACCTGGGGTGAATTTACGGGTTACTCATCCAGTCGTCCAGATCGTGGTTGAAGAGGGCCAATGAGGTGCTCTATTTTACATGAAGTGGGAGTCTGTTCCAAAAATGTGGTAACGTCTGGGAGACAAATCTGTCCCTCCAGCAGGTTCTATTAATGTCAATACTAGGTTAAGGTCTTTAGAGTGAGTAGCCCATGAACCATTGACTTACGGAGATGCAGCATTTCCAGTACAGCAGGGTCAAAAATTGCCTCTGAGCAGTCTGTATGAAACAGAATAAAGTGACTGTGTGAAGCTGTGGTGTTCCTGCAAATTTTTATGCTTTGGATGATTTACATAGGACAGATGCTGAAGACCTTGAATTTTCCTTGTGAGGAACCTTTGTGGTTTCCCCAATTGCTGCAGGTGCTTCGAAAGGTACATTGCAAAAGGGGCATTATACTCAATTATTGGCCTGATGAGGGAAGTGTACAGGGAGGTTATAACTTCTTTTTTTGTGGAGGCAATGCCCTTACTTTTGAGATGAGCAACATAGAATGCTCTTCTTACCACTGTGGAGACATGGTGGTCAAAGGTAAGGCTGCTGTCAGACTGTGTGCCCATGTCTCTCACCACTGAGTGTGTACTTAAGGTGTTGCTATTGATGTGGTAATTAGCAGGAACATCACCAATGTTCTTCGTGTTTCACTGTTGCAGTCATTACATTTGGGTAATCTGCTGGCAGGTTGCCCTCAGTCGGCCAGAATTCCAAAGTCTTGGGTCCTGCGTCGGTTGCTGTCTCCTCTTCCATTATGTTGGTCATCAGGGGTATAAAAGATGCAGCCGACGCCATTTTCTTTAGTCTTTCTTACCATGCGGTGCCCGAAGCAGAAGCATTCCGCAAGTGCTGGTCGGCCGACTAGTGGAATATTCGAGTTTGCGTTTCCGAACCGAAGTCTTCACTAAAGCTAAGTACCCTGTTGGGGAAACTTTTTTCTTGCTTTTTACCGATGTCAGAAACAGTTAATAATTGTATTACTTGTGGGAAGCAAATACCTCATAAGGATTTCCATTTATACTGTATTCCTTGCCTAGGCCTGGATCACAACGTGCCTGGCTGTCGGTTTTGTGCTAGATTTAACCAATGCACTATTAAGAGTCGGTATATTTTTGCATCAAAGTATTTTGGAAACAGATTTAACTGCCCAGAAATGTCGTCGGATAGTAATCCGACTACCGGAGTACATAAAAAACGCAAAGAAAAGGACAGAGAAAGGCAGTCGAGATCCAAAACCGATGGCGAAGCTTCTCCTAAGCCAGTCACCGGTTCGCCGGTACTCAGGCGCTTTCGCAGCCCCTGATACCCGCTACTTTCGAGTCGCAGGCCTCTACCGACACCCATGTGGAGTCTGGCATGCCGCAAGATACTCAAGGTATTGGACCGATGGATGTATCTCCCTTGGATGGGTCCGGAGCCGCCGAGCAGGCACTGCCTTCTGAGGGTGTATTCAGACCTCAACATTTGTATATCAAACCGACGAAAGCTGCAAAACCAAAGACTACAGCAACTTAAAAAACTAAAAAAACAACACGAGCCACGTGCACAGGCCTCTATGCCTAAAAAACAGATGATCAAAATGGCTGAAGACCTTATTACCTTGATCAGGGGTACCCATCCCCCTCCTGATAAGAGGCCTAGGCAAGACACTGATTATGAATCTTCAGATCAGGTTTCTATTTCTTCTGATTCCTCTTCTGATCAGGAATTATCTATGCCTCCCTATGAGGATTCTGATGCTGAGGAGTCCATTCCATCTGCATTTCCTCCTGAAGATTATTCATTTGGAGAAACCTTACATACTTTGAGGGAGCATTTTCACTGGGAGAGTCAAGACTTCTCAGAATCAAAGAAGAGGCTCAGAGATTTCCTTCTTCTCCCTCAGCACAGGCCTTTAGCCATTCCCCCTGTTTTAGACATTGTGGATGATGTGTTTTCAGAGTCAAGCTTGTCACCCTTACTCCTTACCTCTGGCTCCCAGTAAGCCTGACAGATATTACAGGGTCACTGACTCACATAAATTTTTATTTAGAAACCCTGCTGCTGATCCTGAAACTATTTCACAGGGTCCAAAGGGAGTTAAGGCCTCAACAGCAAAAAATCCTACCCCCTCTGAGAGAGATTCAAGGGCACTGGACAAATGGGGAAAAAAGGTTTATACATCTGCAGCCTTGGCAATCAGGGCCTTAAACTGTCAATTTCATATGCTTAAGTACCAACAACATGTTATGGGATTGCTGAAACAGAAAATTATGTTGATTTCAGAATGTGCAGAAAATAAAGAATTGCAGGAATTATTGCATGCAGCTGAACAAGTTGGAAAGCATACTTTGCAATGTGGTTTTGATTCCTTAGAGGACTCTTGCAAGGCCGCAGTTACTGGATCACTGATTAGGAGGCATGCCTGGTTAAAGGAGCAAAATTTGCCTGGTCATGTTAAAGCTAAATTGCTAGATGCACCTTTACAGCATGATTCTCTGTTTGGTAGTAAAGCAGAAGAGGTTTAAAGAAAATGGAATACAAAGCTAAGTCTATGCAAGCTGTTAAAGACTTCTTACAAGTGCAGCCACCAAGATTCAGTAGAGACTGGCCTACAAAAAATTGGTCCTTTACTGTGTCAGACAGAGCTCAAAGTGACAAATCCAGATGCCCTAAGGGTTCCAAATACCAGGCGCAAGATTCATACAGGTCAAAGCAATGGGGAGCTTCCACCTCCAAATCTGGAGGAGTTAAAGCGCAAACCTACAGAAAGCAATCACAGTGACTTCCCTCTGCCTGCACCAAGCACTTATCTTTTGGCAGCACCCATAGGGGGAAAATTTGCACTTTTTGTTCAAAATTGGCAGTTAATAACCCAGGACAAGTGGGTACTAAACACCGAATCATAGGGATACAGATTCCATTTCCACACTCTGCCAATAGCAAATGGTTGGCCAGATCTGCCAAAAAATCAATGGGCAGAGGCACAGAAACAGGTTATGTCCCTCATGGATATGGGGGCCATTCAGACAGTACCAAAACAGGAAAAGGGACAAGGTTTTTACTCAAGACTGTTCTTGGTACACAGAATGGACAATGCCTGGTGGCCAGTACTGGATTTATCGATTTTGAACACATTCCTGGACATTCCAAAATTCAAAATGCTGACTTTGCAGCAGCTTCTGCCCATGCTGGGCAAGAATGCTTGGCTGGTGACTTTAGACCTAAAATAGGCATACCTGCATGTCCCAATAAGACAATCGTGCAGAAGATACCTCAGATTCAAGGCTGGCTTAATGCATTACCAATTCTCTACACTGCCCTTTGGCTTATCTACTGCGCCCAGGGTCTTTACAAAGTGCCTGGCACCAGTAATTGCATTCTGCAGACAAAAAGGTATACAAATATATCCTTACTTGGACGACTATCTCATTCAAGCAGAGAACAAGGACACTCTTCTTCGCACCTGGTGTTTATGAAAAGGCTTCTAACATGCCTAGGGTACACAGTAAATGAAAAAAAATCATAACTGGTACCCTCTCAAAAGATAACATTCCTGGGTGCAAGCTTGAATACAACTGCCCAGATGGCTTACCTCACGCCAGACAAGCAAAGGCAACTGGCTACTTACTTCAAATTTATGGCAACAAAAACCCAGCCTTCTGCAAGACAAATTCTGCAGGTTCTGGGCTTCATGGCATCCTGCATCCTACTGATTCCATATGCAAGACTGCATATAAGGAAGCTTCAATGGTACCTAAAAAGTTTATGGAGTCAACATTCTCACAGTCTGGAAACAATGATTCTTCTCATTCCCTGCCTACAACAGGAGTTTCTATGGTGGGCAAAGGTATGTCATCAAAACATGGGATGGCCATTCACTCTACCCCCTGCCAGCCAAACCATAACAACAGACGCATCAGATTATGCGTGGGGGGGGGGGCACATGGCAGGAATATGCATTCAGGGCATATGGTCACCAAAGCAAATGCATCTACATATCAACCAGAAAGAGATGCTAGCTGTTCAAAATGCCCTACCAGCCTTCAAGGACTCACTTCATCCAGGACAACTACTGTTAAAGACGGACAACACCACAGTTATGTGGTATATAAACAAGCAAGGGGGCACACACTCATACCCCCTATGCAGATTAGCCATGGCACTGTGGGACACAGCTTTGACCTACCAAATACATCCTCAAGCTCAATTCCTGCCAGGAAAATAAAACACTCTGACAGATGATTTAAGCAGAAACCTTATGGATCCTCATGAGTGAAAACTAAATCCACAAGTCTTCAGCATGATAACAGAGAAATGGGGGAGCCCAGGCATAGATCTATTTGCCTCTCCACAAAATTATCAATTGAAAAAAATTCTGCACAAGGACTTATCACAGACAAGCATGGAAAGTGGACGCCCTGTCCTTCAGTTGGAAAAACCTATCAGTTTACGCCTTTCCGCCTCTGCCTCTTCTCCCCAAGGTCCTCCTAAAAGTCAGACAAGAGAAACCAAAGATGATACTAATTGCCCCGGACTGGCCCCGCCAATACTGGTACCCAATCCTAAGGAACTTGTCTCAATACCCAGCTTGGACCTTGCCTCAAAGGCCACAACTACTGTCCCAGCAAAACAATCAGATCCTGCACAATCAACTACAGACTCTGAACCTGGCAGCATGGCTGATCATGTAGTCACAAACAACTCCTCTCAGTAAAGCTGTGATGGATGTCATTTTGGAAGCCAGAAGGCCTAGTATTAGAAAATTTTATGCTGACAAATGGAAGAGATTCTGTGCTTGGAATCAAGCACAAGGAACTTATACAGCAGAACCAAATATTCCTCAGATTTTGCAATACTTAACTGAGATGCTTGACAAAGGCCTATCTTTCTCATCAATTAAAATCCATGCCTCTGCCATTTCAGCTCATTACAATACAGAGCCACCAATCTTTCCTCATCCTTTATAAAGCAGTATCCTAGAGGAGCCGAAAATGTAAGGCCTCCTAAAAGAGCACCACTGCCTGCATGGGACCTCAATTATGTGTTGGAAAAGCTCACCCTGCCTCCATTTGAACCAGCTGCTACCGCTGATATAAAATTCTTATCATGGAAAATAGCTCTGCTATTAGCAATTACTTCAGCAAGAAGAGTTTCAGAGCTACAGGCCCTCATGGCTGTAGAGCCTTTTATTATATTTCACCCAGACAGGGTATCTCTGAGGACAAATCCTACTTTTTTGCCTAAGGTGGTTTCCAATGTGGCTCTTAACCAAACAGTTCATCTGCCAACCTTTTATCCAAATCCGCAGAACAAGGGGGAGAGATTTCTGCATTCCTTGGACGTGCACAGACAGCTAAGATTCTACTCAAGCAGGACTAAAGCTCTAAGAAAAACTGAGCAGTTACTAGTGACATATGCTGCGGGATCAGAAGGCAAGGCTATGTCAAAGCAGACAATTTCAAAGTGGATAAGCCACTGCATCCATTTCTGCTACTTAAACCATGGCAAACCTGTGCCCAAGGGCATTAGGTCTCATTCCACCAGAGCTGCAGCGACTTCAGCAGCCTTTCTAAGGGGAGTACCAACCAAAGACATTCTAGAGGCTGCTATTTGGAGTTCTGTTCACACCTTTACAAAGCATTATCATTTGCCTCTCTACTCTAAATCCAGGGCAGGCTTTGCCACTGCAGTTCTGCAGGGCCTTATAGCCACTCCTAATGCTGTTTAGCTCCAGCCTCCCAACCATAGCTTTGGGATTCTACCCAAATGTAATGACTGCAAAAGTGAAACATGAAGTACATAGTACAGTTGTGTACACTTACCATAAATGTAGATGTTCGAGTGTATTCACTGTTGCAGTCCAGGTTACCCTCCCGCCATCCCCCTGTCATTCTGGAATTTATCTTTCCTTTGCTATCTTCTACAACCTATGTGGTGTATTTGCTTGTAGATGAAGATAAAGTTTATATTGATGCATGTGTGTATATATATATATATATATATATATATATATATATATTTTTTTTTTTTTGCTACCTTTTTGGGGGCACCTGACATCGGGGGCAAGAAAAACTAAAGAAAATGGCGTTGGCTGAATGTTTTATACCTCTGACATCATGGAAGAGGAGACAGCAACCGACGCAGGACCCAAGACTTTGGAATTCAGGCCGACTGAGGGCAACCTGCCAGCACATTACCCAAATGTAATGACTGCAACAGTGAATACACTCGAACATCTACATTTATGGTAAGTGTACACAACTGTACTTTACCAAAAGGGATGATGGTACATTTTTTTGCATTGAGTTTAAGGCCATGACTTTGGCACCAATCATTTATTTGTGTAAGACCCTCTTGTAGGATGTTGGCATCATTTGGAGATTTTATAGCTGCTCCCAGTTTGCAGTCATCAGCAAACTTTGTCAGTCACAGACCTTAAGTTTTTGTTTATACTTTGCAGAAATAGATTCCAAACAGTAGAGGTCCTAGGACTGATCCCTGTGGAACACCACTGGTTACATATCTGCTGTTGGAGATGGATTCCCCTATTTTGACTACATGGGTTCTATCATTGAGTCAGTTAGTGACCCATCTAACAGTATAAGGGTTGATAACTAGCTGGGTGAGTTTGTCAGTGATGGCTGAGAGAGTGTCAAATGCCTTGGCTAAGTCTAGGTACACTGTATGCACAGATTTCCACTTATCCAGGGCCTTGGTGACTGTCTCAAAGAAGTCCACCAGGTTTAACAGGCATGATCTCCCTTTGACAAGTCCAAACTGAGTATGGTCAAGTGTTGGAGATTACGTATATCTTTGTTGATAAGGTCCATGATGATTCACTCCATGGCCTTGCAGGTAAGGCTAGTCTGGCTAATAGGTCTATAGTTCCCAGGGTCAATGGAAGCAGCACCTTTGTGCAAGAGAATAACAGTGGCCATTTTCCATTTAGCTGGGATGAAGCCAGTGCTTAGACTATGATTGAAAAGTGTACACAATGGTGTTGCTAATTCATGTTGGAGCCCCTGTAGGACTCAGCCTGGGATGTTATCAGGTCCCATAGATGCTGTGTTTTTGGGCTTAGAGAGGGTGTTTATGACCTGTTCTTTAGAGATACAAGGTAGAGGACAGGTGGTAGGAATGTCATGGGCTACGTGTGGTAGGGACAGGGGAGTAAAGTTTTCACACAATTTGTCAGCCAACAGGTTAACTATGTCCACAAGTTGAGTATATGTGGTATCATTAACTACCAGATTGTCACAGTTATGGGCCTTTCCTTTTAGCTTACAGATGTAACTAAAAATGTATTATGGTTGTCTTTAGTTGAGGAAGCTAATTTGGATTCTTAGTTTGCTTTGGAGGACTTCACAAGAAGTCTTATTCGCTTATTTAAGCTGAGGAGGGAGTGTTTCCTGTTTAGGGCTCACTCCCTCTTATTCTTTGATAACAATTTCTTCCTCTTATTGTAAAGCCTGTTAATGGCAGTCATCCACCAGGCAGGTTTGGTCTTCTTTGAGGAGCTTGTTTTTGGTCCTATTAAGTACAGCTGAGTCAATGCAGTTATACAGGTGTTTATATAAAGCATAGTTGTACAACTCTGCATAGCTGCCAGTTCCATCTGAGGGGAGAGGTGCAGTGAAGCTATTTATACCATACAGCTCATACAGTAAGAGGTTATAATCTGCTTTAGAGAAGTTTTTTAGTTTAATTGCTGCTGGGGGGGCAGGTGTGATATTACTTCAAAGGAGACTGATTTTGGTCCGATCTCATCAGGGAAGACCTCGCAGTGGGGATGCTGCAGTAGACCCCCATATTGGTAAGCACCAGATCCATGATATTGGCACCCCTTATGTGGGTGTCAACCAGCTGGTCTAGGGCACTGGAGTTAACCAAGTCTAGGAACCTTTGGGCAAGTGAATTTGACCATAAGTAATTTACCCAGTCGATGGATGGGTAGTTAAAGTCACCCAAAACCATAGTGTTCGAATGTATCTTGATAGTCTCAAGTATATCCAAATAGGCAGAGTGGGTGTCTTGATTCATGGTGGGAGTGCTGTAGGTGGCAGTGACTTGAATAGGTGTCCTACCAACAGTTAATTGCACCTGAAGTATCTTCAAAGAATCATGCTGTTTAAACAATCTGGAGGTGTATTTATCTTCAGTGAATGTTAGTACACCACCTCCTTTAGTTTTCACGCCTTCAGTTTGTGGTCTAAACATTTGGAAGTAACCTGATATGGCTTGGATGTTCCTACAGACTTGAACCAGGTCTCCATGGCTGCACAGATGTCTGCATCTTCCAAGGTGAGGACTGCTTTCAGTGAGAGCAGTTTTGTGTTAAGACTCCTAGCATTTAGTAGCATAACCTTGAGGTTGTTTTTAGATGGAGTTTTTACATGGGGAATTTCGTCCTTGAGACACTACCTAAAAGGGCACTGTAGGGGGTTGCAAGAGCCTTAGCCAGTAGCGGAAATCCCAGGGGTGACAGATGAAGACTATCTCTGGCAAAGTATCAAGGTCTGTCGATCATGTCATCCCAGGCTGACAGATACTAGATCCTCTTAGAATGATACCAGAAACTAAGCTAATTATTGAAGTCAATAATTTTCTGTTTGTATTGAAGCATCATCCTAGGTGAAACTAAAATACCACTTAAGGCTAGAGACATACCTGCTTGAGACAAGTAGTCTGAAAGCTCAGTCATGTCTGTCTTCATATAGTCCAGAGAAGTATGTCTCAAGTCATTCACACCAACATGGACTATGATGGAGTCACAATAGTACCTGTTGTTGAGAGACTTGAGTGCATGTATGTGTGATAAAGCATATCCTGGCACCCGACAGACAGCTGGATATGATCTTTTCCTTATCCAGCCTAGTGAGAGGAACACCTATGTGTCTCACAGTGGAATCACCTATGACTAATATGTTTAGTTTTGTGGTTTACCTTAAGGGCTGGACAGATGAGACACTGTGTGAACTATTATGTGTATTGTGTTCTGCCGAAAAAGTATTGTGTGTAGCGTGCTTGTGTTTGGGAGGTCTCTGATGTTTAGGTATGTTTCTAATGAAGGACCTCCGCATATGTAGGTATGTGTGATGTGGGTTTGGGTATAGTAGGAGGTGAGGTGTTCATGCTGACCACCTACTCATAGTCATATGTACTAGCTGGTGTGTGAGAGAGCATGGATTCAAGATTCTTAATATAGTCGCTTCTCTCTCATGTTGAGTTTGTGTGGTCTAGGAGTAGAGGGCTGTCAGTGAACATGAGGCAGTTGTTACACTGTCTCAGGATGCCCAAGTCAAGCAAGCTGGCTGGCAAAACTGTGGGAAATTGTCTGTCCATGGGGTTATGTAAATTTATATGGTCAGGAAAAGAGGTTGCACTTAGGAGTGGCTAGTGGGTGAGAGACTGTGTTGGAACTTCTGAGATTAGTCTTAGTGTTCCACCTGACAGAAGAGCATGTCTGTGAAAAACCTCTGGAGGACCACAAGCAAAATGCCAAGGGAAAATTTAACAAGCAAAACGTTTGCTTTTAGAACCACCAGCGTTAACCACTGCTATGCGGCAGTGCACGATGGTGGACTACATGCAAACAAGCTCAAATTGAGCGGCTTAAAATAAAACAAGAAATAACCCTTTTAACTCAAACTAGCCAATATGGACACTCTGTCTGAGGTCTAGTCCAATCACCCTCGAATAGATGGGATCAGACAGCACTCTTCTCCCACAAGGGTGCAGAAGGGTCTTCACCAACAAAGATGGCTTGAATTTGATGCTCAGAAGTTACAAAACAGACCCAGAAACAGCAAAACATGGAACTGGACTATGCTACAGCTGAACTAGATACACTGTATAGTAACATATGGCAAAAAACAATTCAAGCAGACAGTAGAATGCAAATACAAATTAAAAGTGCAATAGAAGAGCAAAAACAGGAACTTATAGTTAGTTGGAAACAACAGGTGCCTCAGATCTTTCAGTAACTCAGTGAAGAGCTGGTTGTAGTGCTCAAGTGATACCAAACAGTCTATATTCAGCATATCTGAATTTAGCCTATGCTATAAAGTGCAGAAGTAATAGAAATTGAAACTGCATAAAATCAGTCACAACAGCAAAAAACAGTTTAAATAAAGCAGCAATTCACCAGCAATTCTCAGTTCATAAGAGTGTAGGTCAAACTCTCCGTCCACAAGAGACTAGACCACAAACATTCTTAATGTAAAACAACTGGATTTAGAGCCCAAGTGCATAAGCTAGAACTAAGACACTTCAGAAAACAGACACAATATGCCTTCAACCAGCAATTTTCAGCTTAGAAGGGTGTAAGCTATCCTCTCTTCCAGAAAAGTTTAGACCACGAATCCTCCCAAAATAAAGTAACTGGTTTGGAACCCAAGTGCTTAAACCAGAATAAAGATACTTAGAATAACAGGCACAATAAGCCTTCAGCAGCAATTCCCAGATTAGAAGGGGTGTAGGAAACACTCTCTTCCTCCTTGAGAAGGAAGAGAGGTAAGTCTAAGGTGGGGTTAAGGTGGTTTTTAAGTGAGTGTAGTTGAGTTGGGAGATCAGATTTAGGCATGAACTTGCTGAGTATCGAGTCGAGTTTTACATCCAAGATAACCAGTAGGTATTTTGGTGGACAGGTAAGCCTCGGATTAATAGTAGTATGGATGGAGGAGGTGGGTAATGGTGATATAATTTTTTATTTTGGCATTCTTAGTGGTATGTGCAAGGAGCTGGGTGTCCCGTTGGCTCTGCAGAAGTTGGAGAGGCCCTGCCAAGGCATTGTGTTTCTTGGGATTGTTTGGGTGAGGGCCAAGGACGAGGTGCATGTTAGGGAAGTTATGGAGCTCTTAGGGCTAATGAATTTTGTCTGCTGGGCAGTTCATTCTGGGTGTACATTTTTCAGGTCTGTGGCATTTTTGTTGAAAGGTGGGAGAAGCAAACATCATTGGGTGAGGATTGGTAAGCTTGTTCATGCTGATCTGGCATTGTGGGTGTTGTTTTTGGATAAAATCAATGGTATCTTGTTTTGGCAGTTGGGTTGGGTTGGTCAAGGAGAATTGCAATTTGTTACGGATGCAGTAGAGGGTATTGGAATGAAGGAGTTATTTTGTGGGGAATGATTTGCAGCTGTATGGGTGGATGACTGGATGGAGGAATGGAAGAAAGAGATGGCCTTTTGGAATTGATGACTATTTGGGTTGCAGTGGTGGTGTGGCAAGAGTGGATGTTCATCATGTTTCACTGCTGCAGTCCTAACCAATGGATTATCCGGCTCCCAGTAGCCCTCGATTGGCCAGAATACCAAAGGTAAGTAAAAATGATATCGACTGTCATCTGTTGTAAAGGATGACAGGGCATCCGATACAAAAGGAGGCAGCCCACTTCACTTCCCAAAGCAGAAGCATTTCTTGCATGAGTGCCAGTCGGTAGTTTACCTTTTTTGTTTCCGACTACAAGGTTGAAATCAGCTACAGCTAAGTACCCCATTGGGAATCCTCTTTTCTTGCCTTAACGAATGTCAGAAAAGGTTAATAATTGTCTTACCTGTGGAAAGCAGATTCCCCACAGAGATTTTCATTCCTATTGTATTATTTGTTTAGGCCTTGACCACAACGTTCCTAATTGTGATCTCTGTGCTTCCTTTAATCCGCGTACTATTCGTCGTCGGGCTAAGCTTTTAGCTAAACATTTTGGAGTTTGGCCTAAGTTTTTCAGTATGACATCTGCTGGTCTTCAGGCTTCGGATATCCCCAAGAAACATAAGGATAAGGACCGCAACAGGCTTCCAAAGGTCAAGCCCTCGGATGATGTTAAGTTGGTAGTCAGTCATGCAGTAGCCAGTAAGGTGCCTTTGCAGCCTGCAGATTTTCAACCGCAGGCCTTGGTTGAGACCATTTCAGAGGCCCCCAGGCCTCCAGCTTCCATTTTGCCTGTTGCCTCTTCAGCTGGATCCAGAGCCACTAAGCTGACTCTGGTGTCCGAGGCCTCCATTCTTCATTCAGACAGTAAGCTCATACCGACGACTTCGGCTGCAACTTCGGTGGTTGCCAGGCCTCCTGACTCCTTCAGACTTGCACATAAATCTTCTAGTCATAAGCCTGTGAAGAAACAGGCTCCAGTTTCCTCTCAATGTTCTTCATGTTTCACTGTTGCAGTCATTACATTTGGGTAATCTACTGGCAGGTTGCCCTCACTTGGCCTGAATAACAAAGTCTTGGGTCCTGCATCGGTTGCTGTCTCCTCTTCCATGACATCAAGCCATCAGGGATATAAAACATGCAGCCGACGCCATTTTATTCAGTCTTTCTTGCCGCACGGTGCCCGAAGCAGAAGCAGTTCACAAGTGCTGGTCGGCTGACTCCTGAAATTTTTGCATTCGAGTTTCAGAACCGAAGTCTTCAAACTGAAGCTAAGTACCCTGCAGGGGAAACTTTTTCTTGCTCCTTACCGATGTCAGTAAAAGTTAATAATTGCATTACTTGTGGGAAGCAAATACCTCATAAGGATTTTCATTTATACTGTATTCCTTGCCTAGGCCCAGATCATAACGTGCCTTGCTGTCGGTCTTGTGCTAGATTTAACCAACGCACTATTAAGCATCGGTTTAGTTTTGCTTCTAAATATTTTGGATCAAGATTTAATTATCCTGAAATGTCGTCGGTTAGCAATCCGACTACCGGAGTTCACAAAAAAAGCAAAGAAAAAGACAGAGACAGACCGTTGAGGTCCAAAACCAATGACAAAGCTTCTCGTAAGCCAGTCACCAGTTCGTCGGTACTCAGTGAGGTGCTTTCACATCCCCTGATACCCGCTATTTTTGAGTCGCAGGCCTCTACCGAGACCCATTCAGAGTCCGGTATGCCACGAGATTCTCAGAATATTGAACGCGCGGATGTTTCTCCCTTGGATGGGTCTGGAGCCGCTGAGCAGGCACCGGCTTCTGAGGGTGTTTTCAGGCCTCAACATTTTTATATAAAACTGACGCCAACCTCAAAAACAAGGTCAAAAGCATCTTCTATGTCCAAAAAAACGATGCATGAGCCACGTGGCTCAGGCCCCTATGCCTAAAAAACAGATGATCAAAATGGCTGAGGACTTAATTACCTTGATCAGGCCCCCCCCCCCCCCCCCCGCTAAAAGGCCTAGGCAAGGCACTGATTATGAATCTTCAGATCAGGTTTCCATTTCTTCTGATTCCTCTTCTGATCAGGAATTTTCCATTACACCGTATGAGGATTCTGATGCAGAGGAATCCATCCCATCTGCATCTCCTCATGAGGATTACTCTTTTGGAGAAACTTTGCATATTTTAAGGGAACATTTTCACTGGGAGAGTCAGGACTTCTCTGAATCAAAAAAGAGGTTTAGGGATTTCTTTCTTCTTCCTCAGAATAGGCCTTTGGCTATACTTCCTGTATTAGACATTGTTGATGATGTGTTTTTGGAATCAAGCATGGCTCCTGATTCCCTACCTCCATCTCCTAGTAAGCCAGACAGATATTACAGGGTTCCTGACGCCCACAAATTTCTATTCAAAAATCCTGCTGCTGACCCTGAGACTATTTCACAGGGTCCCAAGGGTGTTAAGTCCTCTACAGCCAAAAATCCTATCCCCTTTGATAGAGATTCCAGGGTGCTGGATAGATGGGGAAAGAAGGTTTATACGTCTGCTACCTTGGCAATCAGAGCCTTAAACTGCCAGTTTCATATGCTTAAATATCAACAGCATATTATGGGCCTACTGAAACAGAAAATGATGTTGATTTCTGATTGTGAGGAAAATAGAGAGTTACAAGAATTACTGCATTCAGCAGAACAGGTTGGAAAGCATACTTTGCAATGTGGTTTTGATTCCTTGGAGGCCTCTTGGAGGGCCACAGTTAATGGATCTGTGATTAGAAGGCATGCCTAACCCAAGGAGCAAAATCTGCCTGATCATGTTAAAGCTAAATTGTTGGATGCCCCCTTGCAGCATTACACTCTGTTTGGTAACAAGGCAGAAGAGGTTTTAAAGAAAATGGAAGACAAAGCTAAATCTATGCAGACTGTAAAAGATTTCTTGCAAGTGCAGCCACCCAGGTTCATTAGGCACTGGCCTACTAAACATTTGTCCTTTCCTGTGTCCAACAGAGCCACTCAAGGCAAATCAAGGCACTCAAAAGGCTCCAGATACCAATCACAGGGTTCTTACAGGTCAAAGCAATGGGGTGCCTCCACCTCCAAATCTGAAGGAAACAAAGGACAACCCTACAGTAAGCAGTCTCAGTGGCTTTCCTCTACCATCACCAAGCACTTATCTTTTGGTAGCCCCCTTGGGGGGGGGGGGGAACTAGCACTTCATGCTTAAAATTGGCAGTTAATTACCCAGGACAAGTGGGTATTGAACATAGTATCCCAGGGGTACAGATTTCATTTCCATACTTTGCCAGTTCCAAACGGATGGCCAGATCTGCCACAAAATCAGTGGGCAGAGGCTCAGAAACAAGTTATGCCCCTCATGGATATGAGGGCTATTCAACCAGTACCAGAAAAAGGACAAGGTTTTTATTCAAGACTTTTCCTGTTTCCCAGAAAAGACAATTCTTGGCGTCCATAAATGGATGTATCGATTTTAAACATGTTCCTGGGCATTCCAAAATTCAAAATGCTGACTTTACAACAGCTACTGCCTATGCTGGGCAGAAACATTTGGTTAGTGACTCTAGACTTGAAAGAGGCATACCTGCATATCCCAATAAGGGAATCATGCAGAAGATACCTCCACTTCAAGGCAGGCTTTTTGCATTACCAATTCTCTGCACTGCCCTTTGGCTTATCTACTGCGCCCAGGGTCTTTACAAAGTGCCTGGCACCAGTAATTGCATTCTGCAGACAAATAAATGGAAGAGATTCTGTGCTTGGAACCAAACACAAGGAACAGACACAGCAAAGCCCAATATTCCTCAGATTTTACAATATTTGACTGAGATGCTTGACAAGGGCCTATCTTTTTTTTCAATAAAAATCCATGCCTCTGCCTTCTCGGCTTATTACAATGCAGAGACTCGCCTCTTTTCTCATCCTCTGCTTAAACAGTAAGGCCTCCAAGAAGATCACCAACTCCTGCATGGGACCTCAATTTTGTGTTGGAAAAACTCACCCTGCCTCCTTTTCAACCAGCAGCTACTGCGGATATAAAATTTCTTTCCTGGAAAACAGCTTTTCTCTTGGCATTCACTTCAGCAAGAAGGGTTTCAGAACTACAGGCTCTCATGGCTGTGGAGCCTTTTATTACATTTTACCCAGACAGGGTGTCCCTCAGGACCAATCCTTCTTTTATGCCTAAGGTGGTATCCAGTGTGCTTCTTAACCAGGCAATTCACCTGCCAACTTTTTACCCAAATCTGCAGAACAAGGGGGAGCGGATTCTGCATTCATTGGACGTACACAAACAACTAAGATTCTATTTGAACAGGACCAAATCTCTAAGAAAGTCTGAGCAACTACTGGTAGCATGTGCTGCAGGGTCAGAGGGGATGGCTATATCAAAGCAGACTGTTTCTAAGTGGATAAGCCACTGCTTTCGTTTCTGCTACCTGCATCATGGTAAACCTGTGCCCAAGGGGATCAGATCTCATTCTACCAGGGCTGCCTCTACCTCAGCGGCTTTTCTCAGAGGCGTTCCAACCAAAGACATTCTAAAGGCTGCTACTTGGAGCTCTGTTCATACCGTCACAAAGCAGTATCATTTGCCTCTCTTCTCCAAATCCAGGGCAGACTTTGCCACTGCAGTTCTGCAGGGCCTTATAGCCGCTCCTAATGCTGTTTAGCTACATCCTCCCATCCATAGCTTTGGGATTCTACCCAAATGTAATGACTGCAACAGTGAAACACGAAGAACATAGTACAGTTGTGTACACTTACCATAAATGTAGATGTTCGAGTGTATTCACTGTTGCAGTTTGGGTTACCCACCCCGCCATCCCCCTTTCTATACCTTTTCTTTCCTTCACTATACTCAAAAGCCTTTGTGGTGTATTTGCTTTTAGTTGAAGGTAAAGTTTATGTTTCTAAAAAGTGCATCTATATATTTACTGTTTATTTATATATATATTTTTGCTCCCCATTTGGGGGGCACCTGACATCTGGGGCAAGAAAAACTGAATAAAATGGCGTCGGCTGCATGCTTTATACCCCTGACGACCTGACGTCGTGGAAGAGGAGACAGTAACCGACGCAGGACTCAAGACTTTGTTATTCAGGCCAACTGAGGGCAACCTGTCAGCAGATTACCCAAATTTAATGACTGCAACAGTGAATACACTCGAACATCTACATTTATGGTAAGTGTACACAACTGTTCTTTCCCCTCATTCTCAAATGGTTAAAATGGCTGATGACCTTTTGACTCTTATTAGGGGTTCACAGCCTGCTCCTTCAAAAAGAGGTGTGGATGTCTCTCCTGAGGCTTTGTCTTATTCAGGTTCTGATACTTCTAGCATTTCTGTTGATGAAGAGGAAGTTTCTCAGGCTTTCTCTCCTTTTGAGGATTCAGACACAGAGGAGTCCATCCCTTCTGCGTCTCCTCCAGAAGATTTCTCTTTTGGTGATACTTTAAATACTCTCAGGGAACATTTTAAATGGGGAAAGTCAGGATTATCCCCTTTCTAAGAAAAGGATTAGGGAGTTTTTGGATTTCCCTCAGTATAAGCCTTTGGCTATTCCACCTGTCTTGGAGGTGGTTGATGATGTTTTTCTGGAAAATTCCTTTACTCCAAATTCGGTTCCTCTTGCTCCCAGGAAGCCAGACAGGTACTATAGAGTCCCTGATTCTTATTTGTTTCTTTTCAGGAATCCGTTGGCTGATCCAGAGGTTATTTCTCAAGGCCCTAAAGGAGTTAAGGCCTCTGTTACTAAAAATCCTGTTCTTTCTGACAGGGAATCTAGGAACCTAGATAGGTGGGGTAAAAAGGTTTATACCTCTGCCACTCTTGCTATTACGTCTACTAATTGTCTTTTTCATATGCTGAAGTACCAGCAGCACACCTTGGAAGCTATTAAGTCTAGGATGGCAAGTGTGCCTCTGTTGGTGGAGAGTAAGGATATGCAGGACTTGCTGAATTCTGCCAGTCTTGTCAATAAACATTCATTACATTGTGGTTTTGACATTCTAGAAGCCTCCTGTAGGGCTACAGCTACTGGCTCTGTTATTAGAAGGCATGCTTGGCTCTGGGAGCAGCTCCTACCAGAGCCTGTCAAGGCTAAGCTTTTAGATGTATCTTTGCATAAGGCAGTCTTTTTGGCAGCAAAGCAGAGGAAGTGCTCAAGAAGATGGAAGACAAGGCCAAGTCTATGCAGGCAGTTAAAGACTTTCTGCAAGTTCAGCTTCCTTGCTTTAGCAGGAATTACCCTTCTAAGAGTTGGATATTCCCTGAAACCAGCAGACAGAAGCGTTCTAGGACTAGAGGTTACAAATCTTCTAGGGGACAGGTGGCTACCCTACAAAGGTTTAAGCATTGGCAGGCTTCTTCTTCCAAGGCGGGAAGTTCTAAGCCTGCATCTCAGTCTAAACATTCTGAAGGACTCTGTCCAACTTCTGCCTGTTCTTGCCTGCCCGGAGAGTCCTTTAGGTGGAAGGTTGGCCCTTTTTGCAAATGTCTGGGCCACCATCACGGATGATAAATGGGTACTCAGAACTGTATCCCTACGACACAAGTTTTCCTTCCACACCTTTCCAGTACCCAAAGGATTCCTGGGCACTCCTCCAAACCAAAGGGCAGTAGTAGAAAAGCAAATTTTGTGTCTGTTACATCTGGGAGCAATAGAATCGGTTCCTGCTCAGCAGGTAGGCCAGGGTTTCTATTCCAGACTTTTCCTAGTTCCAAAAAAAGAAGGCACCTGGCATCCTGTCCTAGATCTAGCCATCCTGAACTCTTTCTTAATAATTCCAAAGTTCAAAATGCTCACTCTGCATCTATTGCTGCCAATGTTAGAAAAGGATTCCTGGCTGGTAACGGTGGATCTCAAAGAAGCTTATCTGCACATCCCTGTCAGGGAAAGTTGCAGGCAATACCTTTGTTTCAGGATGGGCAAGCAACATTATCAATTCTCTGCACTGCTTATCTACTGCTCCCAGAGTTTCCACAAAGTGCCTGGCTCCAGTCATTGCTTTTTGCAGGCAGAAGAAAATTCAGATTTATCCATACTTGGACGACTGTCTAATTCAAGCAAAGTCTCAGGAACAACTGTTAAAGTATCTAGAATTTGTAAAGACTCTTCTCTCTTCCCTGGGTTACACTTACAACGAGGAAAAATCAAAAATGGTGCCATCCAGAGATAACATTCCTGGGAACGAGTCTGAACACAGCTGCCCAGATGATGTATCTCACCTAGGAGAAGCAGACAACTCTTTCAGTTTACTTCAAGAACTTGGCAAGCCTGTCCCAGTTCCCTGCAAGGAAATACCTGCAAGCTCTGGGATTCATGGCCTCTTGCATTCTCATGATTCCATATGCAAGACTGCATATGAGGAAATTGCAATGGTACCTCAAGAACATTTGGTGTCAGCACACACAGGACCTGGATGCGATAATTCCTCTGCTTCCATGTCTGCAGACAGAGTTTCTATGGTGGGCAACAGCCTGTCTACAGAACAAAGGCATGCCTTTTCACCTACCTCTTGCCACTCAAGTTCTTACCACAGACGCATCGGACTATGCCTGGGGAGTTCACCTGGATGGCAGATGCATACAGGGAAGTTGGAATGCCCAGCAGATGCACCTGCACATAAATTTAAAGGAGATGATGGCAGTCCAGCAGGCCTTACTAGCTTTCAAGCATCTTCTTTCTCCAGGGAAACTGCTTGTCAGGATGGGCAACACCACAATCATGTGGTACATCAACAAGCAGGGAGAGACTCATTCTTACCTCCTGTGCAGACAGAGCATGAGTCTTTGGTCCATAGCAGCACCCCTGGGCCTGCATCTCCTAGCTCAATTTCTTCCAGACAGCATCACAGCAGAGCCTGGAAAGTGGATGCTCTGTCCTTCCCTTGGACACTGCTGTCAGTTTATGCCTTCCTTCCTCTTCTTCCCAGAGTATTATTGAAGATCAGGGACGAATGACCAAGGACTATTCTCATAGCTCCGGACTGGCCCAGACAGCATTGGTATTCACTGCTTCACAGTCTCTCCCAGTTTCCTCCTTGGCATCTTCCTCTGAAGCCAGATCTTTTGGTTCAGGAAGGGGGAAACATTCTACATCCTCATCTTCAGTCTCTCCATTTGGCAGCTTGGCTCATTGTATGACTCCTTCCTTTTCTTCTTCCCTTTTCCAGCAGGTGGTTGACATGCTGAGCGAGGCCAGGAGGCCTAGCACTAGGAAGTCTTATGCTGGCAAATGGGAAAGATTCCCTCATTGGATGCAGGCTAGAGGGGAATCTTCTTCTCAGCCTACCCTTCCTCTGATCCTGGAATACTTGGCTGATTTGCTTTAGGGTGGTCTTTCTTTTTCCTCTATCAAGATCCATACTTCATCCATTTATGCTATTGTTCTTTTGAACAACACATTTTCTCTCATCCCCTCATGAAAATGTTTCTCAGAGGTGCTTGCAACTTAAGACCTCCCAGAAAGGCATCTACTACAGCCCGGGAACTTAATTTTGTGCTAGAGAAACTCACTCTTCCTCCTTTTGAGCCAGCTGCCACTGCAGATTTAAAGTTTCTCTCGTGGAAGACTGCCTTCCTCTTGGCTATAACTTCAGCAAGGAGGTATTCGGAGCTGCATGTTTTGATGGCTGTGGAGCCTTTTCTTATTTTCCATGCAGACAGGGTCTCTCTGAGAACCAAACCCTCCTTTATGCCTCAGGTGGTTTCTAGCCTGACTCTTAATCAGTCCATACACCTTCCTACCTTCTTTCCTAATCCTCGAAATAGAGGTGAAAGAATCCTACAGTCTCTTGATGTGCATAGAGAGCTCAGGTTTTACATGGACAGGACTAAAGAAATTTGGAAATCCGCACAGTTATTGGTCAGTTTTGCCCCTGGAGCCCAGGGCAAGGCTATTTCTAAACAAACCATTTCTAAATGGATTGCACATTGTATTACTTTTTGTTATTCCTTTCATGACAAGGCTCCTCCTCAAGGGGTTAGGACCCACTCAACTATTGCAGCTTCCACTTCTGCAGCCTTTTTAAGGATTGTCCCTAGTAAAGACATTTTGGAGGCTGCCACATGGTCTTCTGTTCACAATTTCACAAAGCATTATAATTTGCCTTTGTTTTCAAGAGCCAGGGCAGGGTTTGCCACTGCTGTTCTGCAGGGCATTATCTCCAATCCTTGATTCTGTTGGTTCCTCCTCCCTTTTCTCTGGGCTGTGGTAATCAACCCATTGGTTAGGACTGCAACACTAAAACACGATGAGCATAGTACATTTGTGAACACTTACCATAAATGTTGATGTTCAAGTGTATTCATGTTACAGTCCTGGTTTCCCTCTCTCCTTCCCCCTTTTCTCTTTTCCTAAAGTACAGGCTAAATTTGCTATTATTTGCCAAAATGGCTTTTGGTTTAAGCCTTGTTTTCTGGGGTCTTCTGACTGTTATGACAAGAAAGACTGAGGAAGTGATGTTGGCCGCCTCCTTTTGTATCGGACGCTTTGACGTCCTTTACAATCGACGACAGCCGATGTCATTTTTTACTTGCCTTTGGTATTCTGGCCGATTGAGGGCTACCGGGAGCCAGATAACCCATTGGTTAGGACTGCAACAGTGAATACACTCGAACATCTACATTTATGGTAAGTGTACAAAACTGTACTTTGTGAGGTAGGAGGGACATTTTTCATTCAGACCATATTGCTGTGGTGTGGGTGTTACAGTCAAAGACAGCAAAATCCAGATTGCTTTTATTAATACATTTGGCAGGTTCTAGGAATGGGATTGCTGACAGTCTGTCTCGTTTTCAGTTTCACAGGTTTCAGCAGTTAGCCCAGGAGGAAGCAGGAAAAACAGTTGTGTTGTCAGATGAGATGTGGCAGATTGGACTGAAGTAACAAGATGGTTGGTGCATCAGTCTTGTTTCTACAAGGAAAGCATATGGTACGGCTTTACATGACTGCGATAAATTTGTTTTGCAGTTGCCTGAGAAAGAGGGAGTTTGGTCTGGAGAAACTGTTATTTCAATATTTAGCTCAGCTTGAGTGCAAGGGAAGGCTGTGGAGTTGGTTTAGGTGGATTTGGCTGCCATTAGCTTATTTGCGTGGGTGGCGGGGTTACAGGACTTGAAATCTTAGACAGTAGCTCATGTGTTTTGGGGGGAGGGGTTAAAGGTGGATAAACAATGGATGATGACAAGACAGGCTGTTAAGGTTTGTTCCGGAGTTTAGAGTTAGTAAATGGTGGCTCTGTGAATTATAATTTGTGGGTGACGTTGTTATGGATGTATCACGGACTGTTTAGGGTGTGAGAGGAGTTGGGGTCGCTGGTATGACTGTATTTTCTACCTCAGTAGAGATATGGTTGTGTAGATCTAAGATGGACCAGATGGGGAGGGATGTGCAGATTTTTCTGGCAAAGGATAGAGACAAGTTGATGTGCCCAGTGGGATCAGCCAGGAGGTTACAGCTGTCTCATGCTGGGAGTCCACGGAACTTAGTTTTCCAGTTGAAAGGGCGTAAGGTGATAATGGGAAATCAGTTTATGTGCATAACGAGAAGGGCTTTCCAGTGTTTTGGATTTCTGGGAGAGAGGTTTTCAACTCATTCATTTCGCATTGGAATGGTTTCTGATTTGGTGAAAGAAGGCAAGTCGGTGGAGATTATATATATATATATATATATATATATATATATATATATATATATATATATATATACATATATATATATATATATATATATATTTTTTTTTTTAAGAAAAGATGTTGTCATTTTGGGTCATTCTTATATTTATTGAGTGGTGATGCAGAAGTAGGCTGTAGTTAAGCCAGATGGCAGTGAGTTGGTTTTACATAATTTCAGGTGGAGAGTCCTATGGAATGGTAGCAAAGGCTTGAGATGCCATTGATTCATGGAGGAGTTTGAGAACATACAGTCACGAATTGAGATTCCATAAGTTTTAGTGGTTCATTTGGCAGGTAATGAATTTGGGAGTAATTCCAAAAAGGCAGATGGTATTTCGATTATTGGAGGATTTAGCTACTTTAAAGAGGACATTTCCTGGCATAAATATTGTGTGGTCTGAAATTGTCACGTTTTTTTTGGAGGAATGCAAGCAGTTTTAAAGGTATTGAATGGGGCCCATCAGTGTTTTAATTTTAGGTTGTCATGGTTTTTGGGGAATTTGGGTATTCTTATGACAGGGCATTGGGACTTTGATGATAGGGACCCAGTTTGGTTTAGAGAGGATGGAGTACACCTGAGCAATTTAGGTTTGGATTTTTTTAATGTGCACTTTGCTTTGTTTTTGGAAGGTTTGGTGAAAGGATTGCAGTAAGAGAGGGGGAACAGCCTTTGTCAGAGTGGTGGTTGGAGAAGAGGGGCAGGGTTGTCCCTCTTCTGTTCCCCCTCCAGTATTGGATGTTGGATTGCAAGGATGTTGGTTAGGAGTGGAAGTGATTGGTGGTATACTGCTTCTGATAAGTGAGAGTGAGTGAGTGGTTGAGGTAATGCTGCTTATTTTGAGGCAGGGTGAGCAGGATACGCTGCCCTGTTTAATTGTTGCATGAATGTTCATACTGTAATTAATAAATCTAAGAATTTTTTTTCACACATCTTTATTGAATTATCACTAGGTCATATAAATATGGGGAGATTCCTCAAGATTGGAGACGTGCACTAATAAACCTGTCTTTAAGGGAAAGAGGAGTAGGACAAACCCAGAATCATATAGACCCTTAAGTCTCCTTTCATGTTGTGGAAAAATAATGGAGAAGGTAATACTGGATAAGTTATTGTCAGAACTGGATAGGTTGGGACTTGAAACCATATATCAGCATGCATATGTTGAAAATAGATCTATTACCACCTGTAACATGATGTTCTATAACAATATAATAACAGCTATGAATGAAAAACTGTGCTGTGATGTGATTTATATAGATTTAACTTCAGCATTTGACAGGGCCATGCACAAAACATTGATCAATAAATTAGTACAACTAGATATTGATGTACTGTTGATGGATAGCTGCATGGCTTACAAATAGGACATGGCAAAGTATCACACACCAACTGGACAGGTGAAATCCTTGGTTACAGTCAAAGTGTCCCACAGGGCTCTGTACTAGGCCCTTACTTGTTTAGATTGTATCTTTCAGACCTTACTTTTTCATCTGAGGTGTTCTACAGTCTATATGCTGACGACCTGAAATTGGGTAAACTGATTAGAAGTGTTACAGATAAGGCATGTCTGCAAAATAATTTAACTAAATTGACCATGTGGGCACAGGAGAATAATATGTTGATAAATACATCAAAAACTAAGCATATGAGATTTGGGAGACATAAACTGAAAGGTGACTATTTAATTCAGCATACAGTGATTGAAACTGTAGACTCATTTAAGGATCTGGTATATGGGTAGATTCAGCTATGAGTTTTTCTAATCATATCAACCAATTGGCTAATGACAGTTATAGAACTATAGGTTGTATAAAAAGATTTATAAAGTCTAGGAAATGAAACATAATGAAGTCATTGTTTGTTAGTTACATTAGACCCAAACTTGAGTTTGGAATAACAATATGGAAACCTTATAGGAAAACAAGCATGAATAAACTGGAAAGAGTACTGCGGAAGTATACTAAGGGCATCCATGGATGTGAAAATCTAAGTTATTATGAAAGACTAAAATATCTGAACTTGTACAGTGTCTCTTACAGATATTTAAGAAGAGATCTTATTCAGGTATATAAGGCATTTAGGGACAACTACCTCTGGGAATGTTTGGGGTTATCCAAAAGTACTAGAGAATCGTCATATAACCTATGTAGAAGATTCTATATGAATGAAAAGTGTACTAATTGGTTCTCTGACAGAGTAGCTGATGCTTGGAACAGACTACCAAATTACATTAAATCAAGTACTAGTTTAGATATTTTTTAAGAACAGCCTGGACGTTTATTATGGGAACAAGTGTTTTGGCATATTGGCAGGCTAGAAGGGCTTTAATGCCCATGCTTGAAACATTTGTATGTATGTATCACTTGTGACATAGGCAAGTTTACATTCATATAAAAGTAATCAAATTATAATTAACATAAACATTATACTTCACATGTATTGCCATATGTCGTATAACCTAAGCAGCATTACATAAATTATTCAATTTCTGCCTTTTTTTTTCTTTTTTAAACAAGAAACATCTTTATTAAACCATCACTTGCTAAATAGGCAATCATACATTTAAATAAATGAAAACAAGCCACACCGACACAAACCTAGTTGTAAATATTTTATCACAAACCATACTGACACACTCCCATTTGCAAACATTACATATCACTTATAATCTACCCAAAAGTTTTCAGTCAAATATTGCATATCTCATTTAAGTCATGCCTCCTTTAAACCTCATTCCTCCCTTGTATGTATTGTTCCCACAATTCCCATTTTTTCATACGTAGTTTGCTCTTACCTTTTTCTGAAGAAGTCAGTTCCAGTTGTTTTGTCTATGTTTCTTTATTCAGTACTTCTAGTATAGTTGGTTTAGATTTTAATTTCCATTCTTTAGTAATTGCTTTTTGGCAGCAACCATTATTAGACACAGCAAGGCCCTACCATGTCCGGGTAATTACATTTTTATATAATAGATCAGAAAAATCATCTTCCTCGTCAGATAAATCTGTTCACCCAGTCTCTTCTGCAGTGCATCCTGCAGGGAATCCTTAAAGTCCACCAATTCACTGCACTCCCAGAAAATATGTTCCTAATTATGTCTTTCTTCCCCGTCACACCTCCAACATTTCCTGTCTGCGTGAGGAAGAATTCTCAGGAGTCTGCTTGGGGTATAGAAATATCTATGTAAACATTTCCAGGCAAAAATCCTAACTCTTCTAGGTTTTGTTGCATATTTGGGAGACATACATATATCCTCCCATTCTTTCTTTCTGAATTGTTTATCCAATCTCTCTTCCCAATCCTTTCTAACCTCCTCAGATTTTTTTCTCATAGTTATTTCCTTTTTTAATGGCAGCTTCTGTTCCAGATTCTACTAAAAACTCTACCAGTAATAAATCTAAGAATGTTGTTAAAATAAAGTTGTGATTAAGAAAAGTCTTAATAGAGGTTGTCATATGCCATTTATATGTGATGTGAGTTGTTGAAAAGGATTGGGACAAATGAGGTTTAGGAACAAGCTGATTTGTCCAGAGATACTTTAAGTAGTTAGTTTGTTAAGGGAAGGGTAGTTAAAGGGTGGCTAAAGAGTTGGGGGGGATGTCAGGGTTGAATGGAGTAGTGGATAAAGAAGAGTTAAGCTTGGATGGATGAGTGTTGGGGAGGAAGTGAGGTAAGCATAAGGCAGGGTTAAGGTGGTTTTATGTGAGTGTAGTTGAGTTGGGAGATCAGATTTAGGTATGAACTTGCTGCCCGCCAACCCTCTTTTATGGCGTGGGGGATTTGGGTTGTTTCTTATGTGGATTAGTTTGTTAAGCAGAGAAGAGAGGCAGGCTTGTCCCATTCTGTTCCCCCTCTGGTGTTGGATGTTGACCTGCAAGGAGGTTGGTTGGGTATGGAAGTGAACAGTGGTACTCTGCTTCTGATAAGTGAGAGTGAGTGAGTGGCTGAGGTAACGCTGCTTATTTTGGGGCAGGGTGAGCAGGATATGGTGCCCTGTTTGATTGATACATGGATGTTCATACTGTGGTTAATAAATCTAAGAATGTTGTTCAGTAAAGTTGTGATAAAAAAAAAAAGTTTTAATAAAGGATGTCATATGCCATTTTGGTTTGGTGTGAGCTATTCAAGGGGATAGGGACCAATGTATATTATGAGGAAAATGTAAGAAAAAATCTAAGTACAGTCACATGTCACCTATTGTCAACAGTTGGAAATTCCAGCTTTTTTCACAATAGTCTGTGTTATAAAGATGTTGCTCATAGTGTGATGTACTCCTTCCTGACCAGAGTATTCAGTCTCTCTGGGTCAAATCTGGTTGGCTAGGAGTGAATGTCATAATAAGCCATACCCAATTCACGAATTATTGTTTAAATAACACAATGTGCTGGTCTCAAACATTCCAGTCACATTAACAAAAAAAAAAACTTGCATGATTTTTCCTTTTATTGCAGCAATTTCTGAAAGGTCTGCAAATTTTAAGTGAGAATAGCTGTTGGGTTTTTGATAGCTGATTTTCATGCAGTAAAACAAACATATTAACATAAAAATCCAACTATTTACGTATGTCTGTGGCAGTTCTAACTTTACACACTTTGTAATAGTCAGTAAATAGAAATATACTGATCATAGAACATGAATCAGTATTTTTCTATTAATGATTTCATTCTTGAGGACATCATTACTAATTAAGGGTTACCATCGAGACAACGGTATCAAAACCCATAATGGCAATACAATAGGCAATATTCCTTATATAATATAAAAAACAACACTTTGAATTTATCATTATATTCACAAAATGTGAAGCAGTCTATTAATTAAGAATAGAAGTGTGTGATTGTTTTTGGAGACTTATGTAATGTGAAGTGTCCCAGTTCTGAAAAATAGCATATTAAGAATGCAAACATTGTTTCTGTAGCCAGTATTTTAATTTGCTAGTTATTAAAAGTAGTGTGTTCATATATTAATGCTGTAATGCAAAACCACCATGGAAAGTTTAACAGTCTTGTAATAACAAACTGTTCTGTCAAGTAATATACTGGAAGGATTTGGATATAGCCATCCAAATGAAAAGGGTTTCCAGATGTATGGTTCTTGTTCTTATGTTTTTTTTTTATTTATTTAAATTATTCAAGATGTACAAAAATGTAGCTTTGTATAATAACTTATGTTTGCAGTTTTGTTTGTGTATCTCTGTTAAATTATTTCCTGTGCATATTCTTGCATTTAAAGAATACCAAAAATATCAGACTCTTTAGTTCATAGTTTTCTGTGTTGTGATGTAGTTGCAAATTTGAGTTTTCATAAAAAAATAACTCACGAGGTTTTCATTTTTAAAACACTTTTAGGATTAACCAGTTTTAGAATTATAAGTAGAATAGACTGCTGCTGTCTGTTCCTATTGTGCTACATTTAATATATATGTGGCCACAGTTCTAATTTATTTAAGGTAAATTGTCTTGGATTATATCATAGAAGATTTATTCTTGTGCATTTTATCATTGTTTAATCTCCTTGGTCATCCTCTTGTTTTTTTTTTCATAATTAAGTTTTAAGTTATAAAGGAGAAATAAAACCAAGTCTGTTAAGTCACTAACGTGCAGATATGCCACACCTGCAGGACGTTATACGATGACAGCAGGTAAGTGGTGGGTGAACTTTGAGCATTTCAAGTGAAGCTTGGTCTACAGCAGAATACTCGTTCCATGTTGTGAACTGCTACTAAGAATTACCTTGCAGATATGCTAAGTTATTGCGTAACTGCATTTATTCGATTTGAAGGATGTAGAAAAGGATGAAAAAATGGAGAATTATGGGAGAAATTGAAAGATTAAATAAGAGGACTAGTTTGACAAAAAGAGCTAGGTAGAAAATATGGGATGATATTCAAAAACAGGTCTTATCTCAGCTGTAGCTTGCTTTGAGCCACCTGGAGTACAGTTAGCCAAGATGAGAGGGCCACTGCCCCTATAGCAACACTTTTCAGAAACATCATTTTGGGGACAGAGCTATAGGAGGAGCTTGGCATACAGCCAGGAATATGATTTTATGTTATAACTTTTGAAACAATGGTTTGCTTTTTATCTTGTTGCCGCATAAGAAGCTAAAACAACATAGTGAATATTCACTGCTTATATTTAGTGTATAAAACTGGAGTGATGATCTGAAAATCTTAGCTTGTACACCTGCATCCCATCCCCATAGCTCAGCATTGTCTCTGGGGTAGCCATGACACAATCCACTTATGGTCAGTTTCAAGTTGCACTTAGTGCCTAGCATTATTTGAATGAACCTATCATTTTTAACTACAGTTATCGGTAACCTTTCTGAATATCACCTGCAATAATTTTACATTGGTACGGGTTTTACTGGGAAATACAGAGTGGCCAGTGCCAGAAATAACATGTATAAGATTTCACTAAGGGGTGAGTAAATATGGTATTGTGTACTTAAGAAAGGGGATATTTCAGACATTACCAGTGGCCTTAGATGTCTGTTAAGACTTTAAAACCTGGTTACTAAGGCTAGCAATATTCATGTCAGAAAGACCTGCCTTGTTGAAGCCTTCTTGTTCTTTGTCCTGTGCTATCAGTCTTATATAGCCATAAGCCTGCCTTTATAAATTGGCCGTCTTGTTTAATACTCAGTGTTTTTGAATCTGCAGCCAATACGGTAAAACTGCTCTTTTTTGTCCAGTGTGGAGATGTGTCTTGCCATTGGCCCAAGCCATCCAGATGCATTACATAAAAGCTAGGCAATTGATAAAACAGTCATTACTATGGGTAGGCAGTTTCAGAAGGTGACAAATGAAAGTATTTTTCAGAGGAGAATAATAGATTAGGTTCCCATGTATCAGATGGAGGAATAGTGGATGAGCAGGCAATCATGCATCTTTCTGTCACACTGTGCACCTAAGTCAACTGCTCAGAGAGAGATTTGTCAGCTCTTTAAGAGAAATGCACTCTGTAAGACAACAAACAGAAAATAAATCTATAAGAAAGGTCTTGTGTCACAGAGCTAAGTATATTCTTTAACATGCATATTTTGAAATTACTAACTCAGCCCTTGGTTTGTTATTGTTTCGTTTATTCTTTCTCTTATTTAAAAGCATTGACTTTCAGTAAATCATTTAGGAAAAATGACAATGTAAAGAAAAAAGTGAGAAAAAAAGAAAAATTAACCATTCTAATCATGGCAATGTTTGGGGTTTCAACCCCGTAGTTTATTACAAATATTAGAGCATGTCATGAATATGACAACTCTTATTTATTTATTTTATTTTATTTTACATTTGTTAACTGGGAAATTCTGACTGGACCAGGTCCATTTTCAGCGGAGGCCCGGGGAGAAAAGCTCCAACATCAATAAATCTTTTGTGAGATTATATTGTGTCCTAAGAGATAATGCTACTGAAATGTATATACACTGCAGGAAAAAAATGGCTGATATTAACCAACTACTTTTTATTTGTTTTGATGGTGTTATAGTACTGTGGAACAACTTTGCTTAATTGATACAGAGTAGGTTTTCATTTGTATCACACTGGTATTGGACATTTTGGAGCAGGACCTGTTGTTTTAGTGTGTGTGTGTGTGTGTGTGTGTGTATTATTCATTTAATTATTATTTTTTTCCCCTTTATATTTATAGTTTGCTGACCAAGTTAGTCCCACAAGGCCAGTAGCCTCTTTTCAAGAGAGACCTGACTAGGGGAAGTTTAGGCTGGGCACCAAGGAACTTCCTCTACTTTTTTCAGCAAGTGTCATGTAATCTTTTGCATCCACCAGTGCTACCACCACCTCAGGAAGATGCGGCCTCAGTTTAACATCTCTTCCAAAGGGCTGCACACTCAGGAGTCTGTAGCGTCAGTAGCAGAAAATCAACCCAGTCCCCTTGGGTGGGAATAATACCCACAGCCTTCTGCTCTTTGAGCAAAGACAAGTGTGGTATCTACTGAATTAATAGAAGAAAGCAGAGAGAGGTTAATTCATTACCCGTTGTTTTACTTACTCACAGCATTATTAGCAAACACTTGTCAATATTCTGCTGTCTTTGCTCATTAAAATGGTGTATGTTTGTATGTAATTTATTATTAAGTTATTAATGTGCTATTATCTGTAATGCATGTGGCCATTAAACTTACACAAATGGAAACTGATGCAAGAAAGCATTCAAACACGTACACCTACATTTATGTACCATATATTGTATTTGCTTGTACCTCAACTCCATACTACTTCTACCATAATGTTTTCTCATATCTGTATGTGTGGCTAGAATCTGTGAAGGTACAGTTATAATCCTTGTTTGTCTCCATTCAGAAGTATGGCTCACTTTTGCTGACTTGATCACCTTACACCCCTGACACTCCCTCTCTTAATTAATAACCAGCTATGTTTGAGTCCCATACCATGTTTCATTTACACCCAATGATTCATTCTTGTGCCACGTCCCATTTATAAATGGTACACTGTGTGTAACAAGTGCCACGGCAACATGCACGCATCATTAACTCGCCCATCACTGACATGGGAATAACTCAAAAATAATGAAGTTTTGTTGTATTAGCTGTAAAGTAAGCAGCTTAGCATGACATTTCTTGCAGAATAATGCACTGTTAGCAGAAGGACCACGTATAACAATGATTGTTGATATATGAAATGTTGAGAGGCATTCATGAATATTATATTTCTCTTTTACTGTAGTTTAATTATCTTACTAGCTTTTGCAGTAGAATTCTCTTATTTTTGAATAATATATGAAAGTGCACACTTCAGGACTTCTATAAAAGAATGGTCTGCCATTTGGGGGGCTTGGTTGGATTAATTCATTTTCCTTTTAGACACATAATTCTTATTTTGTTTCAATTTAAAAGACATTTTAATGCAGCAGATGGAAACGTGGGTAGTATTAGATTGTGCAAAACTCTGTTAACATTCAGCTTTTGTAGAAATATGCAAAAAGTGGATGTGTTTAACCTGAGATGCAACAACCGTGTGTGTAACAAGAGTTGGCATAGATATATATATATATATATATATATATATATATATATATATATATGTACATTACACACGCACACACACAAACACATGTGTAACTTTCTCCACATACACAAAAAGGGAAATCTAATCTGACTGTAGAACCTCTTGCTGTGAGGTGACATCACTAACCACTGCGCCACCCATGTATGTAAGTGATCCCTTAAGGACATCAGGTGTATGGATACATTCAGGCCAATATTGCCAAACCCCATT
The DNA here is from genome assembly GCF_019279795.1 of Protopterus annectens. Taxonomy (NCBI): domain Eukaryota; kingdom Metazoa; phylum Chordata; order Ceratodontiformes; family Protopteridae; genus Protopterus; species Protopterus annectens. The sequence goes on from NC_056744.1 coordinate 715,971,123, forward strand.
AGTTGTGGACATGCACATTTTGGCCTTCTTATCACTTTATCAGTAGAGCATAAGTGGACTGTTCGACTGCACATTTTGGCCTTCTTATCACTTCATCAGTAGAGCATAAGTGGACTGTTCGACTGCACATTTTGGCCTTCTTATCACTTCATCAGTAGAGCATAAGTGGACTGTTAGATTGTATTTCAGAAACACAGGGTCTTTACTCCCAGCTGATCTCCATAACCATTAAGGTGTCTGCAAACTCTCCCAACTAACATCCAAATTAAGGAGTAAAAACATCACACAGACAGACCAATTAGTAAAAACTACAAGAAAAACATAGCCAAGCTAAGGGCCTCTATTACAGGAGGTTTAAGGTACACCCAAAAAGACAATGAGCCAGCAAACTGTGACCTGAAAAAAGTTTATTAATTAAAGCAGCATAAAAAACAAGTAACCAGACCGGTTTCGGCTGGTAAGAAACACAGCCTTCATCAGTGTAAACATAAAAAATCAAATGCTACTGTTTATATACCTGCATCAACACCTTCACTGGTTCATTTAAAATTGCTCATTAAGACCAGGTGGAAATAATCCACCTAGCTTTACAATCCATTTTTTCTCTTTAGAGTCTAGAATGGAATGCCAACCTGTTTTGTTTAATTTATTTCCCTTTACCATGTCAATAATCATAAATGTAAATTTGGCTGATTTGTGTAACATACAATGTTTATATAATGCATTGTTGGATTTTTTGTTCTTGATGTTACTTACATGCTCAGAGATTTTCAGCCCGAGAGGACGAGATGTTTGGCCAATATAGAAAGATCCACAAGTACATGTGGCTAAATATACAAGCCAATCACTGCTGCAATTGGCAAAAAATTTTATGTCATACACCATGCCACAGTTTTTGCCCGTAAACTGTTTGGACTTAGATATTTTATCACAGTTAATACAGTGGCCACATGGAATACATCCAATCAAAGGTTCACCTGTAATGGTAGCTTGTGTCATTTGAGACCAGCTTGTTAGGAGGTTTAAGGTGTCACACAGTGAAAACTCTGTCTAGCTTGGCTGTAATATATGTATATGTACATATATATATATATATATATATATATATATATATATATATATATATATATATATCTAGCTTGATAGATACATAGATTGATAGATACACATGCATACAAAGTTATGTGTGAGCTGATCTAGTGAACGTTAGACTGATTTATATATCTACAAAAGCTCATCAATCTTAAAAGGTCAACAGGACATTGTGCATGCTCCAGAACATAATCATGGAATATGTAAATTAAATAACCCTCATTTTTCCTGGCTGGAGTAAGCTCCTCAGCAGCCGCAGCACCTCCCACCCCCAGATATACAATCTCCAAGACTGCACAGTAGTGGGGAAAGGGCATAATCCATTTTCTGTTATAACAGCAACCTGACCCCAGTATGTTGATCAGGTGTTTTGTCAGTCATTTGCGACTGGCAAAACATCTGTCAACAAGATGAAAAGTCGACTAATATTGCTGTGAACCCTTACCTATATCTGTATGTAAATGATTGTATTTCTCATCTCCGACTCACTACATTGAACACAAGTGGTGAAAATTCAGTAAATGAAAAGAAACAAAACATTATATACAGAGGGCAAGTCCCTCATTTCCCCCTGCTAATCATATATACCAACTCTGAAAACAGTGGGAAATTGATGAAATCCCTTTCTCCACTGTGTAGCTGTCCCTCCAAGCAAATGCCGGCATCCTGAGATGAGGCAGCATTTTGTTAAAACAGCCTTCCTTCCTGATTATTCAGTGTACCAAATGCATGATGAAACACACTAAACTCCATGTGTGTGTGTGTGTGTGTGTGTGTGTGTGTGTGTGTGTGTGTGTGTGTGTGTGTGTGTGTGTGTGTGTACATACATACATATATACATATACATACATACATATATATATATATATATACACATATATATATATATATATATATATATGTGTGTGTGTTTGTGTGTGTCTGTGTATAAAAGATTGAAGAACAAATTATCAATTATAGCATATCAAACAATCCAAAGATTGATAAGCATAAAACATTGAAAAACAAAGACTGCAATATGAAAACATCCATTTGCTTTTTATACTCTTTTAGCCCTACCATTAACTTCAGACATATTTTGTCTGAAGTGTGGTATTGTTATACAAATGTTTTTTCTTCAGTAAAGTGCAGGATTGGGGTTAGGGGCAGGAGCACGTTTAGGGTTTGCATAAAAGGCTTTGTTGTCCTGCTCCACCTTACTAATGCATGGTAACCTTACTCCTGCCTGATCGACTACATCCTTGCTGCTATAACTAAAACAGAAGTAACTTATCTTTTTAGTCTCTCTCTGTAACCTAAACTGCTTAGCACCATATAATTGGTTTCACGTGAAAACCAGTAAAGCCAGTTTGGTTGTCTAACTTGCTGCCTTGGGGTGCATGCAGCAGGTGTGGAGACTTAGTGTAACTAGATCTAGTTAACGGGCTGCTTCACATGCGTAACAAAGAAGGCCAAATCTGGTGGATTCTGCTAAGAAATTTTCTTGGTTTTCTGTGGTTAATTGACATTTCTGAATGTGTGGCACTCAGGACTGCTAATGACTGTAGTCACAGAGTTACCAAATGTTTCAAGTGAGCTCTATCTCACCATTTATGCTACTGGATTATAAAATATTTTCTTAAGCTTAATAGTGAAGTTCAAAGAAAATATTTCCACTAGCGCTGTCATAATAATTAAAAGTGGCCCATCCCTAGTAAATAACAGCAATTATTTGGCAGTGATATGCACTTCTCTACAGATTTTAGTTTCTACAGGCATGCTGGTATATCTTTAGTGTACAATGACAGGTCATATACAGGCTAAGAAAAGCAGTACTTCCACATTTGTCAGTAAGGTCAAAATTTCTTTTTGCAAGTGTTTTGATTTGCAGTGTAATATTTTGTCAAGCTAAGCATAGTCTTAGCTTTCTTGATTGCCAGATTGGCGACTGCAGTGGTCTGATTCCCCTCAAAATTATGCTACAAACACAAGCAAGTGAATATAATTTTATTTTATTTTATTTATTTATTTAACATTTCTTTACCAGGAAAGTCCGACTTGGAATGAAGCCAATTTTCAGTGGAGGCCCAGGGAGAAATGCTCCAGATGCATGTCTTTGTAACATGGGAGAAAAGCGGAGCACCCAGAGGAAACCCACACGAACGCAGGGAAGATAATAAATCAGAGGTCAAATTAAAACTTTCAGTTTCCAAGACAGTAATATCTAACCCCCTCAAGTAAAGAATTGTGTTTAAAGCTCATACAGATTTAAAGCATTAATAATGTGTGTGTGCCCTTCCATTCAACTTATCTTCCCTTCACTACACATGTTCGAGTCGAAATTCACCTCCTCTGCACAGTGGTGGAAGCAATAAGAGGAGATTAGAGACACTTGGGGAGCCCAGGAGGTTGTAAAATTATCCAAATTTGGAGAAGAGCAGAAGAGTTTAAACCTGAAGGCAATATGAAGTACTTTAGGCACAGAGGAGCATTTCCCCAAAGAGAGTTGAGAATAGGTGAGGTAATGGAAACTGTATATAGAAGTGAGATAAGATTGGAGGAGTTCTGCTAAGCATATCCCAACTACACACATATAGACCATCAGCAGATATAGTGTTAGGAAATACAATGCAAGAGCAACCAGGAAAAAGAAAAACATGGAAGATGTCATATGAGGAAATCTCAGTAGGAGAAGAAACTTACAAAAAGGTCATAAGGCAAGAAGAATTAACATGAAGCTGTGTGGGAGGCTCATTTTTTTTTGGACAGGTAGCAGTGTATTTATATATATATTTAAATGTGGTAATTGGGTTAGAACTCTGATCAAAACTGAATTGGTTCCATCTCACCATGGGATAAATACCAAAAGAACAAATAAGTAAATGGAAAAATAAAGACATTGGTTCATTACAAAATGGTAGTGAATACCAGTACTGTAAATGCAGTAGTTTAGAGACCTAATAAAATACTACATTTGTTATAAGAATTGTAACAGCATTACTGTATGCAATGTTTGCTTGAGATTTCCCGATTCATCTTATGTTAGTCTACTTGATCACCATGTTCATAGGTTCATAGGTTCATACTAGGCTATCTGCCCTGGGGCAATTATAAGCCTAGCCCGATTCTGTATGGCTTACGCCACCCCTTGATTTGAGTATACTGTGCCCTTTTTAAGATTTAGTTTACTGTGCCTCTGTCTAATAGTGACACGGGAGTAATCCCTGGGACAAACCTACGATCCCCCATCCACCTATCGAGATTCTTCTTGAAGAGATTCAGTGAGGTGCTCTGCCTCACATGAACTGGAATTCTATTCCAGAGCGAAGGGAGCCTCTGGGTTATGAACCTGTCCCTCCAGCAAGTTCTATTTATTTCTGTGCTGAGGTTCAAGTCCCTCGAGCGTGTGGCTCTAAGGGATTTAGATTTACTGAGGTGGAGCATGTCCATTAATTCTGGATTTGACATAGCTTTTTATGTCAGGCATAGATCGCCTCGAAGTAGGTGGTATGCAACTGAGTAGAGCTGGAGTTTTTTTAACCGAGCAGCATATGGCATCTGTTTGAGACCCTTGATCCTCTTGGTGAGATACCTTTGGGGTCTTTCTAATTGCGGCAGGTGTCGGGTAAGGTACATCCCAAAAGGGGCATTGTATTCTATGATGGGCCTGATGAGGGATGAATAAAGGGGCACGATTACCTCTCTTGATCTAGATGTGAAACCCTTCGTGATGAGGTGGGCTATGTAGAAGGTCTTTCTAACCACTTTGGCAATGTGGTTTTCAAAGGAGAGATTGCTATCAACTTGGGTCCCCAGGTCCCTAATAACTTTCTCTGTACTTAATGGGTTTCCGCCTATATGGTAATTTTGGGCACATTGTTTTGCCAAAGGGTATGACTATACATTTTTTGGCATTTAGCTTTAAACCATGGCACTGGCACCAGTTATCTGTCTCTGTGAGACCTTTTTGAAGGATGTTTGTGTCAGCCGGAGAGTTGATTATGGCGCCCAGTTTGCAGTCGTCTGCGAACTTGGTGAGCCATAGTCCTCCCACGTTTGCCTGTACCTCGGAAAAGTATATACCGAACAAGAGTGGTCCCAGGACAGAACCCCGTGGGACACCACTTGTGACCAGTTTCGAGTCTGACATGGCTCCAGCAACTCTCACTCTGTGGGTTCTGTCTTTGAGCCAGTTTGCGACCCATCTTGTGACATAGGGGTTTATATTTAAGCTGGATAGCTTATCTATGATGCCCGAGTTGGGTATTGTGTCAAATGCCTGTGCAAGGTCCAGATAGGCTGTGTGGACTACCTTTCCTTCATCTATGGCTTTGGTGACTGTTTCGAAGAAGTCAACCAGGTTCAAAAGGCAGGATCTGCCCTTGACAAAGCCGAACTGGGTAGGATCTAGTGTCTGTAGGTCCCCAATGTCTTTGTTTATGAGCTCCATGATGATCCTCTCCATAGCCTTGCAGACTAAGCTAGTCAGGCTTATGGGGCGATAGTTTCCAGGGTCCGTAGAGGCTCCACCTTTGTGGAGTGGGACCACTGTTGCTGTACGCCATTCTGTGGGCAGATATCCTGTAGTGAGGCTGAGATTGTATAGCTGTTTTATTTGAGGGATTAGTTCCTCTTGGAGTTCATGTAGGACGCAACCTGGGGTGCCATCTGGTCCCATGGAAGCAGTGTTTTTTGCTTTGGAGAGGGCAGCCTTCACCTGAGCATCAGAGATGTTTGGGAGGCAGCCCTCTGCCGGGATACTTTCTCTTTTGGGGGGGAGGGGGGGGAGAAGTTTGCACTGAACCTGTCTGCCAGGATATTTGCGATGTCTGTGGGTTCAGTGTATTTTTTGTCATTTAGAATCAACTCAGAACAAGTCTGGGAGTTGCATCCCAGGTTTCTAACATAACTGAAAAAAGCCTTATGATTGTCTTTGGTGTCCTGTGCAATTTTTCTCTCGAAGCTGGCCTTGGAGGATTTTATGAGGGATCGTAATTTTTTGCTAGTACTGATCAGAGATGCCTTCCCTATTAGGGATTTTGCTCTATCATGTAGTAGCTTCCTCCTTCTGTTGTACAGTTTATTTATGGCAGGGGTCCACCAGACTGGACACCTGCCTTTGGATGATTGGGTCTTGGTTTTGTTTGGGATAGCATGATACATGCATTCCTGGAGATGTCCGTAGAATGCGTTTATATAGGATTCTGCAGTTTGGGCCGTAGTTTCCACTGGCCCTGCAGCCTTGAAGGATTCCACTTCGGTTTTGAGAAGTGAGAAGTTTGCTTTTGAGAAGTTTTTCACTGTGGTTTTCTGGGCTGGGGGTGGGGTCGGGATGTGGACATCCAGTGAAATTAATTTATGGTCTGATCTTACCAATGAGGGATATACTTCTGGTGTGGAGCATAGAGTCCCCATGTTGGTAATGATCAGGTCTAGTATGTTGTCCCCTCTTGTGGGAGTGGTGACTAGTTGTTCCATAGCATTTGAGTTTATAATTTCCAGGAACCTTTGGGCTAAGGTGCTGGGGCTTGAGTAGTGCTCCAGTCAATGTTTGGGTAGTTGAAGTCGCCCAATATAATGGTGTTCGGAGAGATCTTCATGTTCTCCAATGTTTTCAGGAAAGCTGAGTGGGATTCCTGACTTTGAGAGGGTGGTCTGTAGGATGCTATAAACTGAAAAGCAGTCTTGCCCACTGTTAGTTGCACATGGATGGTCTCCGATACCGTGCAATGCCACTAACCTGGAGGTGTGGATATCCTTGATAAATATGGAAACTCCCCCTCCTTTTGTGGTTCGGTCCGGGTTTTGGGGCTGAAAAGCATGATATGAGGTATAGCCTGGTAGTGCTGGGGTGCTCTCTGGAGCCTTGAACCAGGTTTCTGTCACTGCACAGATATCGATGTTCTCCATACTGAGGAGAGCTTTGAGTGCGTGCATCTTGAGGTTAAGACTTCTAGCGTTTAGCAGCATTACCCTTAGTTTCTTGTTCCTTGTGCTGTCTATGGGGGTGGGTTTGACTTTTGAGCCTTGCCTAAAAAAGGCACTATGGGGGTGGCAAGAGCCTTTGCCAATATCCGAAAGCCCAGTGGTGACAGGTGCAAGCCGTCCCTAGTGAAGCAACGTGGCTTGTTGAGCATGTCATCCCAGGCTGACAGACACTGGATCCCCTTTGAATGACACCAAAATTTTAGCCAATTGTTAAAATCGATCATTTTGTCTTTGTACTGTGGCATCATTCTAGGTGAGGGTAAGATGCTGCTCAAGGTCAGGGTCATACCAGCCTGGGCTACATGATCAGAGAGCTCCTCTATGTCTCTTTTCATGTAGTCCAGGGAGATACATCTCAGGTCATTCACACCAGCATGTACAATGACTGAGTCATATTTGTATTTGCTTTGGAGTGACCTGAGTGCTTGCGTTATGTGGCGGATCCTAGCACCCGACAGGCAGCTCACCGTGACCTTCTCTTTATTCAGCCTGGTGAGCGGGATGTCAGTGTGTCTGACAATAGAGTCACCTATTACAAGATTATCAGGTGCGTTATTCAGCCTTAAGGGCTTTGGCTGCTTGGCACACTGACTTTGTGGGTTATGTGTTGTACGTGTTTTGTTTTGAGGTAGCGTTTTCTTGGATGTCTGCTTTGGAGGTCTCTGTTGCTTAGGTAGATTTTTATTTAGAGCCTCCGAGTATGTTTTTGTGTATTTATGTGTTTGGTTCGCTGATGTGGTGGGACTATGTGATACTGGAATTGTGTTGTGTGAGGTTACCTTCTCCTCCTGACTGGTTACACCAGTTTTGAGATGAGAGAGCTCAGCCTCCAGTTTGGCTAAATAGTTGCATCTCTCACATATATTTGAACCAGTTTGGAGGAGGAGAGGGTTGTCCGTGTACATGAGACAGTTGTAACATTGCCTCAAAATTCCCAGATTCACCAGCTGGACTGGAGAGGAAACCATTGACTGACCTTTGGACATGCTAGAGTAATATAGGGAAACTGAATTTAAGACGGACCAATAGAGGACAGGGTAATTGTAGAGAGTATAAGAGTAAGTAGTGCTTATGGTTTAATAGTGATAACTTGTAGGATTACTTAATTGGACCAGTGAAGGGCCTTGGAATGAGAATATGGTGTTTAAATTGAGAGATAGAGCAGTTCTAAGGGAAAAAGTGAAGAGCAGACTAACTGAACTTTTTTAAATCTCAGAAAAGTGGGGAAAAAAGCAAGATTTTTTTTGTTTTTTTCAGAGATAGCAGAGGTTCACAAGTATCAACAAGTTATAACAGTGCAGTAAATGACCCCACACAAGAGTGCTAGACCAAAGACAGATAAAATGCAAGTTTTGAGAAAAAAACGATTTTAAAAATAAGTGCAAACAGGAAATTCAGTAAACAGCTCTAGGTTGTGCTCTAAATAGTTACTAATGAGGAAATCAAATTTAACAAGCCAGAAAATGCTCAAAATAGGCGGCTATGCAGAAAAACTTAGCAAATAAACAGAGGAAAAATACTTAAAATCTCAAAAGTGGCTCCTTTCTTCTCTCAGCGTTTTCTCCTCTTGGTGGGTGCTTCACCGACAGCCAACAAGCCTGAAAAGACTCCAAAACCACGAGGCAACCAGGTTTTAAGAGAGGAAGATGAAGGAGTTTTGGAATTGACCCAAAATGGCCAATAAAACTCAATGTTTTTCACTGCCACTGATCAACAGAGAGACTTCCCTTTAGCCCAAGCAAAAAATGGCCTCACAGAAACTTACAAACAGTTCACGAACAGCAAGCCTGTAACTGAACTTTTTTAAATCTCAGAAAAGTGGGAAAAAAGCAAGATTTTTTTTTGTTTTTTTCAGAGATAGCAGTAGTTCACAAGTATCAACAAGTTATAACAGTGCAGTAAATGACCCCACACAAGAGTGCTAGGCCAAAGACAGATAAAATGCAAGTTTTGAGAAAAAAACGATTTTAAAAATAAGTGCAAACAGGAAATTCAGTAAACAGCTCTAGGTTGTGCTCTAAATACAGTTACTAATGCAGAAATCAAGTTTAACAAGCCAGAAAATGCTCAAAATAGGCGGCTATGCAGAAAAACTTAGCAAATAAACAGAGAAAATCTCAAAAGTGGCTCCTTTCTTTTTTCAGCGTTTTCTCCTCTTGGTGGGTGCTTCAATTAATGTGATTCATTAGAAGACAGAATGAGATTCATCCACTCACATTTCAACAAACCCATTTCATGTAATGCAATATTTTTGACTGGCCGTTTTCCTTGACTTTTGGTGTAAAACCTTGCTCCTAAAGAGAGAGAGATTCAGTGTGTCTATATTACCCAATTGAATGTTTAGGTTAGCGAATACCTAAACATCGAACTGGTAATATCGAAAAATTAAAACAGCAAATGGCCAGTTTAACGTAGGGAATGAATTCCCTTGGCCGCAAGAAAAAAAAAAGATTTTAAACCAAAATGAAATGAGGGGGGGCTGTGCCCCCCACACCCCCCTAACTAAATATACCAACTCCGAGATCGCTGTACAGTGGGGAAAGGGGCAAAATCTGCATAACGGCCAATGGAATTCTTTTCCTGCGTTAAATTGGCCGTTCGTGTTTTTTGCTTTCGCTATTACCAGATCAACATTTAGGTATTTGCTAACCTAAATGTTTGATCAGGTAATAGGAACCCAATGCAGTAATGTGCTAGGTTGCTGTGTTACTTGTTGTACCCTCCCTTTTGCTATTCTGCCCTTTACTCAGAGACCATTTCAACAGTGGAACTATCCTCCTTCCCAAGATGCAGTGATGTTAGAGTTGGTTAGATAAGATTGAGGATGTGGAAGACATAACCCCCTTTGTGTATGGTTGTGGATACTCTGGCCTCTATAGAAAATATTATTTTGAGGTCTACATTGCATGCAGTCTTTTGTCAGAAAGACTGCTTTCATGTAATCAGGTTTATTGAAATGTGACTCATTGAATGTTGTGTCAGTAGAGTGTTCTAAAATACCATGTAGGTAGGTGGATAAAGTACTCAGAGAAGAAGACGACCTGGAGAATGTCAGGGATATGTTCTGCAGAAGCATTTAGGAGGCCATATATTTATGGAAAAGAGCAGTTAACTGTTGAGTGGCATTGTGTTTAGATAATATACAAGTTCTGGAGGCTTGTAGCTCTGCTGTGTTGTTTTATTTCCTTCAGTTAGAAACCAGTTGTACACAAAGATATGTAAGTGCAGTGGTTATTATCCATAAAAGAACTGTTTTGCTTTGATGCAGCCAGGGAGGGAGAATAAGTTGAAATTTATTTTTAATTTCCAAGTAATCTCAAAATGAACACACCATAGATGTTAACTAAGAGGCTGGCCGGTTGGGGGTCTCTTAATTTCCAGCAAAAAGGTGCATCCCATAGGGATGCAAGGTATTTAGATAGCAGGACTATAAAGAAGGGTACATAAACACATGACTATGTACTTAAGTATAAAAAAACGTACACAAACTTACCCTTTTTACAAGCTATGAAAGCTGTTCTAACTGCTGTTGTATTTGCACAACAGAAGTTCTTGCTCAGGCATAGAAAATGCATGAAATGTATGAAGGACTGCTTACAAAAAACTACCATAGGGAACAGATTAATTTGTTGTTGTGCAGTCTGTAGTTATTCTGCTGCTCTTTAATATGCATGCACACTGCAGAAGTTAAATTTATAAACCTATACTATGCTTAGAATCTGGAGAAAAAAGTCAAGGTGCGCATTGACTATTCTTGATTCCGAAGTGTCATGAAGTGAAAGAAACAAAGTTGTATGTAGCTGTTAAAATATAGGCATGCAGTCTTAAAAGTGCATGAAACTATGCTTTTGAACATACATGTGCAGGAATGATCATCTTCAGCAGTTGTTTTGTGCTGCAGTGACTGACACAGCAAACAGCATTCCTCAGTCCAAGCCCATACTAAATGGGAAATTAATATTCAAGAGGCATGAGATCTTGTCATTCTTTGTCAGTTATTATATTGCTTCCTGCTGAGTGCTAAAGGGATTGGAGCCTGATTACTGAAAATGACATTAAACCTCAGCAGAATGCAGAGTGGCTTGCTGCATCCAATATATATTCAGATCAGATCTTGTAAAATCAGAATGGCATCAGCAGTATTTGTGACTCTCATTACTTTAAAAATGTCATTTGATGATACCACAAAATTTTCCCAAAGTACACAGAGAGAAAATGACATATTTGGCTGTATCGGCTGTTTTACTTAATTTATATTATTAAATGGTCATTCAGAGTATATTTGGTAGAAACACATAGTGCGCACATTGTGTTTAATTTCTGAATATAGATGCAAAGGTAAGTACTAGGTTAGTTGCCCTTGCATTTATTTAAATATAAGCAGCCATGCTAGCAGCAGGCATCATGACATACTAATAAAATCAATCCCTGTACAACTACACTTGTCATTTCTTTTCTTTTGCACATTAAACGTAGTACTTACAGTTGGTTGCATGTATTCTTTGTTGTCACTAACAAAAAATCATTGTACTATTCACCTTCTAGTTAGGAAAGTTTTAGCTAACAATCGTTAACGGTAGGTGCAGACTTGTTTTACTGATGTCAGTGGACCTAGGGAAGAAAATGATGACCTCCTCTTTGCCTAGTATTCCATGGATCAGTATCTTGGCATGGCAAGTGTGGAAAAAATGCATTTAAACGTATTCCTAGCAGGATAAAGGAGACTGTTAGGCGTATTTCAAATTCATTAATTTCAATTCAATCAATGTATCTGCCCTGGAATTGACATGTTCTCTGTTATCTAGAAAATAAGGAGCATTTTCTTTTCTCAGTTTCATTGGGTTTTGCTGTCTTATTATGTTACTGCATTTCTCTTATGGATAGAGAGATAGAGAGACTTGTCAGTTGCTTATTTCTTTCATGTGTTGGAGTAGCAGGCAGATAACATTAAGCATTGATCAGTATGTGAAATGTTCTCTGATTTGAAATATCCAGTCAGTGCTTTGCAAATGATGTACTGGAGAAAGGTGACAGTGATTTATTATGTGGTAATATATTATTCACTCGACCTTTACTAAGATTTGTTCTGTCTCTGGTAAAACTCCTCCTTGTAGAAATTGTTTTAATTGTTTCTTTTTAAAACCAAAAAGGAGAAAATGGTAAACTAAGGATTGTTTATGCTCATTGTTTGAATGTGGCAACTTCCTGTAAAATATTTATTTTAGTTTATTAATTCTGAGTGTTCCCAGGGGGCCCTTTTTCAGTCACAACATAGATGTTCGTTCCCACTGCAGCAATAGCCCTTAAGCTGTACAGGTTATTTCCCACCTAGGAAACAACAACCAACCAGCTTCAAAAAGTTGTGACCCCCCCAACACACACGCACTCCTTCCCTCTAACTGCTAATCATCTAAACCATAGGAGAGAAATCAGCAGTCAGAGTGAAACTTTCTCCAGTACTTTTTTGCTGCCTCGAGATGAAGCATCTCTTAGAGCAGCAGTTGGGTAAGAGTTTTGTTTCTGACAAATAAATCCTCATTGAGGAATGCCTCCACTCAGAAATTGTTGTCCTGCTATAAAAATAGCATCTTATCTATTTTTTTTTATTAATAGTGGTAGTCCTTCTTTAAGAAACCCAGTATTGTTTCACAGTATGGAAAATTTCCTGTCAGGTGCCATTATTTGTAGCTTATAGTGTTTATTAATATATTTGGGGCTAATTTTGTGAAAAATTATGTACTGCTTGTGTAAACTTTGAATTTTGTGTAACAAGAAAGTTTAGAGAGAGAGTGGTGTTGAATTGCGTGTCAGTGTAATGCTTATGCTCACTTTGTGACAACCTACCTGCCATTTTGGTTCTGTCGGTGTGTCTGTGAGTGTTTGAACAATACTGATAGAAGAAATATGTCCTTTTTTTTTTTCCTTACATTTTATAGTATAAGGACTGGGGAGAGTGCTGAGTGTAAGCTTGCTGCTTGTGAATAGTCATTGATGTCATTTTACCTTCCTCCCGTCGTACTCCAGCTACGCTTAGCATATTTGGTGCTTCTTCCCCAGTTACAACATGAATACTTGCTCCAGTTCAGCTGGCTTTTCTCCCACAGTACCTAGGAAGAAAAAAAATCACATACCAAAGAGTCCTTAACATTGCTGCTGACTCAGTCTATGCTTCAGGCAGTTGTGGGTGAACCTGCAGTGGCCGTTGATTCTTCCTCACACCACCCACTCAGTCACTTCTACAGCTTCCTTTGTTGTAGTCTTTTCAGCCAGCATGAACTGGGGATCTGCTAAGTCCTCCTTGGATGTTCCAGTGCTCAGTACGGGCATGGGAGAGACAACATCTCTGAGTCTGGGAGATTCTTCTCAGGAATAACCAGGGTAGGTAACCATTAGACCAGGTAGACTTCCTTCCTTTCAGTCAGTCCTCTTATGCTGGAACTGCTATAAAAAAAAAATGTAAATATTGTTCTTCTGACAAAGTTATTACTGTTAAAAAAAGGATGGGTTCCTTACCCTGGTTAGACAGGCATTACAGGCAGTAAATCTTGTCACACAGAATCCTTTAAAGATTGTGGTCTGATGCCTCTGATTTTGACAAGTAGTAGGGCTAGTGCTTCTTCTCCTGAAAATTCCCAACCCCAACTCTGATTGTGAGGAAATTTTTAATTCTTATCGTCATGTAGAGGAAATTTCTGTGGAAACCTTTGCTAGGATAAATGAGGCGTGGGAAGAAGTACATGTTCTCCCTGAAATGAGGAGAGGTAATTATATGTTACAAATGTATATACCTCATTCTTCTCTCATCTCTGCTGTACTGCCAGCCCTGGAGGATGTGTTGAATGCTGCCTATACTTATCCTGATACCGCTCCATCAGTCCCTTAAAAATGTAGAAATATATGCTTTGTCATTTGTTGTATAATCTGAAGGAATTGGCTTCCTGTCATGTAGTTATGTGTTTTAAGTTGTATTAAAGTTGTTTTATGTGTTCTGTATTGCCGCCATGTTGGTGATTTTTCATCTTGCAAAAGAAAGCCTTTTTTAATCATACTGTTTCTACCCTTTTTCAAGTATCTAATCATACTTTTAAGATTGTCAGTGATTGTACAGATACTGTGCCTAGGGCCTTCGCCACAGCTACAGTGTTGAGAAGATATGCTAGTTTGTATAACCAAATTGTGTTGATGAGGTAAAGTCTAAAATCTGGGAATCAGCTTAGACATGGAGGTATTGTTGAATCTTCTGCTACCCAAGTTTTTAAACAATATGAAGAAAGAGTGAAATTAATTTAGGGACTTTCTAAAATATTTCATATTCCCCAATACAAATCTTACAGGTAGTCTTCTTACACAAAAAGCCAAATAAACAAAACCAGTCCTTTTCTAGCAAAGAAAATGCAAAAAGAGATGGTCAGAGGACTACAAAAAAAAAAAGCCCACAGCATTTCCCTTTGACATAAAATTATTTTGGACTCCTGAATGTTAAAAGTCATGCAGCAGGGTTACGGATGGCACTGGATACAAAAACCTTGTTTAAGGGGAATACCTCCTTACCCTTCAAACCAGACAGACTTTTTTCCTTAGGTTCTTTAATCACCCAGTGGGGCAGTGTCTTTTAAGCTTTCATTTCTATATATGTACGTGGAAGTTCCAAAGTTCAAAATATTGACCTTAAAGAAACTGTTACTCATATAACTTACTTGGTAACTAGACCTGAAAGATACTTACTACTATATTCCATAATAATAACCTTCAGGAAATTTCTGAGATTCTCTGTGTGGCGGTCAAATTATCAGTGATCTGCCTTACCCTTTGGTTTATTTACAGCTCAAAGTCCTTTCACAAAATGTCTAGCCCCAGTCATAGGTTATTGCCGACTGAATAGCATTCACATCTTTTCTTGTGTCTCCTTTTCCTTATTTCCAGATGTCGAGTCGTTAACATGGGTTATAGCTCCTTTGACCAATATTGCAAAACCTTCTCTGACCCCGTCTTACAGGATTGTGTTTCTGGGATGCTTTATGGATTCATCTCTTCAAAAGGAATATTTCCAATTAGTCTCATTCTTCTGCAAGAAAGTTTTGCATAATTCTAGGATTCATGCTTTCTGTGATTCGTATACTACTTGCCGGATTACACTATAAAAGATGCAATGATTTCTTAAAAAGGAAAAAAATAAAGAAAAGAAAAAAATGGGCTTTATAAAAAGAAAAATGCATTGATGGTGACAACAAATTCAACTAAATCCAGGTTTCCCCATCAGTCCTCAGACCCCAAACCAGTCTTTACCCACAGACTCATCAGATTTAGCTTGAGGTGCAGTTTCCAGAGGGGTAAAAGTGCAAGGTCTGAAGAATCCTTCAGACAGCCAAAGCACATCAACTGAAAAGAGATAGCTGGGACCCATGCCTTTGGCTTCCAAGACATCTTCAAGTGATTACATACAAAAAATAGGACAGTCTTGTGGTATATCAGCAAGCACAGAGGTGCAAGGTTGTACCTGCTATGCAGGCTGGCAGTGGTTGGTTGGGAGTTAGTGAGTCAGCATTCTTTAACTCTCCAAGCATCTTCCATTCTGTCAGAGCAAAACACAGTAGCAGGCAATCTGAGCAGGACCAAGACAGACCTTCATGGATGGAAATTGAATGAGGGGGGGTCTTCCAGGACTTGATCCAGTTGTAGGGAACACTTCAGATAGATCTGCTTGCCTCCTTTCAAAACAGAACAGTTTTGTTCTAGGGATCCTTGCGAACAAGCTTGGACGATAGATGGATTTTGATTCCCTTGGAAGTGAATGCTTCTTTAAGTTCCCAATTCCACTAATATCCAGGGTAATTCTAAAGTTAGAAATGGAGACCCCAAAAATAATTATGGTGACCCCACTTTGGCTCAGGCAACATTCAACATTGGTTCTCTCTTATGAAATTGGTCAAGGGTAATTACCAGAAGCGTCCTCACAAACTGGATCCACTCACACAAGACATACGGTTGTTTGATACACCTCAGTAGCGGCAAACTCCATCTGACTGTCTGGAGATTGAATTTTAGTACCTCTTTGGCACTTTTTTCACAAGGAATATGCAGCAGGTACTAATGGAGGCAATATATCCTGCTACTAGAAAATTCTGTGTTGGTAAGTGGAACCACCTTTCTAGTTGGTGCCTAACCAATAACCATGGCCCATCAGGGATTTTATACCACTAGTGCTCAAATATTTATGAGAGTTATTGCCTTTAGCCTTGTGTATTCCTATGTAAAGGTTCATCTTGCAGCCATTTCAGCATGTATGTTGATTGAGCCTTTTCTTTCTTCTGTGTTTGTTTTGAAATAGTTTCTGAAAGGAATTTAACATCAAAAACCTCCATATAAACAGGTTACTCCTCCTTGTTATCTCAACTATGTGCTGGAGAAATTGGCCATGTCACCTTGTGAACCTGCCTAATCAACAAAAGAGTATCTTGAGTTGCAAGCTGTTATGGTGGGTGAAACCTAAATGATTTCCATAGGGATAGGATATGTTAAAGAACAAACCCTGTTTTCATGCCGTTTACCCAGAACCTAAAAACCAGGGAGAACAGGTTCTGCATATTCTGGATGTACATATGCAGTTCAGACACTGTATTGGCAAAACTAAGCCCTATAGATAAGCTGCTCAGCTATTTCTTATTGGGGGGGGGGGCACCCTAGGTCTAAACATACATTTTCAATTGCCTGTCCTCAGCTGTTTTTTTATTCCCATCATGTCAAATCCATTCCAGGCAGTATCAAGCCACATTGCACTAGATCCTTGTCACTCTTGCTGGTATACTAGAAAAGGGTGGAATCTAAAAGCATTCTGCAGGTGGCTAAATGGTCCTCTGTACAAACTTTTACTAAGCATCGCAAATTGGACTTTTCTAGGTCCAGGTCAGACTTTACTAGGACCATTCACTAAGGGTTCTTGGACCCATAATTGTCCTCCACCCAGGATGGGTGGACTTTGGTATTCAATCCATGAATCTTGAGGGCTACTGGAACAGTGGGAATGATAAACATGGTACACTTGTGTAAGTTGCTCTTGCCTATAACAGTAGATGCTGAAATTCCTCACTGATGCTGCAACCTCATCCACCCTCCATCACCCCACTCTTATTAATAGTTGTAGTGGGGATATAAAGTAGGGTTGTGTTTGCTTTTATTTTGTGTTTTATTGTTATTATTGGTAGGGTATTTCAGGATTATTGAGCTATTCTGTCACTATGGGCAAGAAAACCTCAATGAAAACTACTATTTCCCTTCTGGGGATTAGCTAATCAACAGCGAAAGTGAAGGAGTTGGGGGGATAGGACTTTTTGTGAAGATTGTTGTTTCTCAGGTGGAAAACAACCCATATAGCTTAAGGGCTACTGCAGCAGTGAGGAATTTGAACATCTACTGTTAAGAGTAAGTATAACATATGCAATTCTATACCTAGCAAAATTATGTGAATGCAAAAATTGCAGACCAATAAAGTTAACCTTGAAGACTCTGAATGAGGTAATAAAATCCACCACATAACGCATGCACTGAAGTCACTCCACAACAAGTACAAATACGACTCTGTCATTGTCCATGCTGAAGTGAATGACTTGAGACGTACCTCCCTGGACTACATGAAGAGAGACATGGAAGAGCTCTTGGATCATGTGACCCAGGCAGGTATGACCCTAGCCCTGAGTAGCATCCTGCCTTCGCCCAGAATGATACCATAGTATAAGAACAAAATGACTGACTTCAACAATTGGCTAAGCTTCTGGTGTCATTCAAAGAGGATACAGTATTTGTCTGCCTGGGAAGACATGATCGCCAAACCACGATGCTTTGCCAGAGATGGTCTGCACCTGTCACCCCTGGGATTCAGGTTACTGGCTAAAGCTCTTGCCACCCCCTATAGTGCCTTTGTTAGGCAGGATTCAAAGGATAAAACCACCACCGTAACAGATACAAGCATGCAAAATCTGAAGGTAATGCTACTCAGTGCTAGAAGTCTAAACCTCAAAATGCACTCTCTCGAGGCACTCCTGAAAATGGAGAACATCGATATCTGTGCAGTAACTGACACCTGGTTCAAGGCTCCAGAGAGCACCCCTGCAATACCAGGCTGCAATTCTTACCACACTTTCCGGCCACAAAACCAAGACCGAAACACTAAAGGTGGAGGAGTGTCCATATTCACCAAGGATATTCACACCTCCAGGCTAGTTGCCCAACACAATGCATCTGAAATTCTCCAGGTGCAACTGACACTAGGTAAGACTGCAATCCAAATTGTAGCTTGCTATAGATCCCCCACCATGCCCCAAGATTCTTACTACACCTTTCTAAACATACTGGAAAATATTAAGATACAACCAAACACCCTAATACTGGGTGATTTCAACTACCCTGCCATTAACTGGGAAAACTACTCGGGTACCAACTCCTTTTCCCAACGGTTCTTGGAATTCATAAATTCCAATGCCCTGGATCAAATAATCCATTGTCCCACCAGGGGCTCCAATATCCTAGACCTGGTCATTACCAACATGGAAGATAGATGCTCCACACCAGTGGTCCACCCCCTCATTGGTCAGGTCTGATCATAAGCAAATCACTTTTGACATCCACATCCCACCCCCACCCCCCAGTAAGGAAACCTCCTTAAAAAACTTCTCCAAAGCCAACTTCATGCTACTGAAGTCAGAAGTGACAAACATCACAACACCCATACAGACGGGATCTGGAAGTTAACCCAAACCACTGATGGGATCTGGAAGTTCGATTGCAGAATCCTACACTAAGGGGCTGTATGAGCACATCCACTCGTGCATGAATTGTGCCATCCCAAATAGAACCAAGATGCTCTTCTCCAAAAAAAGGAAGCCAATCTGGTGGTCCCTTGCTATAAACAAACTATACAACAGAAGGAAGAAACTGTTGCAGAAAAGAGGAAAATCCCAGGATGCAAAAAACTCTCTCAACAGCCTCAGTAAGAAGCTGAGATCCCTTATAAAATCCTCAAAAGCTAGTTATGAAAATAAAATTGCCAAAGATTCCAAAGACAACCACAAGGCATTCTATAGTTATGTCAAGAATCTAAATGGCAATGCTCAGATCTGCTCTGAGCTACAACAGAATGGCATTAAATATACTGATCCCAAGGATATTGCCAATATCCTGGTAGATCGATTTAGTGCCAACTTCACCCCCTGTCACCCCCTAAAGGGCCCATCTCAATAACAAAAGATTGCCAAATTCCGGTAATCACGGCCACACAGGTAGAAACCGCACTCTCCAAAGCTAAGAATACAGCATCCATGGGACTAGATGACATCCCAGGCTGTGTACTACATGAACTACAAAATGAAATGGCACCTCACCTAAGTGTCATGTTTAATCATAGCCTCACATCAGGCTTCGTGCCCACTAAGTGGTGCACAGCTACAGTTATCCTGCTCCACAAGGGAGGATCCGCCATGGATCCTGGGAACTACCATCCCATCAGTCTGACAAGCCTGATCTGCAAGGGCATGGAACGTATTATCATGGAACTTATAAACAAAGACATTGGCAACCTTCAAACACTGGACCCCACCCAGTTTGGGTTTGTGAAGGGCCGATCTTGTCTCCTGAATCTGATTGACTTCTTCAAATCAGTCTCCAGAGTTGTGAACGAGGGTAAGGCAGTCCACACAGCCTATCTGGACATTGCCAAGGCCTTCGACACCATCCCCCACTCTGGAATCATAGATAAACTTACTAAGCTGGGCATAAATCCCTACTATGGGTTGCCAACTGGCTTACTGACAGAACCCAGACTGTAACAATAGCCGACTCCAAATCCAGCTCCAGACAAGTGACAAGTGGAGTACCTCAGGGTTCAGTCCTGGGACCACTCTTGTTTGGCATCTACTTCTCTGAAGTACATGCCAACGCTAAGGGACTCTGGCTAACAAAGTTCACAGATGACTGCAAACTGGGAGCCATTATTGAATCCCCAAATTATGTGGATATTCTACAAAAGGGCCTTACAGGAACAGATGACAGGTGCCAGAGCCATGGGCTCAAGCTTAATGCCAAGAAATGTATAGTTATCCCCTTTGGAAAAAAAGTGTACCCATGAATTACCACATAGGTGGCAGGACACTAAACATCGAAAGTGTGATGCGAGACTTAGGGACACAGGTGGACAGTGGTCTCACTTTCGATAACCACATCACCACAACAGTCAGGAAATCCTTCTATGTGGCACACCTCATCACTAAGGGCTTTTCATCCAGAAAAAAGGAGGTCATTGTCCCAATGTACTCATCCCTCATTAGACCCATTATAGAGTATAATGCCCTGTTTGGTATGTACCTCACAAGATATCTGCAACAGCTGGAAAGGCCACAGAAATACCTCACTAAAAGAATCACAGGCCTAAAGCAGATGCCATATGCTGACTGTCTAAAATAACTCCAGCTATACTCTGTGGCATATCGTCTACTCAGAGGCGATATCTGCTTAACATACAAGGCCATGTCAAACCCTGAGCTGTTGGACATGCTCCACTTAAAGAAATCCCAATCCCTCAGAGCCACACGCTCCAGGGATCTAAACCTTGTCATCACAATGAACAAAACATGCTGGAGGGATAGGTTCCTGCCCCAGAGACTCCCTATACTCTGGAATAGACTGCCCATACATGTCAAGCAGAGCGCCTCATTGGCTCTCTTCAAAAGGAACCTTGATGATTGGATGGGAGATAGGAAATTCACCCTGGGGATCGTGTCAGTCGCCCTGCTAGACAGGGGTCCAGAGAAGTAAATGTTGTGGGAAAAATATCCAGGGAATTGCTATGGGTAGGCTTGCATAGGCCCTAGGGCCGATAGTCTAGTACCAACACATGAACCTAATAGCCAACAGCAAGAAGCAAATGCAGCGGTGATTGTGCAGTGCAAGTGAGAATGTAGGTAATATATACTTCAGTATTATAACACACTTGTCTGACCTTAAACTTAACATACTGTTTCATTCTAAAATGAATAACCTATTCAGTGTTCTGACTTAATGTATAACATCTGGTTTACAGTTTACTGAGGACAGGAAAAGAGGGCTCATTCATAACAAAGGAAGAGGAGAGTATGGTGAGGGTAGAAGTAAAGTGGTGAAGGGATTAATTACACTGGGTAACAGCTGTTGGATACATAGGTGCTTCTAGAGGAGGCAGAGAGGACGTGAGAGGGAGGATAAGTTGCTCCACAGACTGTGCTGTAGTAGGGTAGCTGAACAAGATAAGCCTTTAGCAACTCCTTAAAGACTGAAACAGTGAGAAGTGTACAAACTACTGGGGAATATCTTTGTAGGTGAATGGAGCTATAAATGAAAAAGCCTTGAGACTAGAAGTTAAAAGAAAGGTAGAAAAAGTGAGGGTATTAGAGTTTTGGTTGTCAGAGGAGTGGGATCTGGAAGAAAGCTGAGTAACAAGTATGTTTTTAGTTCTTGGTATTGATGTAGATTAAGAATCTTGTAGATTAGTAAAGCACAAATGAATATACACCAGTGGCCTCAGCCAGGGAGTGGCAGTGGTCCTCCCATAGGATTTGTAGCAACAAGCATCAGATCTTATTTAAGGAAGTCTGAAGGACAGTCTTGTTGGTGTCTGTTTGCATCAGGAATGGAAAGCCATATTGAATAACAGTCAGTAATGACCCTTTTCCCTAGGGCAAAGGTGCCTACTCACTCAGCTTTGCTAAGATTTGTTTTAATGTCATCATTCTCTTTGCTAAATAGTATAAGGGTATCATGTGTTTTACCAAGGTACTGAATTGTACAGAGTACCTTTCAAATGCTGAGCACAATAATAAAGGACAAAGCCAAAAGTAATTTTTTGGGGGGTAAGCAAAGGGACAAAAATAAGGACAGTTTTTAAAAATTACTCTTAGAATAAAGGTTTTGCATTAGGGTGTATTTTCTGAAAAATATGAAGTTTGAAACTCAAATGTCTGTCATTGTTTAGTAACTGTGATCCTCAAAGGTTTGCCAAGAAAAAACACATGTTTCATGGGGAACAGACCAAAAATAAGAGAGATAAATCCTGACATTCTGTAAAATTCTGGAAAGTTAAGAGAGATACCAGAAAAGTTCCATTCCAGCTAGGTCAATTAACAAAGTTCTGTCTACATTTTTGAGTAACATTGTGTTTATTGTGTCATTGCACCACTGCAGTTGTGTGGTTACAAGCCAAGAAGAGACATTAGAGATATTCAGAAATATGACTTTTATAACTTCAAAAATTTGATAAGATAACCATATCATCAGCATAGCATGGGATATTTTCCCACTTAGTGGCATAAGTCTATTGTTACATAAATAAAGTGTATATCAAGGAGTTAAGTATACAGTGCTCAGGCCTTAAAGCCATCTAAGAGCACTGATTCATATAATGGAGAGTCATACACCCTATCACCAGTCCAGGTATCCAAACTCCTTTTAAAACAATCCAATCCCGTGACTGATCTTATACGAGTAGGTAAATTATTCCAAAGATAAAGTAATCTTAACAGTAATAAACAAATTTCTTAACACTGCGTTTACCCATTTTAGTAATCATTTTCAGATGATTATGTGTAAAGTTTCTTGCGTTATTGTTAACTTCAATATTAAACATAATTTGCAGGCTACTATCTTGAAAAGTTTTATAAGTAAGTATAAGTTTTCTGTGTAATTGCCTGTAACTAATAGAAAATAAATTCAAGTGCTTACACCTAGAATGATGAGTTTCAAGGAGACTATCATTTTTGTAATTCCTTTGAATCCTTTCTAAATAATTTAAATTGGACTGTGTGTATGTACAGAATGTAGTATTATATTCAATAATTGGATGTATATAAGTTTTTAAAAACTCACTTAAATGATTTTCATTTCTTGTAAGATTTTTCAACAAAAAGTCCATATGCTTAATTACCTTAGCTGAAACTTCATCAGCATGTCATTTAAAAGACACATTGGAAGAGACATGAATACACAGATCCCGATATTTGTGCACTTCCTGAAGTTTGAGTATAGAACCTAGAGGAAGACGTGTAAACAGACTGAAGGGATAACAAGATGGCAATTTATGCATACACTAGCTGATAGGTTTTTCATCTAACTGGCAAGCCAATTAATGCTGGTGGGTCCAGTACCATATGCTTACTCCTCACCTAATAGGATGCGGTATGAGAATGACTCACATGTCTCTTCCAGTTCAGTCAGTAAGTGTGATCCCAGTAAGAAAACCTTTCTTCCTGCTGGTGTAGCTTTTTATTCGGTCAGGGATAGGATAGCAGTCAGTGTATTATGAACATTTCCAGGCTGGGAAAGCAAATGCGATTCTAAGTGTTGAGGTGAGCCATGAGCTAAGTGTCAGTGATATGCTGACAGAGCTTGCTCAAAGTAGAAAAAATGATGAAGGGACATGAGTTTGGCAGGGTGCTACGAGAGGGTGATTTTAGAATTGACTTTATAACTGAAGATTTCAAGAGTTTTAGAAAGGAGCCTAAAGAAAGAGACAGGCTAATGGTATGAGTCAGGGAGATAGCAGCAAATGTGTTTGTAGGCCTTTAGGAACTTTGGATGCAACCCACATTTACTTTGATGGCCATGGCGAGAATTATATTTAAGAAGCCATTGGATATTTTTAAGGTATGCAAATGACGAAGAAGTTGGGACACACAACTAGAGTATTTAATTTTAAGGATGATGGTCCATCCAAGACAGGATGCTGCTGTTCTTGTAGAGTTCTGCTGAGTATAAGGTATCTAAGACCATGATGTGAAGTTGTCCTATCTCGCCTTCATTCTGTACTGATGGGTCCTCGGTTCCGACTCGGCCATTTACTATAGCTCGAGATCTTCAACCAGCTCGTGGCTCACTCCCTATCCCATGATGCACTGGTGCCTTCCTCAGATCTCGTTTGCCGCTGAAACAGATTGGGTGATTCTCCAGCTCTGGCTATGTAGAAAACTTATTTCTCAAATTTGTTCTCTAGTTGTTTTTTCAGTAAAGTGTGCTTTTTTGAGCAGATTAGCATTTACATCGAACGCACTGATTTGTAGTGCTCTAACCTTTGATTATTAACGTGTATGCTTTTTTCTCCAGCCATCTCATTTTAGGCCTAGATAGTTCCCTATCCCTCATTTACTTAGTACTTTACTTTGAGTGCCTTTCTTTGTAATAGTTTATATACTGTAGAGATGGATTTGTTTTATTTATATATATATATATATATATATATATATATATATATATATATATATATATATATATATATATATATATATATATATATATATATATACATATACATATATATATATATATATATATACACACACACACACACACACACACACACACTAGTCTTAAGTAGACTTATAGCCTATTCTATATATATTAATCTATAGATAATCTTTTTAGTGTGTGTGTGTGCGATTGCTTAGTTTAGTTAAGGCAATCTTAGCATTATTTATCTCAGTGTGTGTTTTTATATATATTTGCCCTCCAGCTAACTCGTTTGTTATTAGTGAGTAACAGCGTCTGTTGTTGAGGGCTCCTTTTTTCTAGTGTGTGGTTTGTTTAATAGCTTGAAACTTCACTTTGTTACAGTTGCAATGATTGTGTATATCTTAATAATTATATATATATATATATATATAGATATACTTTCTGTCAGATAACTCATTTAAATTAGAGAGTTATATAGCCCATTTTAGTTAGATGGCTATTCTTCCTTTGGTAACTAGCTTACTTTAGTTTGAACAATGTCTAAGCAAGGAAAAGAAGTCAAACCTTCGGGTTTCAAAAAGTACCCTAAGTATAATCAGAAGATGTCCATCACTGATGGCCACACTGACTGTGTTTATTGCTTAGGGGCACTTCATTTGCCAGAATTGTGTGCAATTTGTCATTCATTTAGCTCCAGGGTTCTTCAAGAGCGAAAAAAAACAAATTGATATTAAGAGGTTTAGTGAAATCTTCCTTTCAAGAAGCCTTGGAACAGAGTCAAAGCTCCCAGGAAAAGCCCTCGTCTCCTACACAAAAATCTGATAAAGCTACTAAAAGTTTTAAAAGGTCTTCATCCACTGTCTCAGAGGATTCAGAGCCATTGCAAAAGTCTGCAAAAATCTTTCCAGAAATCTCTAAATATGGTGGGTCCAAGAGACAGTCCACCTCAGCTCCACTGGTATCGGAGCCATTGGTTTTACAAGTGAGGAGCCGGTCCCCTGTTCTTGAAGTGATGTCCCCCACTCTGAGTCTCTCTTTCTACAGACTACAGCATCCTCCTCTCCCTCTTCTCGATCCTCTAGAAGCCTTTCTGACTATGATGTGGATTGTGTGGTGTAAAGGCTCTTGAAGACACCAGCGCTGGCAAAGCTTCTTTCAGAACTGACCCTGAGGGCTTCAGATCCAACCAAACCTGCCCCAACAACATCGATTCCTCCTCTGACCTGAGTTTCGGTCTCGGAGCCAGAATGCTTGGAACTGATAGTGGTAGAACTGTTGGAGCCAAGACCTGCTCCAGGATCTTCGGCTCCGACTACCTTGGCACTGTCCGATGTGTCTAGGAGCCGATGCTCTCCGGTCTGGTCCAGGGAGGGAAGCCAGGTAGAATTTTCTTTGGACTTAATCTTACCTCTCGGGGCCTCAGCCTAGGTGATTTTGGCTCCTTCCACTGCTTTGGAGCTGACTGTCTTGGTGCCTGGGGGATCCTCTGGTTCTTCAGAGCCAGGGGTTCCTTTGGACCATGTGTGGGGAGCTTTGGAAGCCATGAGGAAAGCACTGTCCCCGCAGACAACCTCACCTTCAGATCTGGCCATTCCTCCCCCAAAGGCACCGGTGTCTCCCTCAGTATTACCGACTCACATGGGCGTAGAGACCCAGAGCTTCAGGATGCTCCAATGGGTGAACCCTGCTCTTCCAAAACCTCTCCGGAGCATCCTCCTGAAGAGGTCCCTAGGAAGAGGTTATGCAAGAGGAAGCATTTGGATTCCCCACAGGAGTCAGTCACCTCTGACACAGACCTCGATGACTCAGAAGGGTCCCCACGGTTGCAATCTGAAGATGTCTTCTTTGCAGACATCTTAGAGATCCGTAAGCAGTGAGGTGGCTGGAAGCCCATCAACCCTTCTGACAACGAGTCTGTTTACCTGAAGGCTTTTGGGTCTCACCCTTCCACCACTTGGTTGTCTCCACCTTTCGATGAACTCATGGAACTAGTTTGTCGAAAGGCATGCGATTCTCTGAATACAGTGGAACCTGTCCCCAGGAGACTTAACAAGTTCATTACTTCTCCGGAAGACAAAGTTTTTTTGACTAAAGGGGTCCCTGTAGATGCTGTGGTGGTGGCGGTGGCCACCAAAACTGAGTTGTCTGAGACATCCATGTTTGTCTCCATCCCCTGGACAAAGATTCGTGCACGTTGGACAGATACAGAAAGCGCATGTTTTCGTCAGCAACCTTTGTACTCAGGTCCCTGAATTACCTTACCCATTTTACAAGGTTACAGAGAGATCTCCTTAAAGAGCTTGGAGATAGTCTCCAGGGTTCAGTACCTGTGGTGGTTACAGACAAGCTATCCTCCCAACTGTCCACCCCTAATTCAGTAGTAAACTCTTCCATGCGGTATGTCTCGCATGCGGCTGATGGATCGAGTAGGTCAGCAGGTTCAGGAATTGCTCTTAGGAGACACTCCTGGATGCGCTTGTGTAATTTTGCAGAACCTTTCAAGTCATCCTTTATTAACACCCCCTTCGATGGCTCGTCCTTGTTCAGGCCTAACGTCAAAGAAACACTAACCAAGTGTGAATAGGAAGGCTAGACTGACTCTGCTGTCAGAGTCTGTTTTTCCACACCTTCTAGACCCTATCCTAATGGTCAGAAAGGAGAGAAAATGTGGTTTTGAAAATCCCAGAGAGCCTTTCCGGACACAGATGGTGAACCTTCCTCCAGGGGCAGAGGTGGAGCTAATAATGGAAGATGCCGACTACGTGGCAGGGGGGGGTCTGCAAAACCAGGGCGACAGAGAATCTTTCTCGGGTAGACCCTTTCAGTGCTCCTGAAAGGAGGGCCGTCTGTCCCTCTCTGGAGGTAGTTGGGAGTCGCTTATCTTTTGTACCTAGATGTCTGGCTAAAAATAACAAAAGACAAATGGGTACAAAACATCATATCCAGAGGTTACTTTATACCCTTTTCTATGCCACCCCCATTAATGAGAAGGATTCCAGACTTTCCACCCAGTCACAGGAATCAAGCAACCATAGAAATTCAGAAGTTGCTAGAAAAAAAAGAGTCATCCAACCGGTCCCCGCAGACCGGATAGAATCCAGAACTTACTCAAGGTTCTTTTTAGTTCCAAAGAAAACAGAGGACTGCAGACCCATTTCAGATCTCAGCAGACTGAACAAATCTGTAAAAAAAGTCAAAGTTTCAGATGGTTACACTGCAGTCGATACTCCCTTTTCTGGGAAAAGACTATTGGATGTGCTCTATAGACCTCCAGGATGCATACTACCATATAAAAATGGACTGGCCATCCAGGAGTCATCTGTGCTTTTGGCTGGGAGCCAGTCACTACCAATTCCGAGCTCTGCCCTTTGGTCTCACTACAGCCCCCAGAGTGTTCACCAAATGTATGGCGGCAGTTACAGCTCACCTGAGGCATTTAGGATTCTGGGTGTTTCCATATCTAGACGACTGGCTCCTAACTGCCACCACCAAGCATCTACTTACACAAGTGAGAGACACCACTTTGAATCTCTGTGCTCATT
Organism: Protopterus annectens; assembly: GCF_019279795.1. Lineage (NCBI taxonomy): Eukaryota > Metazoa > Chordata > Ceratodontiformes > Protopteridae > Protopterus > Protopterus annectens. The sequence continues at coordinate 715,998,968 of NC_056744.1, forward strand.
TAGGGATTGCGATAAACGTAGAAAAGTCTGCCTTATTACCATCGCAACATATCATTTTTTTAGGCGCAGAATTAGATACTTCTACAATGATGGTAAAACTTCCACCAGAAAGGATATACACCCTTTGAACACAGGTTCTGGGCCTACTTTTGAAAACAAAGACTCACGTGAAGACAGTTCTCAAAGTATTGGGCACAATTGCAGCAGCTATCATTGTAATTCCCCTAACTGGGATGCACATGAGGATCTTACAGTGGCTCCTATTTACCCAATGGTCCATGCAAGAACTTCCAATGTTGCACCAGGTAATGCTAACAGAATCTTGCAAGAAAGACCTACGTTGGTGACTACATTCAGATCAAGTGACCTTGGGTCAACCCTTCATTCCCCAATCTCCACTAGCCACAGTGACCACGGATGCCTCCCAGATGGGGGGGGGGGCATTATCTGGGAAGGACAACCCAAGGCATGTGGCAGGATTACAAGACAAGGCCCATTTGCATATCAGTGTCCTAGAGATGAGAGCGGTGCATCTGGCATTGCAGGCATTCCATGACTGTCTTCCAATATGCACAATTGCAATCCAGACAGACAACATGTCATTTGTTTGGTATACAAACAAACAAGGAGGAACCAAATCTTGTCCCCTTTGTCGAGAGGCCCCGAGAGTATTGCAGTGGGCTACTTCCTCCCAATGCTTTCTGATACCATTTCATTCCCGGAGAAATCCAACATGATAGCAGACAAGCTCAACAGAGCAATTCTGATGTCTCATGAGTGGTCCCTGAAACAAGAAGTAGCGAAAATGATTTTCCGAAAATGGAGCCAGCCTTGCTGCGACCTGTTTGCCAGGTGCATTAATGCAAAATGCAGCAGTTACTTTTCCCTAATCCCCCCTCTGGGGAACCCCCGAGGGATGCACTTGTACACAATTGGCCCCTGGGTCTCCTCTATGCTTTCTCCCCTTTCCCATTGATTCCCAAAGTTCTTCAGAAAGCAAGTATGTTGGGACGGACCTTAATTCTAATAGCCCCTTACTGGCCTCATCAGATTTGGTTCTCCTTCCTTCGGCCTCATCTTCAGGAAGAGCCTTGGATTCTGGACTCAGTACCAGACCTCCTGTCCTATTCATTGGGGGCTCTTTACCCTTCTCTTCAGACCCTCAAGTTGACAGCTTGGCTGCTTCAGTTCCAGCTGTAGCCAGCCTACACAACCTTTCATGCAGTGCAACACATCCTGATTTCTTCTCACAAGTCATTTACGAGAAGACTATATCTTAGCAAATGGAAAAGATTTTCCATCTGGGCATTAGAGAATCATATTGACCCTTATTCAGCACCTATTTCTTCCAACCCTGGAGTTCTTGATGAAGCTTTTTAATGATGGAGCGGCTGCAGCTAATATTCGGGTACAATTAGCAGCAATCTCAAATTTACATTTTGGAAATGAAGGACTGAATATTATGTCCCACAGACTTTCAAAGGCTTTTCTAAGAGGCACTAATCATTTGAGACCACCTTTTAAACCCCCACTGCCACCATGGAGTCTGACTTTTGTATTATCCTGAATAATTCTTCCCCCTTTTGAACCTGCATCATCATGTGACTTAAAGTTCTTGACGTGGAAGACTATTTTTCTAGTGGCTATCATCTCAGCAAGGAGGGTTTGTGAGTTGTAAGCATTATCTATCAACCCCCCATATATGTTGTTCCAGGTCCCCTTCAGAAGGTCGGACTTTTAAAAGCTCGACTTTCATATGGCTGAGACCATATGATCGAACTTTTAAAAGTTCAAACGGTCTGAATGGTGATCTCCATAGAGTGCAGAATGGGAAGATTTCCCTTTACCACAATGTAGTGCGATTTCGGAGTCGCTATATTTAAATAGCAGAGGGTGGGGGGTGCAGGGGAGCTTGCTAGCATTGTTTAGTTTTTTTGTTTAGTTTTTTTTCACATTTTCAAACATTCAGATTTTCGATCTTATGGTCTCGGCCATATGAAAGTCAAACATTTGGTTGTTCGATTATGTGAAGTAAATCTGTTGTTCCACAGTGACAGGGTGTCACTTCAGACAAACCCATCCTTTTTACCAAAAGTTTGCTCATTCTTTCACTTGAATCAGTCCATTGACTTGCTAGTCTTTTTCCCCAAGTATGGCAATAAGGCAAAATATAGGTTACACCAACTTGATGTTCATAGACCGTTACGCTTCTATCTACACAGAACAAAAGACTTCAGTCGGATCAACTATTTGTTTCTTTTTCAGACCACAAAAAAGGTGTGCCTGTAGCAAAGACTACCCTATCCAGATGGTTGTCAGAATACATTTTGTTCACTTATCAATCAGCTGCCAGATAAAGTTAAAGATCATTCTACTAGGGCTGTCTCCACATCTTCTGCATTTTGTGCAAAATTGCTAATAGATACAATTTGTGGGGTAGCCATGTGGACGAGATCTCATACATTTATCACTCATTACAAAGTAGATTTGGCCTCCAGGGACAGGGCATCCTTTGGGCATACTGTACTGAAGAATATACTCCCATGAGCCACCCAGGAAATATGGTGCTAGGGGTGCTGTCCCATCAATACAGAAGGAATGCGAGACAGGATAACTTCACATAAAGAAGTTATGTACCTACCATAACATTCCATGTGAGTTGTCCATCTCGCCTTCATTCTTACGTCTCCCCCTCCAACCCCCACCCTTGGCTTCTAGAGATTCAGGAGTTACTGATTGGCGTCTTTTGGGCTTTGACCCTCTTCTGGCTCTTTTTATAATAGGGAGTGACGTGTGAACATTAGTGTGTTAGCAAACAAGATTTGAGGAAGGCACCAGTGCATCAAGGGATAGGGAGTGAGCCACGAGCTGGTTGAAGATCTCCAGCTGTAGCAAATGTCCGAATCGGAACTGAGGATCAGTTCTGAACTCATCAGAACAGAATGAAGGCGAGATGGACAACTCATATGGAACGTTATGGTAGGTACATAACTTCTTTTTATCTTCCTTTTGAAGGGTAATTGGTAAAAAGGAGGGGTTCTTCCTGTGAGAGAAGTGATCACCCTCTAAAAGTTTTGGGATATGTAAAGGAACTGAATAGACCTGTTTATCTTTCAGAAAACTTACACTCTTTATGGAATGTAGCACAGTTGCTCCTGTCTTGCTTGTCACCTATTGATTTATAGTTACAGCACAACTTCCCTTTGTATATTAAGGAGATAGATTTGTAGGCAATTCATCTAGAAGGCTGTTGCCTGAGCCACTGGGTCCTGAATATGAAAGTAGATATATTGTAGAGGGACAAGAGCAGATTTAAAAGTGCAGTTTTCCTGTGATTAGGACATCATTCTCAACATGCGTATGTAGACAGTTTGTGGTCTGTATGGAACATTCTGAAAGTTATTAGTCTGAGAGGTACTGTGGGTCATTTAACTGAAAGTTCACCTCACTGAGTTATTAAGCAACTTTGAGGGACTAAATCTGGCTGATGCATGTATTAGTACCCATTCCAAAATTATGTGAGAGAAATGACAGACTGGTGCAGTCCATATCAAGAGAAATCCAGCTTTCTCAAACTAATTCCCAAACTCTTAGTACAATGGATCATTAGTAGACAGAAGCACACCAATTTTTTAGTGATACAGGTATAATGTCCAGTGGTGAAGAAGTTCACAGGGTGGTTGTTACAGTGTATTTACGAGTACAGTTGTGGTGTAAGAACAAAAGCGAATACAGACTTACTTTGTAAGCACTTTATTGTTTTGCTTGCAAAAAAGATACTTTTTATGTTCTGTTTTAGAAGTATTACACATGGATAATTTCATTTTTTAAGAGGGGGATTAAAATAGTTTGTTGGAAAGCAAAGAGATGTACTGGCAGCTGATTCTAAATGCTAACTACCAACCAATGATTGAGTAAGCCAATAAAAGTAAAGAGCATCTTGAAACTAGTACAGAAATATTCACACTGAACCCTTACATCACCTGACTGAATAATGTGATTTTAAATGGGTGGTAAAGCTGTTGACATTCTTCTGAAGAAGCCTTTACATAAATATATTTAAAATGAAGGCATTTGACCTTAGTTTTTAACTTGTGTTGTATTCCAAATAAATGTGCATTTTACCTTATTAAAGCCAAAAGAAGAAGATACATTAATAAAACATTTTTATTTTATTTTTGGTGTTTGTCACTTCTAGTCCTCTACTAGTTTTATTTTAAGTTAATTCAGAGTAGGTGTGTGTGTATATATATATATATATATATATATATATATATATAAATGCATGTGTCTCTCCATAGCTATATATATATATATATATATATATATATACATATATATATATATATATATATATATATATATATATACACACACACACACACACACACACACACACACACACACACACACACACACACAGACACACACATGCGCACATACATATATACACCTCAAAAGGTTGGCACACAGCAACATAGACATCAAGAAAGTCGACCACAAAATCTCGACAGTTATGCGAGATCTACAATCCCTGGGTGAGGGAATATTCCCTTTCCCTGGGGATTGTGTGATCTCGGAGTTAGTATATATAATTAGCATTCGATGACAAGGGTGCAGGGAGGCTAATTGTTATGTTATTCTTGCTTTTGTTGGTTGCATTTGGTGAGGATTTTATTGCACATGCGTAGTTTAGTATTACATTTTTGATGTCGACCTTTTGCAGTTGACTTTCTTGTGGTCAAAATTGTGGTGAACTAGTGAGGTAGATACACACAAACATTTATATGAATAAAATTTAGAAGAGTGGGTACTCATATGATCAAATGCTTTTTACTGCTGTTAAAAAAAAAAGTGAACATTTATATGAGCAATCATTCTTTCTATTGACGTTTTTGCCATCAGCCTTTAGTATGAGATTGTGTTGCAGCAGGGTAAGGGCAAATTGCATTTACAGTATCCATTTCCATTGTTGTGTGACCTCAGAGTTGGTATATATAATTAGCGGGGGGGGGGGGTTGAGGTAACAAGCATGCTTGCCCCCTGCAAAAAAAAAATTGGTTTTAGTGTTGCATATTTTCGACCATTTTAGACATACTCTAAAACTGTTGCTCTTTTTACTTTCACTCTTTTGAGTGTTCGATATTTCACAATTCAGTCATATTTTGACCGAGTCGCAGCTGAATGAAGTTTCATTGAAAAGTCAATTCATAGAATCGAATTTGAATAAAAAACTTTATTACACCAGTCATACCCTAAAAACTTGCTTTTTTCCGGGGACAGGCCTCCCCTGCATCCCCTCTTGTGAGGTGCTTTTTCTCCCACAACCCCTTACTTAAATATAGCAATTTCACAGTTACTTAAGAGTAGAAAAATGAGAAAAAACACATAGTTAATCATTGGTAACACAAAAACACATCATAGAAAACATCATTAGACTAAACATACTTTAAAAACATTTTTTGCAGGGTGCAAACCCACCTCCACCCCTCCCCCTTACTTAAATATACTTACTCCATGGCTGTACAACGGCTGAAAAAGGATAAAAAAGCACACAATGAATCACTTTTTATTTACTTTGCAGTTTTCAGTCAGTTATGATTCAGTCAAATTTGTTTGGTCAGTTGTGATTCAGAGAAATATGATTCCATCAAAACAACTTCTACTATATATTCTTTTTCTTCTTCTTTTGGCTTTTCCCGATTAGAGGTCGCCACAGCAGATCACCTGTCCACTCATGATTGGCAGTAGAGTTTTACAGTGTCAAGTTGCCAGCCCGGCGCCCAACCTTCCACGGAAGGCACACACAAGCACGCACGCACTCATGCCTAGGGCCAATTTAGAGTGTCCACTCCACCTACAGCATGTCTTTGGAATGTGGGAGGAAACTGGAGCACCAGGAGGAAACCCACACAACCACAGGGAGGACATGCAGACTCTGCACAGAAGGCACCCCAGCCTAGTATCACTACAAAATATGCATGGGCCACACTGAAAGTGAGCAAGGAGCTAAATCCATAAACATATGCAAAAGCCAACCTCCAGCACAAAGTGGGTCTATATTATAAGTTTGAAAACTTCGAATCTCATATGATTGACATCATATGAGCAAAGTTTTCAAATATCGAACGTTTCAGCATAGATTACCGTAGGGAATATTTCCCATCATTTCAATGTAGTGCGATCTCGGAGTTGGTATATTTAAGTAGTGGGGAGTGTGGGGTGCAGGGGGGCTTGCACGCCTGCATAGAGCGTTCAGGTAGTTTTTTTTTATTTTTAGTTTGTTTATATTTTATGTTCGATGTTTGAAAGCTTTGCTCATATGGAGTCGATCATATGAGATTCAAAGTTTTCAGACTTCCAACATGTAATATAGACCCACACAAAATAATCACTCATTACACAGTAAAACTGTGTATATACTTTATTAAATCCTAAGAAAAAACACGTGCATAACAAACCTAGTTTCACCTATATGGCTTTCTCAGTGCTAATTAACTAGAAAATCAAGCAATTTTAAATAGCCACGTCTGATCACATGATTATTGTACCAATAAGTGGCAATCTTATCTCTCTCTCTCTCTATGTATGTGTGTATAAGTAAGGGGATGTAGGAATGTGGTGAACCCCCCACATAAAACTTTGTTGCACTTGGTTCTTCTGTGATGAAATGATCTGCAAAGCAGTGTGGTGCTAGCAGTTTGTATACATACATCCTCCTCCCAGACACACACCTATTTGTGTTTCTATGTATGTATGTATATATATATATGTATATGTATATATATGTATGTATGTGTGTGTGTGTGTGTGAGATATGCACATGTATGCGTATGTGTAGAATTGTTATTTTCTGAAGAATGCTGTTAGTAGTGGTGTTTGTTTGACAATGACACAACTGTATTTGCTGGAAAGCACAACTGCCTTTGTGTTGGACAAGCTACAGTAGAGTAATAAACTGTAACGTAGTATGTAGTTGTGCTACATGCTGTCTGTTCCCATTTTCTGATTTATGCTCATGCTGTATCGAAAGCTTGAAGCATGAAGTAAACATGTTTTTAGTTTGAATGTTTTATTGAGCATGCATCCTCTTTTCCAGACTTCATTTTGTTAACCTGCTGTGGATAGTTTTCATTTCAGGATTGTTTTATATTTCTGTCCTAGAATTGTTATTTTACTATAGATTTTGGGACACCACTTCTTTCATCTTAGCATTTACATCTGAAACCTGCTATCACAATTATCAACTGTAGTATAAATATTAACCCGAGTTTCCATTACTTAAGGCTGTGGAGATTGATTATTCCCTGCTACATGCAGCTTTTAATTCTATTAAGTGAACAGAATATTACATTGTAAAAGACAAGATAAATGACAGTGATTACAGTAAAGCCAAAGGATCATATTCAAAGCTCCCGACTATTAATTTCTCTTCAGCTTAATTTTTCTTTGCAAATGCAAGCAGGTATCTTAAACCCTGGCATGCTATGACAGGGGTGACAAATTAATTGTTGAAGCAGCCTGCAGTGATATAGGAGAATGAAAATACACAGCTCAGAAGTTACCAGTTGACCATCCATGATTGCATTTGAAATAGCGCTGTGTGCCATCTGTAGAAACGGCTGGTTGCTTAACATTTCTCACTGCAGTTTTCTTTCATGCTGGGTCAGACTTACTTAGTGTAAGCAGTAAGATTAAGCACATTATATATAAAGAGGGCATATGCTGCCAAATAATTATCATTCTTTTCGGAGAGTGTAGGATCGATATAATACAAAAGCATAACATTGATTTTACAGGTCACCTACAGATAACTATTAAGGGCTGTTCTTAAATATCTTTCTGTATAATTTTCTTTGTGTTTGTGTAGAATGCCATATATCATTTGGAACAAGATTCTAAACATAAAGCAATAACCTTTTATTGATATACATTTGAATTCAAACTAAGAAAGAAACTTTCTAATTATTCTGTTGTGACAAAAATTTTATCAACAAATTCCTCTGGAATACTTCTTTCTTTTTCAAACTGATTGGCAGAGAAGTTTTGTTTATCCTGTTTTTGAATAGAGTAAAATACTGAACTGGTTATGCTCAGTGCTTATTTACTGTCTGTTGTTATGATTTTAATTACTGCCTCATTTAACTTTGATTACTGCATTTAGACAGCTTGATTTTGCACATTATTTTACATTGCACTTAATAGTTATTTATCTTATGCCCCTGCGCTAACAGATTCACTTCATAAAGATGTTTACCATTTAACTTTCTGACAGATGATGCCTGCAGATATTGAAAGGTTTTTATATTGTTTTGTTTGAAAGGAATGTAGAATATAATGAGAAAACTTTACATGTATCCAAAAGGACTATAAATTGATAGTTGATACCCAACTTTAGAAGGCGTTTAGAGGAAATTCATGAAAAAAATTTAATCAACTAGCAACCAAGGTTTTCGGACCAGATGTACACACACAAAGTTGTTTTCTTTCTCTTATAAACATATTTGGTAAAAACTGATATTGGCATGCAAAAAAATGTAACGACCTTGGGGGAAAAAAAAAAGACCACATCTTAAGCAGAACAGTGACACACATATATAGTACTTGGCTTCTGCCAATTAAAAAGGACATTAACTTTGAGCTCTAGGAAGAAAAAAAAAAAGATAACACTTCTTTAAACTGGACAGTTATAGGCAGTGTGTCTTGAGAAGCTAAACAGTTGCACTCAGAGCAGCTCAGGTACTGGGGGAGAGAGACTACAGTACAGATGAGCTGTGCAGAAATTGGGGTTTCTGTGTCTTTTTTTAAACATTTTATTGCCGAACTGGGAACCTCAGCCAGCGCCAAGACCTAGGCAGCTGCTTATGTTGCCTTGTGCTGGCTCTGGCAGTGGTTTGACTGTTTGATGAGGCACAGTATCTTTATGATGCACTACTAGCTGGGTACATCTTAGCTTTATCTTTGTTTTAGCAACCTTTTGATACTGCTTGCAAGCATTGCAGTATACTTTTATGTCTTTTGTAATACCTAATTGCTTGATGTACAAGAGGATAGGCTCTTGGGGCAGCCAGCTGTTGTCCTACAATACTCTTTAGCCATCGTTTAGAATTCCATTTTCTGTACATCTTTTTCTGGTATCGAGACCTCATCTCCCTTTGAATATTAGAAACCCCCTTGGTTATTTCCCGCAAGTTTTTTAAGCAGGGGTTAGAGAGCTGTACTTCTGTTAACTCTCTGTAATCTTCTCCAGTTGTCATTCTGATGTACTGTAAGTGCAGTAATTTTTACAGCTATTTCTTCCCCCGAGGAAGCTTCATCCAGAGGAATCCTAATACCTTTTGACAGCTATGGCCCTAGTTCAGACATTTCACCAGAATCTTCTTTTTTTTTTGTCTCCACTACCACTCTGTATTGGTGTTATAGGCACTGGGAATATCTCAGCCCTGCTGGCTTTCCTATGTGACTTTATTAACATATGACTGTGTATAACCACTGGTACTTAGGGTACTGCATTATCAGTCATTACCTATTAGAACATCTGCTGAGATATCATCAAACGCTACCACCTGCTTGGTTCCCTACCCCTTGAATCGTGGCTAGTGGCACCTGACAAAGTGTTTTTCCTATGGCCGGGGTATGTAATGTTTCTTTCCAACAACTGCAGGGTTAGGAGTAGTTATATCCTCCCTCTGGATATAGAACAAAATGGTTTGGGTTTGTCAAACATCCTAGCATGCCTGAGTAAAACTAATGTGTGATTAAAGTAATCCCATCATTTCCTATAGCACCTACATAGCAAAAAAAAATGGCTTTTAGTCAGCAGCTTTCCAAATGATTTCACATATTGGGGATTGATTCCTCTAAGCCTGGAGTGAGATGTTCAGCCAGCAGGAGTAGTTTGCACTCAATGGGATTCAACTTTGTCCTTAAGAAGGGTAATTAATGACTCGAGAATTTTCTTTCCCTATAGTGCCATTTTTATACCTCTTCAAATTTCACCCCTCCCCAGTTTAAAAATACACAAGATAGAAACATTTCAAAGGTGAGCATGGCTTTTTAAAAGTTAATAGTCCAAGTAGCAAAACAAGTCATTTTAATGCTTCCTCTGCATGCAAAAATGTTAACATTTGTGCCATTACCGAAAACTTGTTTCTGTTTACCAAAGTCAAAAAAACACATCTTGTAGACCTTATGATTGGAAAGGACATGTCTAGTTACACTAAAGAGATCATTGTATTGCTTTATACAATACTACTCAGACCCATTAGTGAATGCAGTGCTGCATTCTGTAGATTTAAAACTAGCAGCCCACAGTAACTTGGAAAGTGCTTTGGTTCCTTACAAGAAAAAGTATTATGATGGAAAATTGTACTATTCCGAAAGACTTGAACTGTATTTGTGTTCTGTTTCTTTTAGGTTAGCCTGTGTGGCATTGACCGATCTGGTTATACTTTTGAATGTCTTTGCTTGAAATATATTACATGGGCACTAACAACAGACAAGAAACCTAATGCTAAAAATAAACATCAGTATTAAAAATGTGGAAAGATGCATAAGGAATACCTTTCAAAATAACCTTCACTTCTGAAAATACCCTTGATGTTCTTTGTGTTTCACTATTGCAGTCCTGACTGTTGAGATTTCCTGCTATGAAAGCCCTCAGCCAGCCTGACTACCAGAAAAAAAATCTTTCCAGCTCCCATGCTGGCGGATGCCCTGACCAACATCAGTACATCTGGGTATAAAGTTAGCCAGCCTGTCTCATAATACCAGTCTTTTTTTGCTGTGGAGCCCGAAGTTGTATTCAAGTGCGTCAGGTGGTCTGTACCAAAGAGAAGTATTATCAGACAAGATAAGTACCCCTTGGGAAACTGTTTCTTTCCTTTGCTCATGTCAGGTAAAGTAAACAACTGTCTCCATTGTAGAAATCAAATCCCGCACACAGACTTTCATTCCTTTTGTGTTATTTGCCTAGCCTCAGATCACAATATCATTGATTGTTGGTTTTGTGCACGTTTGAATACTAGAACAATTAGGCTTAGGGCAGAATTTCTCACTAAGTTCCTTAGCCAACAGTCTTCTTGCTTGCCTTTCATGGCATCCGTCAGTCATACTGAATCTGATCAAGATAAAAGCTTAGATCATCAGACGACAATCAGTTGCCACCTGCTTCTCCCTTCAGGCTTGTTATTGTTGAACAAGATGAGGTACTTTCGCTGTCCCTTCTTTTTCTGATCTGGTGACTCAGGCCTCTGTTGAGACCCTTTCAGATTCTGACATGCCATTAGTTCCATCCACCGCTACACAAGCCACTAACATTGGCTCACCAGTTGGGTCCAAGGCCAATCTGCAGGCCTTGGATTCCGAGGAGCATGTTCTACCCGGACATTCTGCAACTAGGCCTTGGCCTACACCAACTCCAGTACATTTACTTCAGTCTTGGGAGACGGGCATCAGGGCGAACACCCTTAGGCCTAAGGCCTTAGCCAACCCTAAAAAAGCCTGTGTCCCTAGGCATTCATTCAGGCTGTCATGTTCCATTTCTCAGAGGTCACAGCAGGATTCAATCAGGTTAGCACGGGACCTGCTCTCCATTGGCAGGTCAAGGCAAGATCCATGGATTATTTCCCCTAGGAAAAGAAAAAGAGAATGTTCTCAAGTAATTTCCCTGGTTCCCATTCCTTCTAATGAAGACTCTGAAATTGAGGACTCTGAGCCTGAGGATGGCCCCTCCTTTGCTTATTATGAGGATGCAGAGTCTGAGGAAATCATCCCTTCTGCCTCACCTCCTGAGGATTACACCTTTGGAAAAACTCTATATACCATGAGGCAGCATTTTCAGTGGGAAGCTCAGGACTACCCACAGACTAAAAAGAGGGTTAGGGAATTCCTGGACTTATCTGAACATAAGCCACAGACTATTCCCCCCATTCTGGAAGTGGTGGAAGATGTCTTCCAGAAATCTTCCTTTAAATCTGACTCCCTCCCACATGCCCCCATGTAAGCCAGACAGGTTTTACAGGGTCCAGGATTCCCATAAGTATCTTTACAGAAACCCTACTGCTGACCCTGAAGTTATCATACCAGGACCAAAAGGAGCCAGAGCCAGTTCCTCTAGGAGTCCTTGATAGGTTTGGCAATAAGGTTTATACATCTGCCACCCTTGCCTTGAGGGCAGATGCATTGACTAGGAGTCCTTGATAGGTTTGGCAATAAGGTTTATACATCTGCCACCCTTGCCTTAAGGGCCCTAAATTGTCAATTTCAATTGATTAAGTACCAACAGACTGTACTAGAACAGTGTAAACAAAAGGTTACCACCCTTGAAGACAGAAACCTCGTAAAAAGAATTGACTGACCTCTGTCATTCTAGTGCTCAGGTAGCCAAACATTCCTTCCATTGTGGCTATGATGCCATGGAAGCATCTTACGGAGCAGCTACTACTGGATCTGTTATTAGGAGACATACTTGGCTCCAGAACAAACTCTTCCGGAACATGTTAAGTCTAGCCTGTTGAATTCCCCCTTGACAAGGTGGTTCTCTTCAGCCCCAAGGCAGAAGGAGTCCTTAAAAAGATGGAGGATTAGGCTAAGTCAGTGCAGGCAGTAAAAGATTTCCTCCAGTTACAACTACCCAGGTTCAAAAAATATACGAACAAGGAAACCAAGTGCCCAAAAAGTAAACTGTAAAATACATTTTTCATTCGGAATGTGTGGAATGCTGAAATTTGTACAAACGTTACCTGGATGATATTTGTCTGTTCTAGATTGATTCCAAGGAAAAGTTTCTAGAATTTTTTAATTACATCTCCAGCATTGCTAACTTTTTACGATTTACCAACAGTATACAGTATAACATGAATTACTTAGATCTCACTGTACACAAACACCATGGAAGGTTTAAATCCACAGTGTTTAGGAAGACCTACTCCAATTCATTTTTATTTTTTACTAGTGCTCATCCTTTTAGCCAGAAAAAAGGTCTGGTTAAATGACAATTTGTGAGGGGCAGTAGTATGCCCTCTTAGTATGAAGACTTTTGATGGAGTGTCAGTTGCTGGTAAGCATGTTTCTCCAGAGAGGGTACCCACCTCAACTTTTGAGGGATGTCCAGGATGAAGTTAGTAAAGGTAGATTGAACAGGTTTGCCCCTATATTAGGAAAAGATAACATCAAGGCCAGGTGGCACCAGCACGAATCATGGTATTTATGAACATGCATTTGTGACCAATTACAAGGCTGACACTGGGGCTATCAGGAACATCATGGAAAGGGAATGGGCCAGATTTGCTACTATTATCTGACCTAAACATATTTGGGAAGCCTTTTAAATGTATTTTTAGAAAAGGTCCAGATATTAAGAATTTAATAAAAAAGAAGAATGGGGTTTTTCACTTGTACGGTCAAGATAAGAGGGGTACCTACAAATGTGGACATTGTTCCCAGTGTCTGTATGTGGCTAATGGTGAGAATTTATAAGTGACTGCAAGGAATAGATTTCTTACATGTAGGGGGTATGCAACTTGTGATGCCAATGGGGTAATATATCTAGTAGTATGCAAGGCCTGCAATGGATTCTATGTGGGCAAAACTGAAAGGAAGCTTTGTAGAAGAATATATGAACATTTATATGAGATTAAGAATATGAATTCTAACAATGCCCTATACAGACGCAGTATGACATGTCATAATGCTTCCTTTGTTTTTTTTTTTTGTACTGGAGGTGACATCCGAGGACAAAAGAGGGGGGAAGGCCATGGGAGCTCAACATTGAGTATAGGGAATTATATTGGCAGATTGTGCTTGAGGCCAATAAATTCCCAGGTATGAATGAAACCTTGTCAATAGCTCCTGTTTTGAAGCTTAGGGCTGCAAGACTTTGATTTGCAATTTTTATTTTGCCCACTGGATGGAACCCCAGAACCTTGTAATATTATCTTATTACACAGTACATATAATTAGGTATTTATGATTATTTTATAATTTATTTAAAAAATGTTTATGTTTAACATTGTCTGAATGTGTTTTGATATATGTACACAATTTACATTTTTATTATTGACATTAGGGTTTTACAAAAGTTGATTGTAATTATGGGCATGGGTCTGGTTTTGATTGTTCATATTTATTGTTATAGTTATTGGTGGTTTTGATTGGTGCTTTGTTCAATTGCATAGGGTATTTAAATGTAGTGCTTCATTCATGGTTTGCATTTGATGAAGTCTGTTTTAAGACAAAAACACATAGAAAGCAAGGCATTTATGTGTTTTTAATTTGCATTTTAAGGATCCGTGGTTTGGACTAATAAACTTTGCCAGTAATCCTTACAGTGTTGGTCATTCTTCCAGAGTGCTTTTTTTTGGTTACAACTACTCAGGTTCAGAGGAAAGTTTCCAGCCAAACAATGGTCCTTTCCCACCCAGCCTAGGAGTAGGCAGAGGAAACCTCAAAGGGATAGATAGGCCACTCAGACAGAGGCAACAGTTACAAAGGGGCAGGCAGTGGACCTCAGAGACACCTAGACAAGAGAGTTCTAGAACCCAAGCCACATCCAGAGAGCAACAATGACTCAACCGCTTCTCCCCTACCTCCACCCCAAAGCTAGGAGGAAGGCTGTCTCTTTTCAAACTTACCTGGACCCTCATTGCTTCAGACAGATGGGTTCTAGACATTATTGCAAATGGCTACAGACTCACTTTCAGATAGCATTTAAAATACTCAGGTTATCCAGATAACCCCCAAAATCAAAAAAAAAAAACAGAGGTCTTTGCTCAAATCCAGATACTGTGTTCGCAGGGAGCAGTAGAACCAGTTCTCACTGCCCAGCAGGGAAAAGGATTCTATTACAGGGTCTTCCTGGTCCCCATAAAGGAAGACTCTTGGCACCCCATTTTGGGTCTGTCCAACCTCAATCAATTCCTCTTGGTGCCAAAGTCTAAAATGCTAACTCTCCAAAAACTGCTGCACATGATATCCCCCCATGCCCTCACAGTCCCTCTAAACCTAAAAAGATGCTTATTTGCACATCCATATTCAGGAGTCCCACAGAAGATTTCTTCGCTTCAGGGAAGAATCCAGTCACTATCAATTATCTGCACTGCCCTTTGGCTTATCTGCAGCACCAAGAGTGTTCACAAAGTGTCTAGTACCAGCAATAGCCTTTTGCAGGACCAGGAGGATACAAATCTATCCTTACCTAGATGACTGCTTCATATAGGCCACAGATCAAGCCAAGCTCCCCCAGCACCTCAGATTCACCCAGGACCTCCTTTCTTTGCTGGGATTCACAGTGAACCTACAGAAATCTCACATTTCACCAATAAAAAAATAGCCTTCCTGGGGCCACTTCTGGACTTCTCTCTCCAAAAGGCTTTCCTCCTTCCAGAAAAAGTCTGCTTCCTGACAAATATTTTCCACAGGATTCAATCGAAAGATTCCATCTCAGCAAGGGAATTTCTTCAAGCCCTGGGATACGTGGCCTTGTGCATCCTCATGGTTCCCCTTGAAGACTACACATGAGGAAGCTCAAGTGGTACCTGAAGAGTGTCTGGTGCCCTAGCTCACAGCCCATAGAGACCAAGATCCCTCTGATCCCCTCCCTCAAAACAGAGTTTGCATGGTGGGTGCAAGGTTGCTCCCAGAGTCAAGGCCTCCCCTTCAAAATCTCCCCTCAGGCTCAAACCCTAAGCACAGATGCCTTACAGACAGCATGGGGGTCTCACTTCCAGAACCTCCAAACCCAGGGGAAGTGGGATTCTGGATCCAAGGACAGACACATCAACAGGACGGAACTCATGGCAGTATTAATGGGCCTATTAGCCTTTAATGAAAAATAGACCCCAGGTGTCCTATTAATCAAGACAGACAATACCACAGTTATGTGGTACATAGACAGGGAGTGACACATTCTTACCTCCTGTGCCATCTAGCAATGCAGATCTTGGAAACAGCTAATTATGTGAGCTTGCACCTGATAGCAGAATACCTTCCAGGAGTTCAAAATGCTGTGACAAACCATGTCAGCAGAAACTTGATGGACCCTCATGAGTGGCATCTGCACTCAAAGATCTTCCAATCCATAACCCAAACATGGGGAATTCTGCAAGTGGACCTCTTTGCATCCAAAGAGAACTCACCTGCAAAAATTCTGTACCAGGAGCAAACAGGAGATAGCTTGGAAGACAGATGCCTTCTCCTTCCCTTGGACAAAGCTTTTCGTTTATGCATTTCCCCCATACCCCTTCTTCCTCAAGTTCTGCTCAAGATGTAAGAGAAGATCAAAATATAAACCAACTTTATTAGAAGAATGGAGATAAAACAACTGGAATTGAGATCTTTAGAAAAGGGTAGGAGCAGACTGCATAGGAAAAATGGGAATTGTATGAACAATACATACAGGGGAGGAATGAGGTTTAAAAGAAGGGAAGACTTAAATGAGCTATGTAATGTTTGACTGAAAATGATTGGGTAGATAATAAGTGGTGTATAATGTTTGCAACTGGGAGTGTGTCATTGTGGTTTGTGATGTAAAATGCTTGCAACCAGGATTGTGTTGGTTTGGTTTATTTTCATTTATATAAATGTATGATTGCTTATGTCATAAGTGATAGATCTGAAGTAGTTTACTTCATTTGATCTTCAACCTGTGGGTCCTCGGATTCATATCAGATCCGACGCGGCTGCCTTTTCCAGCTACGGCTCCGAGCTCCATTCTCCTCCCCTACCCATAATGCCCCCAGTCTCCCTTCTCCCTTCAGATCTCGTTTGCTGCCACAGCGATAGCAATGTGGTCCGAGCTCCAAAGTTTGTTGTTGGGTAAACTGTCTAAGAATTTTTTAATTTCTTCCTTTTAAACCTTTCCTTTACCTTCTCTGGTTTCTCCGTAGCTAATCCTCCCTGTTGTAGGCTTTTCTTTTCCTCCCTCTTTTCTTTAGTGTGTGTGTGTGTGTGTGTGTGTGTGTGTGTGTGTGTGTGTGTGTGTGTGTGTGTGTGTGTGTGTGTGTGTGTGTGTTGGCTTAGATCCTGTGTTTTGGCATGGCAGATGCCCAAAAACCCGGATTTAAAAGATGCACAGAGTGTGGCCATGAGCTTTCCCCGGCTGATGGCCACACTCTGTGTGTGGTTTGTTTGGGGGTGGCTCACCTCCAGTCCCCCTGTCCTATTTGTGCTGGGTTTAACCCCAGAGCTCTTAAGGACAGACAGGACAAGACAAACTAACTGTGAATTGCCTTTTGCCCTCCACAGCCAGGATGGAAATTCCTCCTTCTCTGGCCAAATCAGCAGTGGCTGCTGCTGCTTCTTCCCCTTCCTTGACCTCAGAGACTCACCCTCCTGCGAAGAGGTCCAGGGAAGGGGATAAGGTCAAGAAAGACTGGCCTTGTAATCGCTCCCCCGACTGCTTGTCTGCGGCCGGTCCTCCGCTGAAGACTAAGTCTGTTTTCAGGCCTGCTTCACCTAGGCTCCGATCCCTGAGGTTTTCCTCTGAGCCTGAGTTTCCGATTAGCCGGTTGCCCCATAAGCCTTCCCCTCACCAGCTATCCTGGCCCACTTCAGTGGCATCCTCCTGTTCCATCCGGAGCCTCTCCGAAGCAGAGATGGACAAGATGATGTGGAGATTTATCTCAAATTCAGATGGGGGTCTTGCCAGGGCCTTCTCCCACCAGTGCAGGCACCTTCCAACCAGTTTTCAGACCTATTACTCCTTCTCAGATCTGACCCGTGGTTTTGGAGCTGTTGGATCCGAGGACAGTCTTAGTCGAGGGGTTGGCGCTGATGGTACCCTGTACCTCGACACTGGGCAATGCTCTGAGTATGTCGGATCTTACTGGGTCAGATACAAGGGGGTGCTCTCTGCTCCGGGCTTGTCAGAGATGAGCATTCCCCTCAGCATCTCGGCTCCGACTCCCTGGTTGGATCAGAGGGGTACGGTCTCCGCCAGTTCAGCCCAGGAGGTCCGTTCCCCCTCTGCATTCGACGTGGTGGGGAGGGTTCTCGCAGGGTCGAGGCCTTTGACTATCTCATCTTCAATCTCCGCCCAGACCCCCCCCTGGCCTTGGCATAAGCGGAGCCAGGCATCCATCTTGCCCCTCTCATGGACAGCCCGCAGCCATATTGCCCCAAGATGTTCCAGTCCTGGAACAACCCACTTGCAAGGTCTCCCCAGAGAGTTCCCCTGAGGAGCTCCCCCACAAGCACACATGCAAAAGGAGGCACTTGGACTCTCCTCCAAAGTTCCTCACAGAGGACATGGACTTGGATGAAGGGGAAGGTTCTCCGGGATCACCCCCCCCGTGGATGTCTTGTTTGGAGACGACATGGAGATCCTCTGCCAAAGGGGGGTGGTCTTCCCCCAAACCAACCTCCGCCGAGTCTGTGTTCCTGGAGACATTCAGCTCGGGCCCATCTACCTCTTGGGTGTCCCCTCCTGCTGATCCACTCATGGTTCTAATAACATCTAGGGCATGGTAGGAGCCGGACACTGTAGAGCCCATATCCAAATGCCCGGATAAGGTATTGAGTCCCCCTGTGGATAGACTTCGGCATAAGGGGTCCCCTGTAGGTGCGATGATGGTGACAGCTGCCACCAAGAAGGAACTCGGCCAGGAGAGTTCCACGATCCATCCTCCTGACCGAGAGTCGGGGACACTGGACCATTTTGGGAAGCGGGTCTATGCTTCAGTGACCTTCTGCATGAGGGCGCTGAACTATATGGTGCATGTTATTCAACTCCAGAGAGACCTGGTTAAGGAAGTTGCAAAGTCGACCCCGGGGTCCATGTCAACAGAGGACAGGAAGAAGTTCACACGAATGGCCACCCTCAGATCTGTTGCCAACACGTCCATGCGTTTGCTCTCCCATGCCACAGATAGAGCTGCATGGGTGGCAGGGTCAGGCATTGCCATTCGGCGCCATGCTTGGCTCTGCTTATGCCAATTCTGAGAGCACTTCAAGGCATCTTTCACCAGTGCCCCTTATGATGGTTCTTCCCTCTTTGGGAAAACAGTCAGAGAGAATTTAGTCCAGAGTGAGAAGGACGGGAAGACACTGTCTGCCATCGGAGTCCGCTTCTCTCAACCTCAAATGTCCTTTTCCAGGAACCATTAAAGTCAAAAGAAGATGTGGTCCGCAAACCTCAGGCATTTTCCCGGGATGCTCAGGACTCACTTTCCCACAGTGGCAGAGGGAGATATGATAAGAGCCACCCTAGAGGCAGAGGGGGGGTCTTAAGAATTCCAGGTCCCGAGAATCGTTCTCGGACAGACCTGGACAGCAACCTTGAGGGGATGCCCGACTGTCCATCTCTGGAGGCAGTCGGGGGTCATCTGTCGCTCCACCCACTAGCATGGGAGTCCATCACAACAGATCAGTGGGTGTTGAGAGTCATATCCAGAGGCTATATTACCCTTTCAAGGAATTGCCCCCTCCCAACAAAACCCTTCTGGACATCCCACCCATGTAGTGTGAGGAAGCAGCAGTGCAGACACGATCACTGCTAAGAAAATGAGTCATAAAACTGGTCCCCCAAGACCAGTCCAGATCCAGGGTGTGCTCCAGGTTCTTTTTAGTGCCAAAAAGGACGGGATACCTCAGACCAATTTTTGCATCTGTCCCTGTTGAATGCATCAGTAACCAAGACAAAATTCTGGATGGTCACGATCCAATCCATCCTGCCCTTTCTTCACAAAAAAGACTGGATGTGCTCAATAGATCTCCAGGATGTGTACTATCACATCAAAATGCACAGGCACTTCCGGCTGGGAGCCAATCATTACCAAGTTCGAGCCCTCCCCTTCACTCTCACCACAGCCCCCTGAGTGTTCACTAAGGTTATGGCAGTGGTAGCAGCTCACGTGAGGCTTCAGGGCATTCATGTCTTTCTGTACCTGGACGATTGGCTCTTTACCGCCTCTTCAGAGCATGTACTATGTCAAGCCAGTGAATCCTTCCTTCTGTTAGCCAACAAGTTGGGCATTACTATCAGTCGGAACAAGTCAGCTCTTCACCTGGTCCAGGTTTTAGAGTTCATTGGGGCACAGCTGGACACAATGCAATCAAAGGTGTTCCTCACTTCAGGATACGTACCTTGAGGATTCACGTGTTACATATTCTACAGACCCACTCACCCACAGCTGAAACAGTCTTAAGAGCTTTAGGTTATATGGCAGCCACAATAAATCTTCTCCCTATGGTACACCACCACATGAGGGTTCTACAGTGAACTTTAGCGGTACAGTGGTCTCTGTTAGCCTTCCCCTTGTCCTTTCCAGTGAGGATATCGAAGGCATGCAGAAGCTCCCTTTGGTGGTGAATTCATTCCATGGATCTCCACGAAGGACGTACTTTTCAACCTCCTCCACCCCAAATCACAGTGACCACGGTTGCCTCCCTGCTCGGGTGGCAGGGGGCAGAAAGGACGATCCAAGGTATGTGGTCCCCTCACGAGACCTATTTGCACATCAGCGTCTTAGAGATGAGAGCGTTTTTTCTCGCACTGCAAGCCCTATATGCTCATCTTCCTCTGGGAACAGTTGCAGTTCAGACAGACAACATGTCAGTAGTCTGGTATATCAACAAGCAGGGGGGGAGCCAGATCTTACCCGTTATGCCGAGAAGCTATGAGAGTGTGGAAAAGGGTGATCTCCACTGGCCGTTTTCTGGTGGCAATGCACATCCCGGGACAGTCCAACATCTTAGCGGACAGGCTCAGCAGATCCATCCTAATGCCCTACGAGTGGTCTCTGAAATCTTCAGTAGCAGAACAGATCTTCCTAAAGTGGGGTCGCCCTTGCTGTGATCTCTTTGCATCTCCTTAGAACGCGAAATGCAGCAAGTTCCTCAGTTTGAATTCCCCTCGTGGGGAAGCCCCCAGAGATGCTCTGATTCATGCTTGGCCTACCAGGCTCCTTTATGCATAGCCTCCTTTTCCCCTCATGTCAAAATTTCTGCAGAAAGCTTGAAGGCTGGGGAGCACTGTGATCCTCATCACCCCATTCTGGCCTCAACAGATTTGGTTCCCCTTACTCCAGTCTCATCTAGTTGTCCCTCCATGGACTTTGTATCCGGTCCCAGATCTGCTCTCACATCCCTCAGGGAATCCCTCATCCAGACCTGGACAGTCTGAAGCTCACTGCTTGGCTGTTCTGGTTCCCATGATTCTTAGGACTCCCGAGTTGTCTTCTCTGGTTAAATCCATTCTGGGGGTGGCTCATAAGTTATCCACAAGGAAAATCTATTGCAGCAAATGGAAATGTTTTTCGATGTGGGCAGTTCAGAGGTATTTGGATTCTTTCACTGCACCACTTCCAGAGGTTCTAGAATTTTTAGCTAGCATTTTTCATCAAGGCACTAGTTCTTCTGTGGTGAAAGTCCAACTAGCCACAATTTCTAATTTTCATGCTGGGCTGGATATGTCTTCTTTAGTTTCTTCAAAAATTTATAAAACCTTTCTCAAAGGTGTCTTCCTCCTCAGACCTCCGGTCAAGGATCCCATTCCTCCGAGGGACCTCACTTTGTTGTTGCAGGCATTGGTTTCCCCTCCCTTTGAACCTGCAGCCTCTGTGGATCTGCAGTTTTTGACCTGGAAAACTGCTTTTCTGATTGCCATTGCATCCACTAGAAGGGTGTCTGAACTCGAAGCTCTTTCCATCAAAGTCCCTTATATTATCTTCCACAAAGATCGAGTCTTGCTATGTACGAATCCGTCTTTTCTTCCTAAGGTAGCCTCGGAGGCTAATATCAATCAGACTATCATTTTACCAGTATTTTTTCTGAACTATCAGAACAAAGGGGAACACAAATTACATTGTTTAGATGTTCATAGGTAGTTGAGATTTTATTTACATAGGACTAAATGCTTGCACAAGTCTGATCAGCTTTTTGTGTCCTATGCCAAGCCCTTTTTAGGCAAATCTATTTCAAAAGTGACTATTGCTCGCTGGATTTCTCTATGTATTGCCCGGGCTTATTTGTATAGAGGTTTGCCTCTTTCAGGAAAAGTGAAGGCTCACTCGACCCTATCCATGGCTATGTCTGTGGCCTTTTGGTCTAGGGTCTCCTTGGATGATATTTGTTCAGCTGCCACTTTGGCCTCATCTCACATTTTTATTTCTCATTATAAGCTGGATTTGGTTTCTAGAAGAAGAGCATCCTTTGGCTTTGCAGTGCTTCGGAATATCCTTCCATGAGGGCCTTTCAAGGATTAGGTAGCTGGGGACTCTGTCCCACAGGTTGAAGATCAAATGAAGTAAACTACTTCAGATTAAAAAGTTATGTACTCACCATAACATTCCATCTGAGTAGTTCTTCTTCATTTGTCTTCAACCGTTCCCCCCTCCTTCCCCCTGACCTTATCCTTCAGGATACAATATGTCCCTTGTTCTGGTCCCTTTCTGTTGGGAACTTTGCTTATGCTGGGAGTTAAGTGATCTGGTAGTAATTTTTTTCGTGGAGGATAAGTCCTTGTGTGGTCGGGTAATGGTTATATGTTGGGCAGCAAACTCAATCTGAAGGGAGAAGGGAGACTGGGGGAATTATAGGTAGGGGGAGGAGCATGGAGCTCGGAGCCGTAGCTGGAAAATGCAGCCATGTTGGATCCGAGGGCCCACAAGTTGAAGACAAAGAAGTAGAACTACTCAGATGGAACATTATAGTGAGTACATAACTTCTTTTTTAATAAAGATGTTGCTTGTTTAAAAAAAGGGGGGCATGGATTTGAATAATTTATGTAATGTTACTTAGGTTATATGAGTTTATTAATTTTAATTTAGTACAGTTTGATTACTTTTGTGTAAATGCAAAATTGCCCATGTCACAGATGATAATTCAATAAAGGTGTGTGTAAAAAAAAAAAAAAAAAAAAAAAAGATAAGAGAAGAGGGCCCAAGAGCAGTTCTTATAGCTCCAGACTGGCCCAGACAGCATTGTTACCTCCTCCTCCTCAAACTCATCACCCAGGGTCCATGGCTACATCCTTGGATAGTATATCTCCTCACCCAGAATGAGGGAAACATTGTACACACCAGTCTGCAGACCCTCAACCTTGCAGCATGGATGATCCCACAACAAACCACAGTGGGGTTAGAGTAAGTAAACAGGTGCTAGACATTCTCAAAGAATCTAGAAGGCCTAGCACCAGGAAATTCTGCTCAGCTAAGTGGAAAAGATTTTCTCTTTAGTGCAAAGATCACCACCTAGATCCCAAATCAGCACGGGTATCCAGGATCCTGGAATACCTGACTGGCCTGTTGAATCAGGAATTATCTCATTCTTCATTAAAATCCATGTGCCTGCCATCTCTGCATATGTGCCCTCGTACCCTCCCCCTTCCTCCCATCCACTCTTAAAGCAGTTTCTTAGGGGAGTAATCCACATTAGACCACCCAGAAGGAAACCTACTCCTCCTTGGGACCTTAATTTTGTGCTAGAGAAATTGACTTTGCCCCCCTTTAAGCCAGCAGCTTCTGCAGACCTAAAGTTCCTGACATGGAAAACATTTCTTCTGGCTATCACCTTAGCCAGGAAGATTTCTGAGCTGCAGGCCCTCATGGCAGTGGATCCTTTCCTTATCTTCCACTAGGATAGGGTCTGTCTCAGGACCAGTCCATCCTTTATGCCTAAAACGGTCATTGACACCTCTTTGAATCGAGCCATCCATCTCCCTACCTTTGTCCCCAATCCACAAAACAAAAGGGAGAGAATTGTGCATTTCTTGGATGTGCACAGACAGTTACATTTCTATCTGGACAAGACAAAAGCTTTGAGAAAGACTGATCAGCTTTTCATTAACTGTGCCTCTGGAAAAGAAAGCAAGTCTGCCTGTAAGCAAACTATTTCCAAATGGATTTAACACTGCATTTGCTTTTGTTATAGCTCACATGGCAAAGTGCCACCAGTAGGGATAAAACCTAATTCCAGCAGGGCAACTGCTATTTTCACTGCCTTTCTAAAGGTTGACCCCACCAAGGACATCTTGGAGGCTGCCACTTGGCCTTCACCAAGCACTACCCCCTGGCGTCCTTCTCCACGTCTAGAGCAGGCTTTGCCACTGCTGTCCTGCAGGGCATCCTGTCTTCCCCTTAGATACCTTCCTCCCTCCTTTCAGCTTTGGGAATCTTCCCAGTAGTCAGGACTGCAACAGTGAAACACAAAGAACATAGTACAGTTGTGTACACTTACCATAAATGTCGATGTTCAAGTGTATTCACTGTTGCAGTCTTCTTTCCCTGCCACCAACCCCCTCAGCCTACTATGTAGATTGATCCTGTTTTGCTACTCAGCCAAGGGACCCCTACTTGGCTCCCTTCCTGTGTCAAGTTCTTCTTTGGATACCTCATATCTGCTTAGGGTCCTCCTAGTTGAGGGCAAGAAAACACTGTTATTATGATGCAGGCTGGCTACCTTTATACCCGAATGTACTGATGCCAATCAGGGAATCCGCCAGCCTGGGAGCCTAAAAGAATTTTCTCTGGTAGTCGGGCCAGCTGAGGGCTTTCACAGCAAGAAATCCCAATAGTCAAGACTGCAACAGTGAATATACTCAAACTTCTACATTTATGGTAAGTGTACACAACTGTACTTTTAGTTGGCTAAATTAAATGTTCTACTTCATTTGTCTTCAACCATTCCCCCCTCCTTCCCCCTGACCTTATCCTTCAGGATACAATATGTCCCTTGTTCTGGTCCCTTTCTGTTGGGAACTTTGCTTATGCTGGGAGTTAAGTGATCTGGTAGTAATTTTTTTCTTGGAGGATAAGTCCTTGTGTGGTCGGGTAATGGTTATATGTTGGGCAGCAAACTCGATCTGAAGGGAGAAGGGATACTGGGGGAATTATAGGTAGGGGGGAGGAGCATGGAGCTCGGAGCCGTAGCTGGAAAATGCAGCCATGTTGGATCCGAGGGCCCACAAGTTGAAGACAAAGAAGTAGAACTACTCAGATGGAACGTTATAGTGAGTACATAACTTCTTTTTTAATAAAGCTGTTGCTTGTTTAAAAAAAGGGGGGCATGGATTTGAATAATTTATGTAATGTTACTTAGGTTATATGAGTTTATTAATTTTAATTTAGTACTGTTTGATTACTTTTGTGTAAATGCAAAATTGCCCATGTCACAGATGATAATTCAATAAAGGTGTGTGTAAAAAAAAAAAGATAAGAGAAGAGGGCCCAAGAGCAATTCTTATAGCTCCAGACTGACCCAGACAGCATTGTTACCTCCTCCTCCTCAAACTCATCACCCAGGGTCCATGGCTACACCCTTGGATAGTATATCTCCTCACCCAGAATGAGGGAAACATTGTACACACCAATCTGCAGACCCTCAGCCTTGCAGCATGGATGATCCCACAACAAACCACAGTGGGGTTAGAGTAAGTAAACAGGTGCTAGACATTCTCAAAGAATCTAGAAGGCCTAGCACCAGGAAATTTTGCTCAGCTAAGTGGAAAAGATTTTCTCTCTAGTGCAAAGATCACCACCTAGATCCCAAATCAGCACGGGTATCCAGGATCCTGGAATACCTGACTGGCCTGTTGAGTCAGGAATTATCTCATTCTTCATTAAAATCCATGTGTCTGCCATCTCTGCATATGTGCCCTCGTACCCTCCCCCTTCCTCCCATCCACTCTTAAAGCAGTTTCTTAGGGGAGTAATCCACATTAGACCACCCAGAAGGAAACCTACTCCTCCTTGGGACCTTAATTTTGTGCTAGAGAAATTGACTTTGCCCCCCTTTAAGCCAGCAGCTTCTGCAGACCTAAAGTTCCTGACATGGAAAACATTTCTTCTAGCTATCACCTTAGCCAGGAAGATTTCTGAGCTGCAGGCCCTCATGGCAGTGGATCCTTTCCTTATTTTCCACTAGGATAGGGTCTGTCTCAGGACCAGTCCATCCTTTATGCCTAAAATGGTCATTGACACCTCTTTGAATCAAGCCATCCATCTCCCTACCTTCGTCCCCAATCCACAAAACAAAGGGGAGAGAATTGTACATTTCTTGGATGTGCACAGACAGTTACATTTCTATCTGGACAAGACAAAAGCTTTGAGAAAGACTGATCAGCTTTTCATTAACTGTGCCTCTGGAAAAGAAAGCAAGTCTGCCTGTAAGCAAACTATTTCCAAATGGATTTCACACTGCATTTGCTTTTGTTATAGCTCACATGGCAAAGTGCCACCAGTAGGGATAAAACCTAATTCCAGCAGGGCAACTGCTACTTTCACTGCCTTTCTAAAGGTTGACCCCACCAAGGACATCTTGGAGGCTGCCACTTGGCCTTCACCAAGCACTACCCCCTGGCATCCTTCTCCACGTCAAGAGCAGGCTTTGCCACTGCTGTCCTGCAGGGCATCCTGTCTTCCCCTTAGATACCTTTCTCCCTCCTTTCAGCTTTGGGAATCTTCCCAGTAGTCAGGACTGCAACAGTGAAACACAAAGAACATAGTACAGTTGTGTACTCTTACCATAAATGTCGATGTTCAAGTGTATTCACTGTTGCAGTCTTCTTTCCCTGCCACCAACCCCCTCAGCCTACTATGTAGATTGATCCTGTTTTGCTACTCAGCCAAGGGACCCCTACTTGGCTCCCTTCCTGTATCAAGTTCTTCTTTGGATACCTCATATCTGCTTAGGGTCCTCCTAGTTGAGGGCAAGAAAACACTGTTGTTATGATGCAGGCTGGCTACCTTTATACCCGAATGTACTGATGCCAGTCAGGGAATCTGCCAGCCTGGGAGCCTAAAAGAATTTTCTCTGGTAGTCGGGCCAGCTGAGGGCTTTCACAGCAAGAAATCCCAATAGTCAAGACTGCAACAGTGAATATACTCAAACTTCTACATTTATGGTAAGTGTACACAACTGTACTTTTAGTTGGCTAAATTAAATGTTTTATAGGTTCATAGTGATTACTCAAAAGGTCCTTTTTAGTCCTAGGCATGCTTCCCAACTGTATTTGATAGGTTATGGTATCACTCATTATATAAGGGGGGGGGGTGTAACTTGGGTATTTCATGTGTACATTTACGGTCTGTGATATTAGCACTTTAACAGTCATGTGGCTGCCTTTTTCTGGAGATAAACATGGTTCTCATGTAGTAAACATGTTTGTGGCGAAGGTTATCCTTGTTGCTATTTAAGGGATGAACTCTGTGCTGTTTAAGTGAATGGCCATCTGCTGAGCTGGATCTGTGACATAGAGAGAAGAACCCTCGGTTATGACTCAGATGACACTGGTTCGATTAGTGGCCTGAGTACTGGAGAAACTGTGTAATACAGGGAGAGAAATGCTGAAGCAGAGCCTACTCACCTGTCCTGGAGAGGGGCATATGTACTCTGTCTGTAACCTGAGTGGAGCTGTAGTCATCTGCCTACAGAGGCAAGTATAACATTACATGTGGAAGTGAATGGTAGAACCTTACACTGCCTCAGTGAATGCACACTCCTTGAGGTAAAGATAAGGCTTAGAGCAATAACCCTTTGGATACTGCATGATGTGAGACATTATCCCACACTTAAGAATCAAAGTACCGATCTCAGTCAGGTGGAACTGTTGATGAAATAGGTTTCAGGTAATAAACTACATCTTGGTTTGACCGCAGTCTACAGGCAGTGCCTCAGGAGAGGTCATTCGGCCTACAGCTTGGTTGCCTCTACCATAGGTACAGGGATGGCATGTAGTTCTCGCAGTTCATCTGTAAGCAGTCTATCTTGATTGTACTGCTAGGCTCCTCCCCTTTGTTCTGTGATACTACTGTACTTAATTGTTTTTTCCAATTCTGCTAACTCTTACAGTTTGTCTACCTGTTCTGCATGCAACCACATACTACATATTCAAGTGTTCACACTGATACATAAAGGATTCATGTGAGCATTATTTTTCTTATTATATTTTCATTTTTTTAAATATATGATTTCACTGAGAATAAATGGTGTAAAATATGAAAGCATTGTTTGTTCTTTCACATTTGCATACCTGTTTGTGTGTTTTGAACCATAATCTATCTCTGTATCCTTGCACACCTATTTTTATCATTGCCAAACGAATGACAGTAGAATCTCTGCTGTGTAGTGTAGTGCTGGTATATGCATGTATGTATGTGTGTGTGTGTGTGTGTATATATATATATATATATATATATATATATATATATATATATATATTGCATTTGGAAGGAATAGCTGTGAATATTATTCTTTATTTTGTATTCCTTTTATTCTTTTTGGCAAATGTAACGCCCAGACTAAAATAAGCGTGGGTTGTTTTACTATATGAATGTAAAGCTCTTAGTGTTAGAATCAGTGACTGCCTACAATTTAAGTTCCATGCCCTGCCTGTAAAAAGTAAAGCAGTGAGTATAATAGGATTAATTCCTAAGAACTTTAGTGCACAGGCACATTCTCTTCTAGTAAAGCTCTTTACTTCCTATGTAATAGCAATATTATAGTACAGTTCTTTGTTTCTGCAAATCCAATTTACTGCTACCTGAAACTTAACGGAGGAAATTGAATCGCAATATAAAAATCATTCTCTTACAGTACCCAACTTGAACAACTCACACAGTATTCTTTTAGTTCTAGGTATTTGAGAGGCTTAACTGTGTGTGTGTGTGTGTGTGTGTGTGTGTGTGTGTGTGTGTGTGTGTGTGTGTGTGTGGTGTACAAATCTCTCTGTAATGATGACTGTAGAACACTATTGAATATTGATTTTCTTTATAGCTGCTATCCTTCCAGGGTTGGAAATTTTACATTTAAGATTGATAGCTGCAGAACTTCACCAAGGATGAAAGTTATTTCATAATGTGTGATTATACTTTGGAACAAAATTCCTCTAAAAACTACACAAAGTGGAACATTCCATACTTTTAACAAATCATTTGATATTTGGACGGGACCCTTAGCCTGTTTTTTTAATCCAGAGAGAGTCTGCATTTTAAATGGCCAAGTAACCAATATGCAGCATTTCTGTAAACCATGTGGGTGAGAGCCGATTGCAGGAGGCATATTTCCTCATTCACTGCTGTTTCTGGCTGCAGTGCATTGTCACTGATTAGTAGATAATGCCACATGTTTTGGTCCTTTTGTGCCACTGTACAATCCCATCCACCACGTGGAGTCAGTACAGCAGTTGGCCGGCTGGATCTGTGCTGTCAGGAGTGGTGTTCCATTTTTGGCTTCTCACAGTCACCTTCGCCGGCCAAATCCTGTAGCACCTCTGTCAGTGATCCATCCCACGGTATTTTGCTTTTATCCTTGTGTGCCATAGAGCTAGAAGGGATAGATATAAATATAGACTGCAGAACAATGCCCATTATGGTTTGTTCACACTACTAAAGGTTTTGTGTGGTCTTTGTTAGCAAATACATTTCATCGCAGGCTTGCACTTTATCTTTGACCATTGTCTGTTGTTATCAACTCCTCCTACTTGCCACTTTAGTTATAAATTATTAAAATGCCGTATGGCCCTTTCAGAAAAAATGTCATATTTTGCACCTAACAAATGATGTGCTGTTTTTGACAAAACTTTCTTTCCTGTACAGCTCTTATCAAAATGCTAATCCAGGTTATTACACAATAAAAAAATGAAGCCTTTTCATTAGCTTTATCACAAAAGTCATCCTTTAAGATAAATTTATTTGTGGCAGTTACTGGACTTCCCCATAAAGCAGTAGATACAGTGCAATTTTAATACTGCAGAGGCATTTAAACTAAAAATTAAGAAAAAGTTTTAAAATGTCTTTCTTTTCTGCTATGTTATGTACTTTAAATATGCAATGAGTCCACCTTCTGTACAGCAAAATGTGTAAAACTACTTTTATACAAATGAAAATCTCACGTGCAAGCATCTGTTTTATTTTGTCTGCAACTTAATTCATACTACAGATAATATCATTGTGAAAACAAATACAATAAAATATGGCAGATGTTTTACTTTTTAAAGATATTTCTTTGTGTGCATTTGACAATAAAGATTATTTTTTAAAAGCAAAAACAACTTTATTTTTAGCTTTTGGCTGAAGATTTTTTTATCCATTAAAGACAACATCTCTGTGATGTTAGCTAGTAATTTGTGGTTGTATTGATTTTAATCTTTCATTTCTTTTCTTTAAAGTAAATATGTCTGTCTAAGGCTATTCTGTTTGCTAATGGTATTTTCCTCCAGCTTTTTATGGCATTTAGCAACACGTTTGTGATGAATTTACAGTAAAATATTGTCTGGATGACCTTTCATTGTATGTTGCGACAGCCACATTAGCTCTATTATCTTAAGGGAGTTGGACTTTTAGAATTGTTTGTGTGTGTTGTAATTTAGCAGTAACCCATGACTGGGTGTGGGTCTCACAAGATTAAACCGCAGTTGGCTTTGTTTGATCACTCTGGTGAAATGATTTTACACAATGACTTTATTTAAGAAAGAAGTTACCTACCTTTTGTAAATAATATCTTGCATGATGCATTAGTGTTTTACCATTTTTTTTACTGACGCACCATGCATGCATATGCCCACACTTTTGCACAGTGCATCAGTACAGTCCTTGGGAAGCTACCATGAGAGAGCATCCCTATATCTGTTTGCCTCTCAGTTTTTCTCTTTTGAAACTACGAGGGACAGAACAACCATTTAACAAATGTGAGGAGTATTCTGCAAAGGTCTGGACAGTTGAAAGGTAAGGTTCAAAACATTACAGTTAGTTGTATTAGCAGTGCTGTACCTTTTAACTGTCCAGAATTTTGTAGACTGCCCTGATATTTTTTGTTTGTTGTATATAATATTTTGATAGGGGGGAAAAAAACAATTGTGAAATACTTGGAAAGACATACCATATCCTAATAGAAAGTCTGGCTGCTGAACTATAATTTAGCAACTGGACCTCTTTCTGTTAGGATATTCCCAATTTCGAATGGGCACACTGACTGGAGTGTCTAATTATCTTACATGGTTTGGAATGCTAAAGACCTTTCATTGTATAATCAGTAACAGACGGGAGACATATGTCTTAGTGGTGTTCTGAGTGGTGTATGTAAATATACTATATACTGTTATAGACGCCTTGCTTTGGGTTTTTGATGTACTTTCTCAATTTTGTGCAAAAGTCTTTATATTAGAACAACACACACTAATTATTTGATGATGAGAAATTAAAGAAACAGCAATAGTTTTGGCAGAAGTAATCACACTAATCTCAAATAACTCACTAATGGGGAAGAGTAGCATTGATTAATCAAGGACACATTCAAATTATCCTTCTTCTGAATAATTACAGAATGGATTAAATTAGCTTCAGATGAATAACTTTCCTTGAGCTACATTAAAAGAGTTCATTGCCTATTAGTGGCTGCATTTATTCCACTAATCTGGTAAACTGTTAAATAAGTTCAGAGAGAACTGAGGAAGGAAACTCAAGGATGTGATATGCCATAATTTTAGCTACATATTTTTCATGCAGTCCACCACCAAGAACTTACGTGAATTTGTAGCAGCATAGACCTGTGTGTCAGTGCTGCATGACAGATTGGCAGCTGGCAGGATAGCAGGTGGCAGACAGTTGGTGTTAATTGTTTCTTCTCCATCTGTGGGAGTTGATTAGAGGGGTTTCCCAAGGGTTGGTCCTTGCATAATTAATATGAGTGATGTGCAGATGAGTAGGGAAAGATCGACTACTAGCTTTGCTGAAGCTTGTATGGTACATAATGACAAATAAACACAAACATGGATGCAATCTGCCAAGTATATTGGAAAATCTTGTGTGATGTGCTGCTCATGTTAAATAAGTTTTCTGCTGAAATTAGTTTTTGGTACATTTTGGTTAGAGGAATAATGAGAAGGCTGTGCTCCGTGATTGAATAATAGTACTCACATACTTCAACTTTATTTACTTGTTAGGCTATCTGTCAATGACACATGGAAATGCTGGATTTTTCAGTTTGTTTCTTTGTGTAATACACTATGAATATACTTTTGTTTCTTTAATTATATCTATTCCTGCTTCATGTATGTTGTAGCTTCTAATTCATTGTACTTCACTTAACCATGTGTTGTTTCGTCTCTGTTTGATCTGGAGCATGGCTGAAAAGGGTCTGATGACCAGTCCACTTACCAGGACTGTACTAAATTGTAAAAAAAATAACTATAATAATAATGTTACATCATTCACAGATATTACATTAGAAAAAAATGTGTACATCACTGTTTTAGGTACATAATGCAACAGTCTAATAGTAAGAGTTAAGATGCAGTTCTGTACTGGACTGTTTCAAGTTTAATTTCACAACCACGAGCACACTAAATATGTCAGTCTGCATGTTTTATTTCATATTCTATGTCTGTATTTCTTATAGGTTCATAGGTAGGTACTAGGCTATTGACCCTAGGGCCTATATAAGCCTAGCCAAAAGGTACCCTGGCTTTCACCACCCAAGAAAATTATTTTCCTGTGCCACTGTCGAGCAGAGCCACAGAAGTGATCCCCGGTGTGAGTTTACTATCTCACACCCAATCATCAAGATTTTTCTTGAAGAGTGCTAATGAAGAGCTTTGTTTGATATAGGTAGTTTGTTCCAGAGTATGGGAAGTCTCTGGGACAGGAATCTACCCCTACAGCATGTTCTGTTTATTGTGGTGACAAGGTTTAGGTCCCTAGAGCATGTAGCTCGTAGGGATTGGGATTTCTTTAAGTGGAGCATGTCTAAAAGCTCTGGGTTTGACATAGCTTTGTGTGTTAGGCAGAGGTCGCCTCTGAGTAGGCGACATGCGATGGAGTAAAGCTGCAGTTTTTTGAGATGGTCTGCGTAGGGCATCTGGTTGAGGCCAGTAATCCTGTGTAGAACAAAAGTGAAATGTTGGGTGCTTAGGGAAAGAAGACCAGTTATACAAGCTTGGACTTTAAACTGAAGTAATATATTTTTTGTCATTTGTCATGTGAAAGCATGTTTCAGCAGGCTTGAAAGGCCAGGTAGGTAACATGTCATTTATAAGAGCAAACCTCCAAACTTATATAACTAATACTGAACATACAGCATTTCATAGTAAATTATATGCCAGGCTCAACTAAATGGGTTTTAATTAATAAGGGATCTGTATAGTGTATGAAGCTGTTTGTACACATGGATGGAAGTGTTCTAGGGTAAATATGCTTTTATACTATTAAATGTCTTAAAAACTCAACTGATTGAAAAACTGAGATAGTATAATGCATGCTTATGTATCCGTGGTGTGAGGTACTGCATGGCATCATTGTGACTTAAAATATGTCAAAAGTAGTATTGTCACCTTACAGAGATGCTTTGCTTCTGCCCTTTGTTACTCGAGTTCCCGTTTCATGTACATCCGCATCTTATTGCTTTCTTTAATTACCTGTGTTTTCATGGAAAATGGATGACAGCTTTTCGATATGTTGTACCCAGATAAAGTTTGATGTAGCCATTCAGTCCTGCCCAGCCTGCCTCCCTCACACTAATAACATCAGGACCTAGTTTGGATTCAAACTACTGTGCACATCTATATTTTTTAAGTTTTGGCAATAACTTTTAAGTCCGTCTGCCTTCCCATAAGTGATTGCAAGATTCCCTCCCTCCAGCCCCCTGGTTTTCTCTCTCTCTCTTTCTCTCTCTAAACTCTCTATGCCTTTTACTAACCCCCCCCCCCTTTCAGGGGTATTGGTATTGGTATTTATTTTTTACTGGTGGTGTTTTCCCCCCACCATAACTTAGATCCCTATGGGGGGGGCTCCTGACATTTGGGGCAAGAAAAACTGATGATATGGCGTCGGCTGCCTGTTTTTATACCCCTGACGACCTGAAGTCTGTCCTGGAGCGACAGCATCCGACACAGAAATACTAAATCTTCGTGGCGCGTCCTATAACAGCGTAATGCTGTATTTTGATAAAGTACTCTGGCAGGGGTTCTATTCCCACACATGGCAAGTGTGGATGTTTGTGTGTGTATTCCTTTGTTTGTGTAGGGAGCAATGCATTTTAAAAAAAGTGTTGGGAGGTTGGCTTAATGATTAAGGTGCTTACCTTACAGACACAAGGTGCAGGGTTTGATTCTCACTTGGGGTAATTAGCTAGACTTAAAATAGCCCACAAGGGCAAGTTAGTCTTGTATGAATCTAATCTATGGATCTATTCTTGCTGATCATTGCAGGGGATGACTTCTGTTGGTGTTAATTCATCTCAGCTTTTCCTGCATATTTTTTTTCTTATCCTGAGGATCAGTTATGCTGACTTTGCCAGTTCTGATATTGATTTACTTCAGCAGGAGGCTGATGCATATTTTAACAAGAGTTTCCTTTTGCTACTTATGTTCTTGGGGTTATCTTGCAGATGTTCTTCTTGTTTCACTGTTGCAGTCATCACCTGTAGGTTATCAGTGGTGTGGTAGCCCTCGGCCGGCCCAAATACCAGAGTCACTGTTTTTTTGCATCAGCTGCTGTCACTTTTAGACTGACGTCAGGTCATCAGTGCTATAAAGCAAGGCAGCTGTTGCCGTTATATCAGTCTTTCTTGCCGTGGAGCCCGTAGCAGAAGCAGTTCACAAGTGTGCAGGTTGGTTGCTACCAGAGCTCGGATCACAGCTGAAAATGTCTAAAGCTAAGTACCCCGCTGGGGATCTCTTTTTCTTGCACTAACCAATGTCTGAAAAACGTAACAATTGTCTCACCTGTGGAAAGCAGATCCCACACTGAGACTTCCATTCATACTGCATCACTTGTTTAGGCCCAGACCATGGCTTCGCCCGTTGCCAGTTCTGTGCCCTCTTTAACATGAGAACCATTCGTCGTAGAGCTCTTTTTGTGGACAGGTATTTTCATCCTCCATCTTCACAAATGGCGTTGGTCAGCCAATAATCCCTAGAGCCTCCAAAAAAAAGCACCGGGATAAGGATAGAGACAGACCACACAAGGCTAAGCCTTTTGACGACTGTTCCGCTAAGCAGGTCATCAGTCCTCCAGAATTCAGTGAGGCGCTTTTGCATCCCCTGATGCCCAATGTGATAGCTACACAGGCCTCTACCGAAACCTTTTCGGAGTCTGGTATGCCGCAGAAATCTTCTTCATCTTCAGAGCCTTTGGTTGTCTCTGCCTCGGTTGGGTCCAGAGCCACAACGCAGGCGCCGGCTTCCGAGGAAGTCTTTTGCACCACCGATTCTAGTCAGAAATGGACGCCTTCACACCCGACTACCATTTCTGTCAGACTGATGAATACACTTAGACCTAGAAGCCAGGGCACCCCTAGAAAATCTTCCTCTAGCCACCATCTTACTCCCGTCCCTCCACTCCAGGCCCAAATGCTTAAGATGGCGGAGGATCTTATTTCCCTTATCAGGGGTAATCAAGCCACAACTTCTAAAAGGAAAAGGCACCCTTCTCCTGACAGAGCAAGATTCTGAGGAATCTGATTATTCAGATTTTGAAGAAGAACAACAACCTCTAACTGCTTATGAGGATTCAGATGCAGAGGAATCCATCCCTTCTGCCTCCCCACCAGAAGACCTCTCCTTTGAGGAAACCCTCCACACCCTCAGGGAACATTTCCAATGGGAATCTCAGGATTTACCTCAATCTAAGAAAAGGCTATGAGAATTTCTAGACCTACCCCAGCACAGACCCCTTGCCATCCCCTCTATTTTAGAAGTGGTGGATAATGTTTTCCATGAATCCAGTTTAGCCCCCGACGCCCTCCCACCTGCTCCCAGCAAACAAGACAGGTATTACAGAGTACCAGACTCTCACAAATTCCTGTACAGAAATCCTGCTGCAGACCCAGAGGTCATTACACAGGGACCTAAGGGAGCCAGGGCTAGTTCTGCAAAGAATCCTACACCTTCTGATATGGATGCCAGAGCTCTGGACAGATGGGGTAAAAAATTTTACACCTCTGCAACCTTGGCTATCAGAGCTCACAACTGTCAGTTCCATATGTTAAAATATCAATAGCACACTTTGGAACTATTAAAGCAAAAGATTTCTACCTTTCCTGACTGTGCCAATTCTAAGGAGTTAACAGATTTATTGCACTCTACTTGTCAAGTGGCAAAGCACTCTTTACACTGTGAAAATGATGCACTAGAAGCCTCTAGTAGGGCAGCAGTGTCTGGATCTGTCATTAGGAGACATGCATGGTTGAAGGAACGACGTCCACTTGATCATGTCAAGTCTAAATTAATTGATGCACCTTTGGATACAGACTACTTGTTTGGAGAAAAAGCAGAAGAGGTGCTTAAAAAGATGGAAGACAAAGCAAAATCTGTGCAAACAGTAAAAGATTTCTTTCAGGTTCAACCTCCTAGATTCAGCAGGAATTTTCCCTCTAAGCACCGGTCCTTTCCTGCTACTAGCAGACAGGGGCAAGCAGGGACAGGCCACCCAGGTCCCTACAACAGGGACAACAGAGAACCAAACAATGGACCACGTCCGCCTCTAAAGCAGGGAGTTCTAAGCCACCCCTCTATGGCAAAAACTCTCAATGACTCCCACTCCCCCCTCTGCCCTCCTTTCACCTCAAAGCTCGGAGGAAGGCTGTCCCTCTGCAAAGAAATTTGTCTGTCTGTAGCAAAAGACCAATGGGTCTTAAAGATCATTTTTCAGGGATACAAATTCACTTTCAATAAACTCCCAATTCCCAGAGGGTACCCAGACTTGCCTCCAAATCAGTGGGCAGAGGCATTAAAACAAGTTCAAACTCTCATAGCCCAGGGGGCAGTAGAACCTATTCCCGCAGATCAAACAGGCAAAGACTGTTATTCCAGGCTTTTCCTTGTTCCCAGAAAGGAGGGCACTTGGTGCCCCTTCCTGGATCTGTCCATTCTGAACACATCCCTGATGTTCCCCAAATTCAAAATGCTAACCTTGCAGTAGCTGCTGCCTATGCTGACAAAAAATGCCTGGTTAGTGACCCTGGACCTAAAAGATGCATACCTCCATATCCCCATAAGGGAGTTCTGCACAAAATTCCTGCATTTCAGAGCAGGGTCACAGCACTTTCAGTTCTCTGCTCTTCCCTATGACTTATCTACTGCTCCCAGGGTTTTCACCAAATGTTTGGCTCTGGCCATAGCATTTTGCTGACAGAGAAATGTACAGATGTTCTTCATCTCACATTGCTGCAGTCCTTACATATGGGTAGTCCGCTGTCCTCGGTCGGCCTGAATACCAAAGTATTAGGCTGACATTGGTCATGGGCGCTCAGATCTGACATCAGAGCGTCAGGGTATAAAAGCGCATGACCGACGTCATATCCTCAGTCTTTTTTGCCGCATGGTCCGATGCAGAAGCAGCATTGCAAGTGCCGTTCGGCATTCTGAAATTTTCGTATTCTGAGTTTCAGACCGAAACCAAGTTGGGCTAAGTACCCCGTTGGGGAATATTTTTGTTTTTTCTTGCCTCAGTTAATTCCGGATGTCAGAAAAAGTGAATAATTGTATTTCTTGTGGGAAACAGATACCGCATAGGGATTATCACTCTCTTTGCATTCCTTGTTTAGGACCGGACCACGGCGTGAGTCGGGTGTCGGTTTTGTGCTAGGTTTAATAAGCGCACTATAAAAAGAAGGTTAGATTGTGCTAGGTTAGTCTTTGGTAAGCGGTGTAATTGTAATATGCCGTCGGATCCTCCGACGCCCGCTTCCACGAAGAAGCGCAAAGACAAATCCTTGAAACCTAGACAGGTTGATTCGTCCGTTTCGGACGCCGGTCCTGCAGAAACTACAGTGGAGCAGGCAGATCCGGCTGAAGTTTCTGTTGAGTCTCAGGGGGAAAATTTGATTTTGCAGGATGTGGCCTCACAGGAGTCAGGTCAAGCTGAAGGGGCCTCTCAGGTTACTGTTCTCCCTTCTATGCCTAAGGTGGTTAGGCCTTCTGCTACTATTTCTAAGGCTTCTTCTAAGGGCAGGTCTGTTTTGCCTTCCTCTGGTGTCCCTCCAGGTACTGCAGGGTCTGTGCCTAAAAAGCACATGCTTAAAATGGCAGAAGATTTGATTACTTTAATTAGAGGTTCTATGCCCCCTCCTGATAAGAGGCCCAGGGTGGAGCCAGAGTTGGAAAGTTTGGATCAGGCCTCAGATGACTCAGACTCTTCTGCTGAAGATATTCAAGATTTTCCCCTTATTCGGATTCTGATGCAGAGGATTCCACTCCTTCTGCTTCTCCTCCAGAGGATTTTTCATTTTCAGAAACTCTGCATTCCATGAGGGAGCATTTTAAGTGGGAAGGACAGGATTTCTCTGATTCACGGAAGAGGCTTAGGGAATTCTTGTTTTACCACAGCATAGACCCTTGGCTATACCTCCTGTTTTGGATGTTGTTCAAGATGTTTTCTCGGAGGCTTCCCTTAATCCAGATTCTTTGCCTCCTCGCCAGTTAAACCGGACAGGTATTATAGGGTGCCTGAGGCTCATAAATATCTGTATAAGAGTCCTAGGGCGGACCCAGAAACTATTAGTCAGGGGCCTAAGGGTGTTAGAGCTTCTGTTGTAAAGAATCCGGTTCCTCTAGATAAGGAAGCTAGAGCTTTGGATAGATGGGGTAAGAAGGTGTATACCTCTTCTACTTTAGCAATGAGGGCTTTAAATTGCCAGTTTCATATGTTGAAATATCAGAATTTCCTCCTTTCTCAGCTAAAATCTAAAGTGGATGCTTTGGCAGAGGGCATAGAGTGTAAAGAATTGCAGGATTTAGTACATGTCTCTGAACAGGTGGGTAAGCATTCTTTGCAGTGTGGTTTTGATGCTGTACAGGCCTCTTCTAGGGTGGCTGCCACTGGTTCAGTTCTTCGTAGGCACGCCTGGCTTAAGGATCAGAATTTGTCCGAGCATGTTAAGACTAGAATTCTGGATGCCCCTTTACAGTCTGAAGTTTTGTTTGGTCCCCCTGTGGAGTCGGTTTTGAAGAAAATGGAAGACAAGGCTAAGTCCATGCAGACTGTTAAAGATTTTTTGCAGGTGCAACCTCCAAAGTTTAGTAGAAATTGGCCTACTAAGGGGTGGACTTACCCTTCTTCTGATTCTCAGTCTAGGGGTAGATCTAGACGTGGCAGGGACAGAGCTCACAGTACATTCAGGCCTAGAACTTGGAGTTCACCTGCACAATCTGCAGGTGAGGGCAGGGGCCAGTCCTTTCGTAAACAGGCCCAATGACCTGCATTTTCAGCTGCCAGATTCTTCTTCCCTGGCAGCTCCTTTGGGAGGAAAGTTAGCGCTCTTCAAGCAAAACTGGCTTTTAGTCACCCAAGACAAATGAGTATTGGACATTATAAACCGAGGCTACAAGTTCTATTTCCATACATTGCCTCCTTTCAAAGGCATGCCAGGCGTTCCTCCTCGGCAAAGGATAGAGGCTCACAAGCAGATTTCTTTACTTCTTCAAATAGGAGCTATTCAGCCAGTTCCTCTGTCAGAAGTGGGACTAGGATTTTATTCTCGCCTGTTTCTAGTAGCAAAGAAAGGGAACACGTGGAGACCAATTTTGGATTTATCTATCCTCAGCACTTATCTGGACATTCCAAAGTTCAAAATGCTAACGTTACAACAGCTTTTACCTCTGTTGGGAAAAGATCACTGGATGGTAACTCTGGATCTCAAAGAGGCTTATCTTCATGTTCCTATCAGGCCCAGTTGCAGGAGGTACCTGCGTTTTCGGGCTGGAAATTTACATTATCAGTTCTCTGCATTGCCCTTTGGCTTATCTACTGCGCCCAGAGTGTTCACAAAGGTTCTGGCTCCAGTGATAGCCTTTTTCAGGTTAAGAGGAATACAGATTTATCCTTATTTGGACGATTGCCTGATTATTGCACAACACAAAGACGAACTTCTGCATCATCTACAGTATGTGATGGTAGTGTTAAGATGCCTAGGGTATTCTGTGAACAAAACAAAGTCCAGTCTAGTACCCTCTCAGGACATGTGCTTTCTGGGTGTGAGACTGAATACAGCTTCCCAGATGGCCTTTTTGACCCCGGACAAACAAAGAAGCCTTTCTCTTTATTTTCATCAAATGTCTCTACAGTCCAGGCTGACTGCAAGGACAGTCCTTCAAGCCTTGGGGTTCATGGCATCTTGTATTCTGGTGCTTCCCAATGCCAAACTGCATATGAGGAAGCTTCAATGGTATCTCAAAAATGTATGGACACAACACTGCCAAGATCTAGACACTGTCATTCAGATAATACCTTGCATTCAGAAAGAATTTTTGTGGTGGGCTCAGGAATGTCACCTAAACAAGGGACTCTCTGTGACCCGACCAGAGGCGAGTCAGATTCTAACGACAGATGCCTCAGACAAGGCTTGGGGAGCACACCTCAATGGAAAATGGGTGCAAGACACGTGGCCTGTCAGACTTCAACATTTGCATATCAACTTAAAGGAGATGTTAGCAGTCCAATTTGCATTGATGGCTTTCAAGGATTTACTTCACCCAGGACAGGTGTTGATTCAAACAGACAACACTACTGTCATGTGGTACATCAACAAGCAAGGGGGAACCCATTCTTACCCTCTTTGCAGGCAAGTGATGATTTTGTGGGAGACTGCTCTCAGTTTACACCTCAATCTTCAGGCAAAGTTTCTACCAGGAGCACAGAACTCCTTAGCGGATGTGTTGAGCAGACAAATTGTGGATCCTCACGAGTGGAAACTGGATCCTCATGTGTTTCAAAAGTTGACAGTGTTATGGGGGACTCCAGACATAGATCTGTTCGCTTCTCCACTAAATTACCAGTTGCCAAAGTTTTGTACAAAAATGTTTCATCCCACAGCTTGGAAGGTGGATGCTCTATCATTCAGTTGGAGCAATCTTCATGTCTATGCCTTTCCACCTCTGCCTCTCATTCCCAAGGTACTCCTGAAGGCCAGAATGGACAAGCCATCCATGATTCTGATAGCGCCGGATTGGCCTCGACAGCACTGGTACCCACTACTGAGGAGTTTGGTGCCGGAGCCTCCATGGCCTCTGCCTTTGATTCCGCATCTTTTGTCTCAGGAGGGCAATCACTTCCTCAATGTCAAGATTCAGTCTCTGCATCTCACAGCTTGGCATATTCTGTTTTAGGCCCTGGAGGGTCTCAGCTTCCACAACAAGTTTTGAATGTTATTTTGGAGGCCAGAAGGCCTAGTACAAGGAAAGTTTACACTGATAAATGGAGGAGATTTTTTCTTTGGAGCAAAGCGAAGGACTTTGATGTTTCCAAGCCTGATTTAAGTGTTTCTCTTCAATATCTTACTGAGTTATTGGACAAGGGTTTGTCTTTCTCCTCGATAAAGGTTCATGCTGCAGCCATTTCTGCTCACTATGACTGTGACCCTCCTTTATTTTCCCATCCTTTGTTTAAACAATTTCTTAGAGGGGCAAAGAACATAAGACCCCCATGTAGAGCTCCTACTCCTGCTTGGGATCTCAATTTTGTGTTGGAAAAGCTTACTCTACAACCTTTTGAGCCTGCAGCTACGGCCGAGTTAAAGTATTTATCATGGAAGACTACTTTTTTGTTGGCCATTACCTCTGCAAGAAGGGTTTCTGAATTACAGGCCCTTACGGCAGTGGAACCTTTCCTGATTTTTCATAAGGATAGGGTATCTTTGCGTACTAATCCTTCCTTTATGCCTAAAGTGGTTTCTAGTGTGGCCTTGAACCAAACTATTCATTTGCCTACTTTTTATGCAAACCCCCAAAATAAAGGAGAGAAGATTTTGCATACTTTGGATATTCACAGGCAGTTACGTTATTATTTGAGCAGAACCAAGGGGTTCAGGCAGTCTCAGCAGTTGTTTGTTTCTTTTGCTTTGGGTTCTCAGGGAAAACCTGTTTCAAAACAAACTATTTCTAAATGGATTGGGTTTTGTATTTCTTTCTGTTATTCCCATCATGGTAAGGAGATTCCGGCTGGAATCAGACCTCATTCCACTAGAGCTACTGCCACTTCTACTGCCTTTCTAAGGGGTAGCTACAAAGATATTTTGGAAGCAGCCACTTGGAGTTCAGTACATACTTTTTCCAAGCATTACCACCTTCCTCTTTATTCTAAGTCTAGGGCTGGGTTTGCCACTGCAATATTACAGGGCATTTTAGCAGCCCCTAATGCTTTATGATTTTGCCATCCTCCCTTTACCTCTGCTTTGGGATTCTACCCATATGTAAGGACTGCAGCAATGTGAGATGAAGAACATAGTACAGTTTTGTACCTACCATAAATGTAGATGTTCGAAGATCCACATTGCTGCAGTCCAATTTACCCTCCCTCCTTCCCCTCTAGTTTGGCATGGTTATATGGTTTGGGTGATGGTTGTTGTTGGGCATGTTTTTGGGAGGTATCCTGTTTTTGGGCTGTGGCCTTTCTTTTTAGGGCCTTCTGACATCTGGGGCAAGAAAAGACTGAGGATATGACGTCGGTCATGCGCTTTTATACCCTGACGCTCTGATGTCAGATCTGAGTGCCCATGACCGACGTCAGCCTAATACTTTGGTATTCGGGCCGACCGAGGACAGCGGACTACCCATATGTAAGGACTGCAGCAATGTGGATCTTCGAACATCTACATTTATGGTAGGTACAAAACTGTACTATTTACCCTTATCTGGACAACTGTCTCATTCAGGCAGAGTGCAAAGAAAAGCTGCTCCAGGGCCTCCACTTTGTCAAACCTTCCTAACTTCTTTGGGGTTCACCATCAACAAGAAGAAATCAAAGCAAACTCCCTCCAGGAGGATCATTTTCCTGGGAGCACTGCTGGATACAGCATCCCAAATTGCCTCCCTGTCCCCAGAAAAGCAGAGTTTCCTGACTCTCTACTTTACCTGGTATCCAAAAGAAACCTCACAGCGAGGAAGTTCATGCAATACTTGGGGTACATGGCATCTTGCATCCTTCTAATTCCTCTGGCCAGGCTTCACATTAGGAAACTTCAGTGGTATCTAAAGAACCTTTGGTGTCAACACTCAGCCTCTAGGGACCTCTCTCCCTCTGATCCTCTGTATAAGGGCCAAGTTTCTTTGGTAGGCAGTGGCCTGTGCCAAGAACCAGGGTCTCCCCTTCATCCTCCGCCTTACTGGGCAGACAATCACCACCGACTCCTCAGACATTGCTTGGGGCGTCCACCTAGCAGGCAGGTGCACCCATGGTCTTTGGGATGCCCACCCCTTCCCTTACACATCAGTCAGAAGGAAATAATGGCCGTACAAAAGGCTCTGACATCCTTCCAACCCATCTCAGGCCAGGGGTTCTCCTTATCGAAACAGACAACATCCCAGTAATGTG
This sequence comes from Protopterus annectens, assembly GCF_019279795.1. NCBI lineage: Eukaryota > Metazoa > Chordata > Ceratodontiformes > Protopteridae > Protopterus > Protopterus annectens. Next base: position 716,042,206 of record NC_056744.1, read on the forward strand.
GTACATCAGCAAGCAGGGAGGAACACAATCTTACCCTCTGTGCAGGCTAGCCATGAACCTTTGGCTGACTGCTTCCTCCATGGGATTACACCTAATAGCCCAATACCTACCAGGGATCAACAACACCCTGGCAGACCACTTAAGCAGACACTTACTGGACCCCCACAAATGGCAGCTCCACAAAAAGATCTTTTTGCAAGTCACTCAAGTGTAGGGAAATCTCTTTGCTTCACACCTCACCCACCAGCTAAAGAAATTCTGTACCAGGGAGTATCACCACCTAGCATGGAAGGTGGATGCCTTGACCTTCCCTTGGAACTCCCTTTTCATGTACGCATTCCCCCCTCTGCCTCTTATTCCCAAGGTACACATCAAGATAAGGGAGGAGGGACCCAAGGCCATCCTTATTGCGCCAGTTTGGCCCAGACTACATTGGTGTACCCCTTACTGCACAGCCTGACAGCACAGCCTCTTAGGCAGCTTCCCCAGATCCCAAACCTCTTGACTAAAGCAAGGGTTGGGAAATGCTGCACCCAGACTAGAGACTCAAACTATCAGCATGGCTGATACTCCCAAGGTAAGAGAGGGGCTTCTGCTAAGCAAGCAAGTCCTCGACATTATCACAGAGGCCAGAAGGCCCAGCACCAGAACATCTTACGCAGGGAAATGGAAAAGATTCTGCTCCTGGAGCCTATCCAGAGGGGCCAGTTCCTCACAACCTTCTGTCCCTCTTATCCTGGACTATTTAGCAGAATTACTCAATAGTGGCCTCTCCTTATCTTCTGTTAAAATCCACGCCTCAGCCATTTCAGCTCATTTTAATACAGACCAGCCCCTGTTGTCTCATCCTTTGATTAAACGGTTCCTTAGAGGGGCTTCTTATGTCAGACCTCCCAGAAGGCCACCTACTCCAGCCTGGGACCTAAATTATGTTTTGGAAAAACAAACCTTACCTCCTTTTGAACATGCTGCTTCAGCAGAACTGAAATACCTCTCCTGGAAGACTGCTTTTTTGCTAGATATCACCTCAGCCAGAAGGGTTTCTGAACTTAAGGCACTGATGGCCTTTGAGCCCTTTATCATTTTCCATGCAGACAGGGTTTCCCTTAGGACTAACCCCTCCTTTATGCCCAAGGTGGTATATAATGTGACTCTCAACCAGGCCATTCATCTGCCCATCTTCTTCCCTAACCCTCAAAACAAGGGGGAAAGAATTCTGCACTCTCTAGACGTGCACAGACAGCTTGGATACTACCTGGACCATACTAAACCCTTCAGAAAAACAGACCAACTTCTTGTCAGTTTTGCCAAAGGGGCAGAGGGGAAGCCCATTTTCAAGCAGGCTATTTCCAAAGGGATATCACACTGTATCCATTTCTGCTACAGATTTCATGGGAAACCTCCCCTAAGTCTATTCATACCCATCCCACTAGGGCAGCCTCCACTTCCACAGCATTCCTCAGCGGAGTTCCCACCAGGGATATATTGGAAGCTGCTACCTGGACCTCGGTCCGTACCTTTACAAAGTATTTCCACCTTCCTCTTTTCTCTAAGGCTAGGGCAGGGTTTGCTTCTGCAGTTCTGCAGGGCATGCTTACTCATGCCTAGGTTTCTAACTAATCCTTCCACCCTTCTCCTCAGCTTTGAGAATCCTCCCACAGGTGATGACTGCAACAGTGAAACACAAAGAACATAGTACAGTTGTGTACACTTACCATAAATGTAGATGTTTAAGTGTATTCACTGTTGCAGTCCTGGTTTCCCTCCGCCCTTCCCCCTTATATCCTCTTTCATTAGGGAGACATAAGCTTCTTGTGGTGGTTATTAACCACCAGGACCACTTTGCCATATTTCCTGGGGCTTCTGTCTGGTTAGGGCAAGAAAAACTGATGTAATGGGATCAGCTGCCTTGCTTTATAGCACTGACAACCTGACGTAAGTCTACAAGCGACAGCAGCTGACACAAACAAAATTGACTCTGGTATCCGGGCCGACCAAGGGCTACCACAGCAGGGATAACCCACAAGTGATGACTGAAACAGTGAATACACTAGAACATCTACATTTATGGTAAGTGTACATAACTGTACTTTATAAATAGTAGCATTCAATCCAAGGCACCTTCACCAGTCTGTGTTTCAGTTTTGAGGGCAGTAGATCTGGTTTAGATGATTTCTTATTTAGAGCAAATGGATACCACTGAGCATTCCGCTGGTAGTGCTGTGCGGCTCAGTTTCTTATTTCTCTGAAGTCATCATCTGTTAAAGTTTAGTTTGGTGATACAGTATAATAACTACGGAATTATTATTACTATGGTACTTCATTTGTTTCATGGCCTAGACCACTAGTTTGTCATTTAAATACAAGTTGCATACACTTTCCATTGTCACACCAGTGGTAGATTTCTGAAGGATTCATATAATGCCATTTACCACAAGCCTGTGAGTTTATTCACTATCTTTAGCATACCACATAACCTAAAATAATGAACAAAGCCTAAAATAATGGGGGGGGGGGGGTGGCCCAAAAAGAGAGACAGATTTTAAATATTGCTCTAATAAACTTAGAAATTTGCTAGAGTAACATGTTTTGCATTAGCAAACATGATCTGCATCCTGAATTGTAACTTTAATCTGCAAATGTAATGTTTACTAAGTAAAGTCGGAGCTTTTCTCCCCAGGCCTCCACTGAAAACGGGCTACTGAGCCCAGTGGACCCCCCCCCCCCCCCGGTTATCAAACTGAAATAAATAAAATAAAAAATAAATCTAAAGGATGTGAAGGCTGAAACTCAAATGTATGTCATTATTTAGTAACTTCAGTCCTCAGTGATTTGCCAGAAAACCACAAATTTTATGAGGAACAGACCAAAAACATGATGAAAAATCTTGAAATTCAACAAAAATCTAGACAGTTGAGAGGTATGATCCTTAGATGGCTTGAAAGTTTTTGTAGAGTTGCTGAAGATTTTAAATTTTAAGAGAACAGATTCATAGCCGATCTTATCTCCATTCATACAATTTTTAAATACATAAAAACATGTTTCTTTGGCTTCTGTACCTTTTAAAGATTGTCGTTTCTTTAGCATATGAAAAAAAGAAAGTTTATACTTCTTCCACTTTAACTGTTAGAAGTGTGTATTCTAGCTGATTTGTGTGAGCAGCCAGTCATCCTAAGTACCCTTGTATTAATGAAGTAATTGGTTGTCTGTAGCTGCTTTCTGTATTTGATAATACTGTTTCTTGCATGTTACAAGTAAGAAGCTCAAAGCATCATCAAGGCATCTTAAACATGCCTTGCACATCCCATTTCTGAAACCTTAAATTTGAAGTTGCAAAAATGGGTCCAGTTCTGCTGTAAATAAATCTATAGAAGTAGGAAGTCTAATACTTAAATAATGTAAATAATTTGAGTTTAATTATTCTTGACTGAGAATAATGTACTTTTAATGTTAAATCTGCAGAAAGATAAAAAAAAAAGCTGCCTGTATTTTGTGTTAATTTAATGTGCTGATATATGTAATCTGTATGGTTGGAGATGACAGTTCTTTAAAATGTTATGTTCAGAAGATCTTTTCTCAGGAACCCTTATGCAACTTGAGTTCTAGTCCATCCACTGGACTTTGTCCTCATATGTAGTATGTCCTATCCTCATATCTGTTTAGAAAAAAAAAACCTTTGTACACGTTCTAGGTGTTAAGTATCAGAATAAAATTACAGGTACGCAAATGCATTTATACCTCAACACTTTTCTAAAAAAAGGCTGTTGTATAAAAGTAGGAAGATCGTGAGTTCATTGAAGATATGACATTTCTCATAACTATAGAGCATTTCCTCCTGGCATCAAAGGTATTATTATACAAACTACTGCACATACATTTCTACATCTAGCTACAGTGTTCAGAATCATATAACTGAATGCATATGGATAATAGATTATTATTCCAAAATGAAGCGTATATCATTTATTAATATTAAATGAGATGTCAGATTTTTTAATCTAGCCCCATAACTTGCTGAGTAAACTTTGTAGGAAAAATGCATAATGTACATTATTCATGGTCTTTTGGGCTTCCTTTATATGGAAGAGGCTAAGAAATTAGATGGCGGTGACCCAAGATACAGTACTGCAACAGTGACTTTGGTGAACATATTACAGTTTTGTTCGGAACCCACCATAATTGTAGATGTTTGAGTCAATCACTGTTGCTTCCCTACCATCTTTTCTCTTGCACTTACCTAGGGTTTGGGTTGGTACCATGCCCAGTCAGCTTTTTCCTCATATTTCATTATCTCCTGCTGCTCCCAAACAGACTCCTCAGTAGGGTTTGTCATGTGTGCCTAGGGGAGAAATGAAATAACTGATTTTGACACTGTCTGATGACTTCTTTATACCACTGATGTTGGGATGGGAGGGCAATTAGTGGCTGAAGGATTAAAACATTTTCAAGTGTTTGGGCTGAATGCAGACTCCTATAGGTAGGAATTCCCAGGGCTCAATACTGCAACAGTGATCTACTCAAACATCTACAATTATGGTACATTTCCAACACTGTACTTTTCTACCAGTGGTCTGAGTAAAAAATGGCTTCACATTCTGAGAGAGAGAGGGCAAGCGTATGAGGAAGGAACACACTTAATGAATTAGACTATAACCTACCACAGGCTGTGAACTTGTATGAACTTGTAAACAAGCTTAAGTCTCTTGTTTGAGAAGAATCTGATTTGTTTTAAATTTCTTTGGTATAATAAATAATGATCTTTCTAAGACCGGTATGGTTGCCTTTAATGCTGTATAGTATATGCATATTTGTGTTTTTTCTTTTGTGAGACAGATTTTGATTTTTGATCATTGCAGGCTTACTCAGCAGACATTTGTGACTCTCATTTCGTTAACACTGTGAGGCAGCAGTGAGTTGTTGTTTCTTTGAGAGGTGGTGGATAGTGTGTGAAAAATTCCTTAAGACAATCTTTCCAATTTTGATTTGAGAAGGAAGGGTTAAGACATTGACAGCTATTGCTGCTCATAAGTGTATAATCGCTTAATAGAGGAAGCAGAACTTTTTTTTTTTTTTGTGCTCCTGTCTCCTGTGAAACAACAAACAGATAGATTGCTGCATGCTGTCCATGCAAGGGGCTGGACTTTTAAATCTAAAAAAATAAATATTGTAAAAAATTGTAAATGCATTATTGCAACATACATAGACAAAAAAGTATTTATTTAATTTAAGATTATTAATGAATTTTTAAATTTAGATTAAATTCAGATAGTAAAGCATAAAATTTGGGAAATTGCAATACTGTACACCTGTAATGAAGAACAAGAAAAAAAAAAAAAAAATTAAGATTCAGAATATTCAGATCTCAGAATTCTGCATGTAGACATCATCACATCATCATCAGCCACTGGGTGAATGTTGTATAATGAGGCTTCTGCTTAATTCACATTCCCATTTCCTGGTCTTACTTCCTGGTTTTTATGAATAGCTCTTAATTATGCAGTACCATTGCTCTCCTAGTCCTGAAATTGGAAGGATGCCTACAGGAAGCTAGCATGCCTCCCTAGACCTGAACTTCACAATTCCATTGCTGCCTCAAGGTCCTGATAGCTGTGGACTTAGAGATGTGCCTGTCATCATATTGTCATAAGGAAATTCCACTGGAAATATGTTAAATTTCTCTTGGAAAAAAATCACATCAGCAGCTCACTTTTTTGCCATTGTTCCTGTCTCTCGTTCATAGAATGTTTATCAGCTGTGTAGCATCTCCATTTACTTACCTTAGAACTCTGAGGGTTCTCATTTATTCCTGTCTAGATATTTGACCCATGTAGGCAGATTCTCTTTTCAAATGGGATTCAAATGTCAACAGAAGCAAAATTCAAGAGATTAAGACTGATTTTTATTTTAGAAAAGTCATAATCCTAGGGCAGACATATTTAAAACATGTCCAGGTATTATTCTATATTCAGCCTTGCAGCATTTTTCTCTCTCATTTGACACAAATACCCCAGATGTTGCATTTCCTCCAAAGAACTATCCATCAAATAATTTTGTCATACAGAATGATTTTCAGGGTCTGGGATTTTTATGTCTATGATGCCAGAGTCAGAACTGGCATAGAAAGAATTATTTTGTGTTGCAGGAATCCCAGATTCTTTGTAGTTTTTCCCACCAATCTTTATTTAATCATTAATAATTTAATTGTTGATTTCACAAGATGATCTCAGTCCAATAGTGCCATTTTAAGTGAACTTTTCTAAACATTTTTTTGTCAGATGTTATTGCAACAGACAACAAAAACCAGAACAATAGCAATAACAGTAATTCACTTTATATCAATATATATATATATATATATATATATATATATATATATCTACGTTATATTATTTCAGTTCAAGAATTATCATAACATTGAATCATGTTAAAAAAAATATGCTGCCTTATAGTATTTCAGAGCTGATGAGTTTTTCTTATGCAGTTTTGTATATGCAAGTCGAATGGAAGATTATCATCCACTATCACCCCTAATAGTTTGCTACGAGAAGTGAGTTCAGTGGTTGTATTATCGAGCGAGGAATTAAATTTTGTTTTGTTTTTTTCATGAGAGAGGGATTTTGGAAAAAAAAGTAGTAGTTTGGTCTTTTTTGGGTTAAGCATGAGTTATCAGTTACAAAGTAACAGTCAAATCAATCACAGATTTAAGTAAAACACAGCTCGAACAAAAACACAACAAAGAAGAAATTAACTGGGTAGCGTAGCAATTTAATCACAAAGAACAAAGATTTCAGGTTAAAAACCCGTTGTCAGTATTAACTCAATATCCTACTACAAGCAATTTATATAAACCGCAATTAAGTCACAGCCAATAGAAATAGCACATTATTTAAAAAAAACATAAAATCATTACATAAACTCTAGTATATAGTAAAACAATTACATAAAATTAATTAATGTAAACAATTCTGTCTTTGTTTTATAACAGGTTTCGATGATATAATTTGATTTAAGCCAGGTCATTTGTCTGCAGATAGAAGGAGTATCCATTTACATTCACTCAACTCTAGTTTAGTATTCATATCTCCCCATCTATTGTTCTTCGTTACAGTACCAATAACCTTAAACATAAAACCATGCTCCAAATTAGTCTCATTTATATGTTTAGCTAAGGCATTTGTCAGAAAAGCTAAGTACCCTGTTGGGATCCTCCTTTTTTTTTTCACTTTTCTATACTGGAGACTCATTGTCTTCAAAGAGAGTCAGATACTTCTATAGTAGGCATATTCCCTCCAAAGATAGGCACTCATAGTCTTTTTTTGTCTAGGGCCTAGACATAATGTTAGGAATTGCACAACTTGTCTAGATTTCTTCGCACCTTACAGATGTGTCTTATTTGCAGAATCAACAAGTGAAGGATGCTGCACACGACACCATGACCACCAAAGTTCCAGCCTTGGACATTCTCTCACAGCCAAAGAAAACCAAGAAGCTGAAGGAAGACAGCACTACTTGGGCTTATTTCACCTAGTCAGAAATAGATGTAGCAACAGAGTCAGTTGAAAGTTCTGCAGATCATCTGACCTCTGGGCCTTTTTCCCTCTGTCTCAACACCACTAGAGGTCAACACAGAATGTCCTGCAGGCCCACTAAGGCTTTGAAGCAGGAGCCTAGGTTAGTCACTTCAGAAGGACTAGACAGAATTCCTCAAATTTTAGTATTCAAGGATGTCCCTGATTCTTTAATGGAGGTACATCTTGGGTCTCTTATGGAGGTACATCTGGGGTTGAGGCCTTCCCATGCAGTTTATTTGGGTGCTTCTAATAAGAAACAAAAATTCAAGCATCTTTCTACTCCAAGCACTTCTGTTTCAAGAGATCTTCAAAAGGAATGACAAGAATTTTTGCAGTGATTCTTTAAAGTTCTTATGGCTCTTAAATACTGCCAGTTTCTGTTTCCCTCACCCTGTACCCCTGTTTAAAAGAGAGATGCACCTTCTTAAGGGAATTCTTCCTGTGAACCAAAATCAGACAACTGGAGTTATTCCTCTCAGATTCATTTCGCCCTCATGATAGGAATCATCATCTTCTTTCAGATGTTCCCATTAGGAGTCGCCACAGCGGATCATCTGTTTCCATTTCTTCCTGTCCTCTTCATCTTGCTCTGTCACACCAACCACCTGCAAGTCCTCTCTCACCACATCCATAAACCTTATCTTAGGCCTTCCTCTTTTCCTGTTATTTGGTAGCTTCATCCTTTGCATCTTTTTCCCAATATACTCAGCATCCTTCCTCAGCACATGTCCAAACCAACGTAATCTTGCCTCTCTGGCTTTGTCTCCAAACCTTCCAACCTGGGCTGACCCTCTAATATACTTATTCCTAAACCTGTCCACCCTCATCACACCATGTGCAAATCTTAACATCTTTAACTCTGCCACATCCAGCTCAAACTCCTGCCTTTTTGTCAATGCCACTGTCTCCACCCCATATAACATAGCTGGTCTCACTACCTTCTTGTAGACCTTCCGTTTCACTGTCTGTCACAAATCACTCCTGACACTCTTCTCCACCCACTCCATCCTGCCTGTACTCTCTTCTTCACCTCTCTTCCACACTCACCATTACTCTGAACTACTGATCCCAAGTATTTAAACTCATCCACCTTCGCCACCTCTACTTCTTGCATCCTCACCATTCCTCTATCCTCCCTTTCATTCACGCACATATATTCTGTCTTAGTCCTGGTGACCTTCATTCCTCTTCTCTCTAGAGCATATCTCCATCTCTTCAGGGTCTCCTCCATCTGTTCCTTACTCTCACAACAGATCACAATGTCATCTGCAAACAATCTGTACCTGAAAATACCAGATACTCTGACTTCCCTCAGGAAGAGCTGTACTTTGATGAAATTATTCAGAAAATGCTGCAGCATTTCAATTGGGAGGGCAAATGGATGTCTGAATTGCAAAAGAGATGATAACAGTCCCTTGCATATGGATGCTCCCAAGCTTCCTTCTGTCCCTCAAGTTCTTGATGCTTTAGAGGACACTTTACTGTCTCCTCCATTAACTCGTGAGTCACAGCCACCTGCAGTCAGAAACCCCAACAGGTATTGCAAAGTCTCTGATTTACACAAATCCATATATAAAAATCAAACATCTGACACTGCTGTTGTATCTACAGATGCTGAGAAACCCTCTAAGCTTTTCCATTCTTCCAATGCTTTCCTCAGTAATAAGGATAGTCGAGCCATGAATAGATATGAGAAAAAGTGTATTTGAAAGCTATTTTAAATGTTAATGCTAACTATCAGACATGCATACTAAGATATCTTCTATACATTTTTGACAACATGACCAAACATATAGCAGATACATCTCTAAACCAGCAATGCGAGCTGTGATATTTTCTTTTCAAGTAGCACACCATTCTATAAGGTAATCTTGTTATGTGGCAGATGCTTCCTCCAGGGCTGTTGCATATGATTCATTGCTAAGAAGGTGGTCCTGTCTAAGACTACAGTCACATGGAGAAGGGGGGAAGGCAGACTGTTTGGATGTTGCTTTAGATAAGGACTTCCTTGTTGTTCCCCTTCAGAGATATTCAAAAGATTGGAAGCAAGGGGCAAAATTGTGCAGCATTGTCTTTCCCCTGTTTCAACATAAAGATGTTCACATATCCATCTGCGCAGAGCCCTTTCAGTTTTGCCAACATAAAATTGCTGGCAGCTCTGCGCAGACAGATATATGAACATCTTTATGCTGTCAGACATGAGGATGACAATAATGCCCTCTATAAACATTTTAGGGACAACAGTTCCTGTAAAAGCTTCCTTTTTGGTATTTTGGAGAACCTCGGTAATGATCACAGAGGTGGTGACTGCAAAAATAGGTTGGATAGGGAAGAATTAAAGTGGAAATTAAGACTGAATTCTACTCATTCCCCAGGTATAAATGAAACGTAGTATTATGCCTGTTTTAAAATATTCATTTGAGCTGTAAATGTTCCTTATAAATGTATTTTAATTAAATTGTTATGCAATATATTAAAAGTTTATTATTTTTTTAAATAATATATATTAAACATATTAGTAATATATATTAATTGTATCAAATAGATTATTTCAAATGACATTTTTAATGTATGAATTGTGATATGTCTTTTTAAATAATGAGAGGGAGATGTATAATTGTTTGTCAATTATTCAATTGTTCAAGAGTATAAAAGCATCACTGTTAAGGGATGTAAATGTTTCTGATGAAGTCTTGTTACTGAAGGCGAAAGCACGCTCAATAAATTCTTTTTTAAGCAGCACACTAGTGCTTCTATTTAATAGCTATTTCAGCTACACCACTCGAGTGTTCCGTTGGAACTGTGTTATTTCATTTTAGTTTTGGTTGGTTGCAGTTTCTATTTTTTTATTTTTGAGTTGTTTGTACTTTCAGTGGAACTGACACGAGTGGTACTATGGTCGGTAGTATTTCACCAGCTGGTTCTAATGATGGCAGACTCTGTTGAGAACAAAGGAAATAGTTTGTCTCCCTTTTTTTCGGAAGAGAACGATGTCAGGACATCCAACAACAACGTGGATGAAAACACTATATTGGCACAGCTTACTAATATTATTGCAACTTTGACTGGGAAAGTTTCAGAATTGCAAACAGCTGCTGAACATTTGCAGGGGCCGGGCGGCTTAGTGAAGAGGGCGGAAATTATGCCGACATCAACGTTGGACAGAGGTTGCTCTAGGAAGGACGAAACTTCTACACGAGACCTAGGGGCACGTACGAAGCTTACACAAAGCTTCTCTAGTTGGTCTACTATCCAGGATTCTATTCCGTGTAGCCAGGTGCATAAAGATTCCACTTGCAATGGAAGGAGGGTCGTCCTTGAGTGAATGGTTACAAACGGACTTTTTTCCTACCAGCCCTACAGCATCAGGTACTCAAGTTCAAGAGGGGAATGTTTACAATGTTTTGAGAGACTTGGAAAAGAAATTGGGGAAGGTACATAACCTTCAATGTGACAATGGTTTTCTGAGGGAAAGTATTAATAATAAAAGAGTACCTAAGGGGCTAAGGTATCTTTCGTTTTCCTAACGGCTTGGTTGAAGACGACCCTGAATGTTTTGAACTTGTAGAAATGTTCGACAGACATGGTATACAACTCATGGAGTTCATTATTAGAGTTAATAATAAAAAAATAGAAGCATTGGTTGGGGAAGTGGAAAGGTTAAATGAAAACATTTTAAATTATGTGCATTTTGATGAAACTGGTCATAAGTGTGACAGTATGTTCGTCAGAATTGAGCAACAAGTTAATGATAATGTGAAAAGGAAACGTAGGAAGTTGTATAGGGATGCATGTGAATATAAAGATAGGAACGCTTATCCCTTTCCAAAATCATACTTTAAAAGTAGTGATGAGAGAAATGGTGAAGTATTTCATCCCTCTAATTCATATGTGAATGAGGTTGTTGAAAACTATGATCAGGAATATCCAGTACTCAGGAGATCTGAAAGACTACAAAACAAACACAACGCACCTAAAGGGAAACATTTTTTAGCACAACAAGGGGGAAACAAGGGAGGGGAGCGAAGGGCCCCTTACCAGAAGTGGAGGAATGGCAGCCATTATTAGGTGAGTTAGAGGTCCTTGAGGAAGAAATAATCAATTCCTTTGGTGGGACACTATTGAGCTATAAAGGGTTCAATATATTTAATTATGCTGGATTAGAAATTAATAAAGACCAAAAGGTATCAAGTTTGTCCCTAATTGTAAGGGGGACATCTCCCATATTATCACAGATTTTAAACTTTATACAAGGAAGTTAAATTTAAGATTTTTGTTTAAGGATGCCACTGTAGTACCTAAACCTTTGAATTTTAAATGAAGAAGTTGTTTTAATCCCCCTTTACACCCTACAATTTCTACTTTTGAGAAAGTATGCACACAGGAGATTTATGAAACTTACCACAACTCTAAACATAAACAATACAACCTCACCTATGAGGAGAATCTACTCCTAAAGGAACTTTGTGGTAATTTAAATCTGAGGTTCATGAAACCTGACAAAGGGGGTGGGATGGCTATTGTGGATAGGATGGATTACACTAATAGAATTTATAGTATGCTACAAGATGATGATAAATATGAAGATGTTCATCGTGTTTCACTGTTGCAGTCATTACACTTGGGTTATCCTGCTGGCAGGCAACCCACAGTCGGCCCGAGTTGAAAAGTCTTGGTCCGGCGTTGGTTGCTGTCACCTTTTCCCTGACGTCAGTGTGCCAGGGGTATAAAAGTTGCAACCGATGCCATTTTCTTCTGTCTTTCTTGCCGCGCGGTGCCCGAAGCAAAAGCATTTCGCAAGTGCCGGTCGGCCGACTCCTGAGATTTTCAAAATTGAATTTCAGAACCAAAGTCTTCAATAAAGCTAAGTACCCCATTGGGAAAACTTTTTCTTTCTCCAGACCGATGTCAGTAAAAGTTAATAATTGTATTTCTTGTGGGAAGCAAATCCATCATAAGGACTTTCACTCTTACTGCATTCCTTGCCTTGGCCCTGATCACGACGTTACTAGTTGTCGGTTTTGTGCTAGATTCAATAAACGCACTATTATTCAAAAGATTGGAAGCAAGGGGCAAAATTGTGCAGCGTTGTCTTTCCCCTGTTTCAGCATAAAGATGTTCACATATCCATCTGCACAGAGCCCTTTCAGTTTTGCCAACATAAAATTGCTGGCAGCTCTGCGCAGACGGATATATGAACATCTTTATGCTGTCGGACATGAGGATGATAATAATGCCCTCTATAAACATTTTAGGGACAACAGTTCCTGTAAAACCTTCCCTTTTGGTAGTTTGGAGAACCTTGGTAATGATCACAGAGGTGGTGACTGGAAAAATAGGTTGGATTAGGGAAGAATTAAAGTGGAAATTAAGACTGAATTCCACTCATTCCCCAGATATAAATGAAACATGTAGTATTATGTCTGTTTTAAAATATCATTCATTTAAGCTGTAAATGTTCCTTATACATGTATTTTAATTAAATTGTTATGCAATATATTAAAACTTTATTATTTTTTAAATAATATATATTAAACATATTAGTAATATATATTAATTGTATCAAATAGATATATTTATTTCAAATGACATTTTTAATGTATGAATTGTGATATGTCTTTTTAAATAATGAGAGGGAGATGTATAATTGATTGTCAATTATTCAACTGTTCAAGAGTATAAAAGCATCACTGTTAAGGGATGTAAATGTTTCTGATGAAGTCTTGTTACTGAAGGCGAAAGCACACTTAATAAATTATTTTTTAAGCAACAGTGCTTCTATTTAATAGCTATTTCAGCTACACCACTCGAGTGTTCCGTTGGAACTGTGTTATTTCATTTTAGTTTTGGTTGGTTGCAGTTCCTATTTTTTATTTTTGAGTTGTTTGCACTTTCGGTGGAACTGACACGAGTGGTACTATGGTCGGTAGTATTTCACCAGCTGGTTCTAATGATGGCAGACTCTGTTGAGAACAATGGAAATAGTTCGTCTCCCTTTTTTTCGGAAGAGAACGATGTCAGGACATCCAACAACAACGTGGACGAAAACACTACATTGGCACAGCTTACTAGTATTATTGCAACTCTGACTGGGAAAGTTTCAGAGTTGCAAACAGCTGTTGAACGTTTGCAGGGACCGGGCGACTTAGTGAAGAGGGCGGAAATTATGCCGACATCAACGTTGGACAGTCGATGTCAGTAAAAGTTAATAATTGTATTTCTTGTGGGAAGCAAATACCTCATAAGGACTTTCACTCTTACTGCATTCCTTGCCTTGGCCCTGATCACGACATTACTAGTTGTCGGTTTTGTGCTAGATTCAATAAATGCACTATTAAACATCTGTTTGATTTTGCTTTACATTATTTTGGACGAAGATTTAATTATATAATGCCGTCGGATCAGTCGACGACTGGAATGTATAAAAAACGCAGAGACAGAGAGAGACAGGCATCCGAGGTCCAAAACCAATGACGAAGCCTCTTCTAGGCCAGTCGCCGGTTCGCCGGTTCTCAGTGAGGTGCTTTCGCAGCCCCTGACACCCGCTACCTCAGAGCCACAGGTCGTAACCGACAGCCATGCGGAGGTCCAGAGGCCTATGGAAACTCAAGGTAGTGGGCCTACGGAAACTATACTCTCAGATGGGTCCAGAGCCGCTGAGCAGGCACCGGCTTCTGAGGGCATCTTCAGACCTTCACAGCTTACAATTAAGGCTACTACAGAAGCAAAGGCAAATACAAGGAAACAAGTGCAGCATTCTCCAGAACAGTCATCCATGCCAAGGAAACAGATGCTTAAAATGGCCAAAGACCTTATTACTTTAATCAGGGGTTCCCATCCCCCTCCTGACAAAAGGCCTAGGCAAGGCACTGATTATGATTCCTCTGATCAGGTTTCCATTTCCTTTGATTCTTCTTCTGATCAGGGCTATTCTTTCCCTCCTTATGAGGATTCTGATGCTGAAGAGTCCATTCCTTCAGCCTCACCGCCTGAGGATTATTTTTTGGGGAAACCCTGCACACCATGAGGGAGCATTTCCACTGGGAGAGCCAAGATTACTCAGAATCCAAGAAAAGGCTCAGAGATTTCCTTTTATTGCCTCAGCACAGGCCCCTGGCTATCCCCCCTGTGCTTGATATTGTAGATGATGTTTTTTCTGAATCCAGTCTGTCTCCAGATTCTTTACCTCCTGCACCAGTAAAGCCAGACAGGTACTACAGGGTCCCTGACTCTCATAAATTTCTTTACAAAAACCCTGCTGCAGACCCAGAAACAATTTCTCAGGGTCCTAAAGGGGTTAAAGCTTCCACTGCCAAAAATCCTGTCCCCTCAGATAGGGATTCCAGAGCTCTGGACAGATGGGGGAAAAAAGTTTACACTTCTGCTACTTTAGCTGTAAGAGCTTTAAACTGTCAGTTTCACATGCTTAAATATCAACAGTATCTCATGTCATTGTTAAAGCAGAAAATGGTTACAAATACAGAAAGTCCTGACAGTAAAGAAATGCAGGAATTATTGCATGCAGTTGAACAAGTGGGAAAGCATACTCTGCAATGTGGTTTTGATTCATTAGAGGCTTCTTGTAGAGCCACAGTTACAGGCTCAGTTATTCGAAGACATGCTTGGTTGAAAGAACAAAGTTTACCTGACCATGTTAAGGTAAAATTATTGGATGATCCACTACAGCATGATACTTTGTTTGGTGTTAAGGCAGAAGAGGTGTTAAAGAAAATGGAGGATAAAGCAAAGTCAATGCAAACGGTGAAAGATTTCTTACAGGTTCAACCACCTAGATTTAGCAGAAACTGGCCTTCAAAAAATTGGTCCTTTCCAGTGTCAGACAGGCCACAAAGAGGCAGATACAGACGCCCAAGAGGCAGATCTCAGCCCCAAGGCTCCTACAGACCTAAACAATGGGGAGCTTCAGCCCCCAAAGGAGAAGACAAATCACAACCTTATAGGAAACAGTCACAATGACTTCCCTCTACAAATGCCAAGCTCTTACCAGTTGACAGCACCCCTAGGGGGAATGCTAGCACTTTTCTCAAACAATTGGCACATGATCACCCAAGACCAATGGCTGGTGAATACAGTTTCTCAGGGGTACAGGTTCCACTTCCACACGCTTCCAAAACTAAAAGGTATGCCACACCTACCACAAAACCAATGGGCAGAGGCAGAAAAACAGATCGCTGCTCTTATGGATATGGGAGCTATTCAAAAAGTTCCACAAGAAGAACAGGGACAAGGATTTTACTCAAGACTTTTCTTAGTACCCAGAAAAGACAAAGCCTGGAGACCAATACTGGACCTGTCAATCTTAAATACCTTCCTGGATGTTCCAAAATTCAAAATGTTAACTCTACAACATCTTCTGCCCATGCTGGGCAAGGAGGCTTGGCTAGTTACTTTGGACCTCAAAGAGGCATACCTACATGTCCCAATCAAATAATTGTGCAGAAGATACCTCAGATTTATAGCAGGCTCAATGCATTACCAATTCTCTGCACTGCCCTTTGGCTTATCTACTGCGCCCAGGGTCTTCACAAAATGCCTGGCACCAGTAATTGCATTTTGCAGACAAAAAGGAATTCAAATATATCCCTACTTGGACGACTGCCTTATTCAAGCAGAGAGCAAGGACATTCTTCTAAAGCACCTGGCATTTGTAAAAAGGTTAATAATTTGCCTAGGGTACACAGTAAATGAAAAGAAATCAAAACTAGTGCCCTCTCAAGAAATAATATTCCTGGGTGCAAGCTTAAATACAACTGCCCAGATGGCTTATCTCACGCCAGACAAACAAAGGCAACTGACTCATTACTTTCAAATGATGGCAAAAAAGACCCAGCTCCCTGCAAGAAAAATTCTGCAGGCCCTGGGTTTCATGGCATCCTGCATTCTACTAATTCCATATGCAAAGCTGCATATGAGGAAACTACAGTGGTATCTAAAAAGTGTTTGGACTCAGCATTGTCACATCCTAGAGACAATCATAACCTTGATCCCCTGCCTACAACAGGAGTTTCGATGGTGGTCCCAGGCCTGTCACCACATCAAGGGACAGCCTTTCACCTTACCTACAGCCAGGCAGACAATAACAACGGATGCATCAGATTATGCCTGGGGAGCACATATGGCAGGAAAATGTATTCAGGGCACATGGCCCAAGGAACAAATGCATCTTTACATCAATCAAAAAGATATGCTAGCTGTACAAAGTGCCTTGACAGCCTTCAAGGACCTAATACATCCAGGACAGCTATTAATAAAGACGGACAATACCACAGTTATGTGGTACATAAACAAGCAAGGGGGCACGCATTCCTACCCCCTATGCAGACAAGCCATGACTTTGTGGAACACAGCACTGACCTACCAGGTACATCTGCAAGCACAATTCCTGCCAGGAATAAAAAATACACTGGCAGACGAATTAAGCAGAAATCTCATGGATCCTCACGAATGGAAGCTAAATCCATAAGTGTTCAACATGATGATAAGGGAGTGGGGACACCCAGACATAGATCTTTTTGCCTCCCCTTACAATTGCCAAATACAGAAATTTTGCACAAGGACTTATCACTCTCAAGCATGGAAAGAGGATGCTCTATCATTCAGCTAGAAAAACCTGACAGTCTATGCCTTCCCTCCGATGCCTCTACTCACCAAGGTACTTCTAAAAATCAGACAAGAGAGGCCAAAAATGATCCTGATTGCACCAGACTGGCCATGCCAGCACTGGTATCCAATCCTAAAGACTCTGTCCCAAGGCCTACCTTGGCCTCTTCCTCAAATCCCTCATCTTCTGACATAGCAAAACAATCAGATTCTGCACAGTCAACTCAGAACCTTACATTTGTCAGCATGGCGAATAATATAGCCACTCAGACTGCACCTCTCTCTAAAGTTGTTATGGATGTAATTTTGGATGCCAGGAGGGCCAGCACTAGGAAATCTTATGCAGAAAAATGGAAGAGATTCTGTGCTTGGAACCAGACACAAGGGCTCGACCCACTGGTCCCTAATATACCTCAGATTTTGCAATACTTGACTGAGATGTTGGACAAAGGCCTATCTTTTTCATCTATTAAAATCCATGCCTCTGTCATTTCAGCTCATTACAATGCGGATCCTCCTATTTTTTCACATCCTCTACTACGACAGTACCTCAGAGGGGCAAAGAATATAAGACCCCCTAGAAGAGCACCAGTACCTACTTGGGACCTCAATTTTGTTTTAGAAAAACTAACACTGCCTCCATTTGAACCTGCCAGCACAGCTGATCTTAAATTCCTGTCATGGAAAACTGCTGTGCTCCTAGCAATAACTTCAGCAAGAAGAGTCTTAGAGTTACAGGCATTGATGGCTGTAGAACCTTTCCTCATTTTTCATCAAGACAGGGATTCTCTTAGAACAAACCCAACATTCATGCCAAAAGTGGTCTCCAATGTGGCCTTAAACCAAACCATTCATTTGCCTACTTTCTACCCAAATCCCCAGAATAAAGGGGGAAAGACTTCTGCACAGTTTGGATATACACAGGCAGCTACAATTTTACGTGGACAAAACAAAAGCTTTCAGAAAAACTGAGCAACTGTTTGTAGCATATGCTGCTGGATCACAAGGAAAAGCCTATTACAAAGCAGACAATCTCCAAATGGATAGGACACTACAGCCGCTTCTGTTATGCACAACATGGCAAATCTGTGCCTAAGGGCATTAGGCCTCATTCTACCAGAGCAGCAGCCACTTCAGCAGCTTTCCTCAGAGGGGTTCCAACCAAAGACATATTAGAAGCTGCAACCTGGAGCTCAGTGCACACTTTTACCAAGCACTACCACCTACCTCTCTACTCCAAATCCAGAACAGGCTTTGCCACCGCAGTTCTCCAGAGCTTGTTAGCCTCGCCAAATCCAATCTAGACCCAGCCACCCAACCTCAGCTTTGGGATTCTACCCAAGTGTAATGATTGCAACAGTGAAACACGATGAACATAGTATGTGTACCTACCATAAATGTAGATGTTTGAGTGTATTCACTGTTGCAGTCCAGGTTACCCACCCTCCATCCCCCTCTTTGCTGGGACTATTCTGTACTTCTCAACTCTATACAACCTATGTGGTGTATTTGCTTGTAGATGAAAGAAATGTTTATAGTAATATATGCATGGTTGTTTGGCATATTTATATCTTTTCAGCCTTCCTATCTGGGGGCACCTGACATCTGGGGCAAGAAAAACTGAAGAAAATGGCATTGGTTGCAACTTTTATACCCCTGGTGCACTGACGTCAGGGAAGAGGCGACAACAACCGACGCCGGACCAAGACTTTGGAACTTGGGCCCACTGCGGGTCGCCTGCCTGCAGGATAACCCAAGTGTAATGACTGCAACAGTGAATACACTCGAACATCTACATTTATGGTAGGTACACAACTGTACTTTTCTTCTATTAATTAAATCAATGTAGCTCACGAGAAGATTCAGTCATGCTTGGAAGATTCATTACTCCAGGGTGTAATTAATGAAGAAATATTTCAGTTTTTATGTAATGATCATCCTAGAATAGCTATTATGTTCGGTATTCCTAAAACCCACAAAAACATTACTGACTCCCCCATATAGACTGATTATAAGTTCAGAGAATAGTATGACTTATCCATTGGGGATATTTGTAGAAAGGATGGTTTGTGGGAACCTAAAAAACATAGATTATATATTACAAGATTCGTGGGATTTTTTAGGCAAGATGAAAAGCGAATATTTCCACGAGACCAATGTTTTCTCTACTGTTGACGTAGTACACTTATTTACATCCATACCCCATTGGAGGGTTTGAATCTTTTCCACGAAGCTCTACTAGATATCTGTAATTTGAGTAACACCTTAATCAATTTTGTAATGACCCTTATGGAAATCATTTTAAAAAACAATTTCTTTATTTTCCAGGGGGAATATTGCAAACAGACAAAAGGGGGTGCTATGGGTGTTAGTTGCACCCCTTTTTGCGAACCTCGTTATGTATTCCTGGGAGAAATGTTGTATATTCAATAGTAAATTCTTAGGTAAATGGTGGACCTACCTCCAGTTTTTGGATGACAATTTTATTTTATGGAGGGGGCATGAAACGATAAAAGAATTTTTGGTTTACATCAACACTGTTACCGATTATTTTAAATTTACTGGTACCTACGATAACAAGTCCATAAATTATTTGGATGTAACCATTTCTGTGGATTCCACTAGGGCTTGTTTTGTGTCGAGAATATATAGAAAACTTACATTCTCGAATGATTATTTGGAGTATAATAGTTGTCACCCAGGATACACTAAGAAAAATATAGTGAAGGGCCAAATGGTGAGGATAGCTAGAATGTGCTCCTCCGAAGAGATTTCAAGAATGAGATAGCTTTTTTGGTTAATCTTTTTATGGATAGAGGTTACCTAACTTCTTTGTTATACTCTATTAATGAAGAAGTTTTAAATGAATGGGGTAAGAAGTATGTACCCCTATTGGGTAAATCCCTTGAGAGTTCCAAAAACAATGTTGAACATTTTGGGGACAAAAATAACCAAAACTGTACACAATCTATGGTTTTGACTTATGGTTCCCTTGTTAAGGACATTCAACAAATAATTAAGAGAAATTGGGTAATGTTCAAGGGTGAGGATGGTCCAATGGATGTTGTAGGTAATAAATCCTATTTTGTGTTTAAAACCAGTAACAATCTCAAGTTTTTACTTGAACATCCCATAAAAACAAATGACACATCCAGAGGAACTAGGAGTTGTGGTTCCTGTGCATACTGTTCATATATTTTAGGTGTTGATTGGGTGGAAATTGGTTCACCTAAGAGAAAGGTGTATTTAAAGAGAGGTTCCTGTGGTTCTAAACAGCTAGTTTACATTTCTGTCTGTCAGAGCTGCCAGCAATTTTATGTTGGCAAAACTGAAAGGGCTCTGCGCAGATGGATATATGAACATCTTTATACTGTCTGACGTGAGGATGACAATAATGCCCTCTATAAACATTTTAGGGACAACAGTTCCTGTAAAAGCTTCCTTTTTGGTATTTTGGAGAACCTCGGTAATGATCACAGAGGTGGTGACTGCAAAAATAGGTTGAATAGGGAAGAATTAAAGTGGCAATTAAGACTTGAATTCTACTCATTCCCCAGGTATAAATGAAACATGTAGTATTATGCCTGTTTTAAAAGATCATTCATTTAAGCTGTAAATGTTCCTTATAAATGTATTTTAATTAAATTGTTATGCAATATATTAAAACTTAATTTTTTTAAATAATATATATTAAACATATTAGTAATATATATTAATTGTATCAAAGATATATTTATTTCAAATGACATTTTTAATGTATGAATTGTGATATGTCTTTTTAAATAATGAGAGGGAGATGTATAATTGATTGTCAATTATTCAACTGTTCAAGAGTATAAAAGCATCACTGTTAAGGGATGTAAATGTTTCTGATGAAGTCTTGTTACTGAAGGCGAAAGCGTGCTCAATAAATTCTTTTTTAAGCAACACACTAGTGCTTCTATTTAATAGCTATTTCAGCTACACCACTCAAGTGTTCCGTTGGAACTGTGTTATTTCGTTTTATTTTTTATATATGCATTTTTTAATATGTACTTTGTGTGTTTTTATTGGGTAACTACTACATCTTTAAATTGTTACTATGGTGATCTAGTAATTGTGAATGCACTTTTATCTGATTGGAGGCTTTGACATGTTTGTAGTTTATAGGGATGAGTTTGACATTGTATTTTAGATCTGATGAAACTTATAGCGAAAGCGCTTATCTCTGTCCTTTATGTGCTAATAAATCAGTGTTTTACATATCCGCTGTGGGCTGCTCGGAATTATCTTTCCTATAGTTGTATACTTCCTCATCAATATGAATTTTATCACATTGCCATGTTTTATTAATAAAGCAAAGCGGAATTTCTCAAGAACAAAAAAATGACAATTTACTAATCTTAATAATAATCTGTGCATTGAACAGAAAATGTAAGCAATCTAACCACAGTTACGCCTCAGGTTTTTAAGTAATGTCAGTCAGCTGAGAATAGCTGCCTGAAAAACAGAGGAAATAAAAAGTCAGATGACTCATTATTTTCTCCCAGTGGATGGTGCAGTTTATTTCATGTGTCAAACATCAAGCCTCACATAGCTGTACTTGTTTTCAAACATAGGCCGATGTCCATATTGTTAGTTAGCAGTTTTTGGCTAATCCTTTGGGATGTGCCTGTTTGCAGTAATACGCTTGGAAGAGCTGCAGCATTAAATTGTGACTCTCAGGGACAGTCTGTTTCATGTTTCTTACACTGCAACAGATTAGATGTAGTGATATGTCTTCTAGGTTTTTCATCTGGTGATACAATGACATCTTGTATCAACTTCAGCTGGGGGAAAAGCAGTGACTGCATTTTTTTATTGCTTTGTAGATAGATATTTGTCAACGCTCTTAATAACACTGAAAAAATCAGTGTTGGATCTATTACACAATATAGATGTTTTTTGCCGGGTGAGTCAAATGCAGTTAGATAATGTCCCATCCTACCCTTCTCTGCAGTTTTGTCACACAGGTACTACCACTTAGCAAACACCTGCATCTCTTTTTCTGATTAAGACTTGGCCTGCTATGTGTTTAAAAAGTAAACAGATGACAGTTGTATCACTGGATATTTTTGTCAGTATAAGTCTTCTCTGCTGCCTCCTCTTCCCATGTTCTCAAGGGTCTATATTAGATCAGCGAACACCTAGAAAAGTGAACGCTGATTGATCGAACTTATGTAAGTGAAAGCTTACAATATTGAAGCAACAGAAACCCGATTTTTTTCCTAGGGAAAGAATTCGGTTGTCCGTTTCTGTTGCTTCGGTATTTTAGGTGCTGTGGTGGAAAGTTATGGGTCGGGTTCAGGTAAGTGTGCGATTGTGTGGATGTGAGTGTTAGGGCGGGTTAGGTGAGTTAGGGTTAGGGCATGGATTAGGTATGTGTGCGATTGTGTGGATGTTAGGGTTAGGGAGCAGGTGAGGTGAGTGTGCGATAGTGATGGACCTTAGGGTTAGGGTTTGGGTTAAGGTAAGTGGATAGTTAGTGGTGTGTGTATAGTTTAGTGTAGGGTTAGGTGTCAGATTTTAGGTGTATGTGTGTGGATTGCTGTTTGTTTGGTGTGCTTGTGTTGTGTGTATGTGTTTTGGAACAGCAATTTTTTTCCCTAGGAAAAAAAATCACTGTTCTGACAGTTCAAGATTGTAAGCTTTTGCTTACATAAGTTCGATCAATCAGTGTTCTCTTTTTTAAGCATTCGCTGATCTAATATAGACCCGTTCTCAAACCCTTATATTTAAGGGAGATAGGGACAGATTGTTGTTTTGATAATAGAAGGTCTTAAAATATTTACTCTGGTTTTAGTTCAAGTGTTTTAAGTTTAGTGTCCTGCTCTTGAATAGATCAGCATCGTCCATGAATGTGCATGTCTTCCATTATTTGAAATTTATTTGGAATCAGCACATTGGCATTTAGTACACACACCTGGATAACTTTCATTTGTCACTGTCCCAGTAGTGAATATTAAAGTAGTCCATGTTGTTTCTTGAGTAAATGGGATGTCCGAATAATTTAAAATATGTATTGAAGCAGTTTGTAGATGGCATAGTATATTTTTTGTTTATTTAATTACATTTTGTTGACCAGGTTAACCCTACTAGGTTTGTGGCCTTTTTATAAGGTAGAACTTGGATAGTGCTCCTAGTAACTTGGAGAAATTTCGCCAATGCACTAGGAAAATTTCCCACTTCTTTCTTCAGTAAGTGCTTGTACTCTTACATCCACCAGTTCAGACAGGTGTGACCTCATTTTAATGTCTTAGCTGAAAGATAGCACTCTCAGGAATACAGCTGTGTCAGTGCTAGACAATGAATCCAAATACCTGAAGTGGGAATACTGCAGCTGTGTCAGTGCTAGACAATGAATCCAAGTACCTGAAGTGGGAATATAAGTACCATCTTTTGACCATCTTGTGTCAGAGATGCACATTACTACCTGTTATGCCACCAACAAGAGTTAAAATAAACAATTTTGAAATGACTGCAGCAAAAATTAAAACTGGATTCACCATCTTTCATTCGACATGCAGAATGCTAACAAATATTATCTGCTTTCTAGTTGTTGTTTGTCTTTTCGGCTTTTCCCGGTTAGGGGTCGCCACAGAGGAACTCCGGTCCGCTAATGATAGGCAGTAGATTTTTTTTATGGTGCCGAGTTGCCAGCTCGACTCCCAACCTTCAGCGAAGGCACGCCCATTCACACATGTCTTTCGGAGGGCACTCGACCGCGGGGAGGACATGCAGACTCCACGCAGAAGGTACTCCAGCCATGAATCGAACAGGAGAACCTCTTGCTGTGAGGCAACAACGCTACCGCTGTACCACCGCGGCTTATTCTTATTAAATATTCTAGGTAAGTACTGTCTACGTGACACAATGAGAATAGTATGTAAATACATGATTGGTATTATATGATCTTGTACACTTCTGAAGTAATCAGTAACCTGTACAATGTCACACAGAAACTGTCCATAGTGATTTAAAAGCTAAATAAATAAGCCCTGAATTCTGAATCAGCAAATGGGTTACAGATCTCCAGCTTAATGTAAATTAAATGGAAAATATAACATGCTACTGTGCAAGTGGAAACCTCAAACAAATGATTATCTGAATAAAAGAACAATTAAACTAATACACTTCAGTCTAGTTAGATCAGCAATATCTTGAAATAAATAAAATCCAAGATGTTAAATTAATTAAAAAATAATTATATCTAACCAGAACTGAACAGATGTTTATCTTAAAAAATATACTTGAACTGCATTGCTACCTTGCATTGTAGGCAATCTCAAATTTTACAGCAAACCATATATAAAAGTGGTTAAACCGTCATGCATAAACACACAGGTGAATTAACTTGGGATCATTATAAGCCAAGCCTTCATTGTAATGAAACATCAAGTTTAATATGGGAATGCAGTAATTAGTTTGCTAAAATTAACAAAACATTAAGCTGTAAACTGTTTCATTACTTTTTTGAATGTGTAAGTCAAGAACTTCAAATTCATAGCAGAAAATCAATTACTGTAGAACAGTGTAAGAATTGTTCTGAATTGACCAGTGGATGGATTTTATAATGAGTTTATGCCTTTCAGGTTAGATAGTGGGCCAGATTCTAAAAGAACTTAAAAGACTTAATGACCGCCTTCGTCTTGCAGTGATAAACCTAAAAATATTTTTTCGCATCTGTGCTCTGCCAGTATGACATCATACTGGGTGCAAAGAATACCTGAGAGTTGCAGGATGCTGCAGTGGAATCACCCTATCTTATGTGGTACGCTACATCATCATACAAATAATGCAATTCATAGGTTCATTCTGTGCGGAGTCAGCATGTCCTCGCTGCTGTCGCATGGGTTTCCTCTGGGTGCTCCAGTTTCCTCTCACATCCCAAAGACATACTGTAGGTAGATTGGACACTAAATTGACCCTAGGTGTGTGTGTGTGTGTATGTGTGTGTGTGTTCTGTGGAAGGTTGGGCTCCCGGCTGACAACTCGACACCATAAAACTACACTACCAGTCGTTCTGTGGACCGTTGTTCCGCTGTGGCGACCCCTAACCAGGAAAAAGCTGAAAGGAGAAGAACAAGGTTCATAGGTAAGTACTAGACTAGCAACCATTTCGTCCCATTTTAAGCCTAGCCAGTTTCCTTTTAGTGCTCATAATAACCTCTCTCATTTGGTTATAGATTTTCCTTTACCAATTCCCTGGTCAATAATTATGTATTAACCACTAATGAGAATAACTGAGATCATAGCACAGATAATTTGAGAGGGGCCCATGCATGGCATAAAGCATTTTAGGAGCTGCCACCATCCATTATTAACAGGGGTCATGCACATGTAATTTAGGTATGAGGGTAGTCAAAGAAAAAAAACTAATGGATTATAACATACCACTATATTAATGAATCCCCAATTGTTTATTCAAGGAATAGTCCAAAGTGGTGCAGTCCCAGTGCTGAGCCCCAGAAGGATCTCAAAGCCATCCCAGGCTCATAGTATTATCTATATATCAACAGTAATACTTTAAGCATGACAGGGAAAAAACTGTGATGCTTGAAGTAGTACAACTGAAAACATAGCTCTTTGAGGCATAATTTCTTTGCTGAAGCATCAGGGATAATGTCAGAAATAATGGGGGGGGGGGGGCAAAATTAGGAAAAGAATATCACTCTGATTTACATAAAAAAATAATAGAACAACAGGTTTTGCATTAAAATGCATTTTCTAAACAACAAGTATTAAACTGTAATGGCTGGCATTATTGACCAACTGTAATTTTTAGTGGTTTACCAGAAAATAAAAGGGAAATCCTGGGCATTCTGCAAAATCTGAGACAGCTGAGAGGTAGGCAGAGGAGGCGTGCTATACATGTATATAGCTAAGTCATACTTGCACTAAGTTTTAAAAAACTGCAATTACAGTTGTTACTTGTGTATGAAGTGTAGGGTTTCAAATATTTTCACATTGCGCAGTCAAACAAGTCATAGGTTCATAGGTTGGTACTAGGCTGTTGGCTTCAAGGCCTATATAAGCCTAGCCAAAAAGGTACCCTGGCCTTCGCCACCCAAGAAAATTATTTTCCTGTGCCCCTGTCGAGCAGAGCCACAGAAGTGATCCCCGGGGTGAATTTCCTATTTCCCATCCAATCATCAAGATTATTCTTGAAGAGTGCTAATGAGGAGCTTTGTTTGCTATAGCTAGGTAGTTTGTTCCAAAGTATGGGAAGTCTCTGGGACAGGAATCTATCCCTCCAGCATATTCTGTTTATTCTGGTGACAAGGTTTGGGTCCCTAGAGTGTGTAGCTCGGAGGGATTGGGATTTCTTTCAGTGGAGCATGTCCAACAGCTCTGGGTTTGACATAGCTTTGTATGTTGGGCAGAGATCGCCTCTGAGTAGGCGATATGTGACAGAGTAAAGCTGGAGTTTTTTTGAGACTGTCTGCGTAGGGCATCTGTTTGAGGCCGGTAATCCTCTTTGTGAGGTATTTCTGCAGCCTTTCCAGTTGTTGTAGATGTCTTGTGAGGTACATACCAAAAGGGGCGTTGTACTCTATAATAGGTCTAATGAGTGATGAGTAGAGGGGAACAATGACCTCTTTTTTCCTGGATGAGAAACCTTTTGTGAAGAGGTGTGCCACCTAGAAGGATTTCCTGACTACTGTAGCGATGTGATTATCAAAGGAGAGGCTACTGTCCACCTGTGTGCCAAGGTCTCTTATCACACTTTTGGTGTTAAGTAGACTACCACCTATGTGGTAGCTCATGGGTACAGAGTTTTTACCAAATAGGATGACAATGCACTTTTTGGCATTGAGCTTGAGGCCATGGCTTTGACACCAGGCATCTGTCTCAGTGAGGCCTCTGTCTCAGTGAGGCCTTTTTGTAGGATGTCTACATCGTTAGGAGTTTAGATTATGGCTCCTAGTTTGCAGTCATCTGGGAACTTCATTAGCCAAAGACCTCCTGTGTTAGCCTGTACTTCAGAAAAGTAGATACCAAACAGGAGAGTACCCAGGACTGAACCCTGTGGTACTCCACTTGTCACTGGTCTGAAGTCAGATTTGGAGTATGCTACTTTCACAGTGTGGGTTCTGACAGTGAACCAGTTGGCAACGCATCTTGTGACATAGAGATTTACACCTAGATTAGTGAGTTTATCTATAATTCCAGAGTGGGAGATGGTGTCAAGCCTTGACAAGATCAAGATAGGCTGTGTGAACCACCTTACTCTTGTCTACGGCTTTGGTGACTGCTTCAAAGAAGTTGATCAGGTTTAGGAGACATGATCTGCCTTTTACATACCCGAACTGGGTGGGGTCCAGAGTTTGGAGATTACCAATGTCTTTGTTTATAAGTTTCATGATGATACATTTCATGGCCTTGCAGACCAGGCTCGTTAGGCTAATGGGGCTTTAGTTCCGGGGTCTGTGGTGGCTCCCCTTTGTGGAGTGGGATAACCGTCGCTGTGCACCATTCAGTGGGTACAAAGCCTGAGGTGAGGCTATGATTGAACATGGTGCTTAGGTGGGGTGCCAGTTCACTCTGTAGTTCATGTAGAATGCAGCCTGGGACGTTTTCAGGTCCCATGGATGCTGTGTTCTTGGCTTTGGAGAGTGTGGTTACAGGAACTTTGCATTCTTCTGGTATAGAGATGGGCTCTTTAGGGGGTGAGAGGGGGGTAAAGTTAGCACTCACCCTATTTGCCAGGATGTTGGCAATATCAATTGGTTCTGTATATTTAGTGCCATTGTGCTGTAACTCAGAGCAGATCTGAGTGTTGCCATTGAGATTCTTGACATAGCTATAGAATGCTTTGTGGTTGACTTTAGAATCAGTGGCAATTTTGTTTTCATAACTAGCTTGGAGGATTTTATGAGGGATCTCAGCTTCTTACTGAGGCTGACCAGGGAGTTCCTCCAGTCATGGGATTTTGCTCTTTTTTTTGCAACAGTTTCTTTCTTCTGTTGCAGAGTTTGTTTATGGCAGGGGACCACCAGATTGGCTTCCTTTTTTTGGAGGATAGCATCTTGATTATTTTAGGGATAGCACAATCCATGCACTGGTGTAAGCGCTTATAAAGTGCATTTGTGTAGGATTCAGGAGTTGTACCTCTATTGCCGTCTGCATGGGTGTCGTGAAGTTTGCCACTTCTGACTTAAGCGTGAAGTTGGCTTTGGAGCAATTTTTTACGGTGGGTTCCCTAATGGGGGGGATGTGGATGTCTAGGGTGATTAGCTTGTGGTCGGATCTGACCAACGAGGAATTGACCTTTGGTGTGGGACACCGGCTGCCCATGTTGGTAATGACCAGGTCTGGGATATTGCTGCCCCTGGTGGGGGTGAGGATAAGTTGATCCAAGGCGTTTTAATTTATGAATTCCAGAAAACGTTGAGCAAAAGAGTTGGTACATGAGTAGTCTTCCCAGTTAATGGTGGGGTAGTTGAAATCACCCATTATTAGGGTGTTGGGTTATACCCTAATATTTTCCAGTGTATCAAGAAATGAAGAGTGGGAATCCTGGGGCATGGTGGGGGATCTGTAGTAAGTTACAATTTGGATTGTGGTCTTGCCCAGAGTTAGTTGCACTTATATAATCTCAGATGCATTATGCTCAGCAACTAGCCTGGAGGTGTGGCTATCCTTAATGAATATGGACACGCCTCTGCCTTTAGTGTTTCAGTCCGGGTTAGGTGGCCGAAAGGTGTGGTATGAATTATAGCCTGGTAATGCATGGGTGCTCTCTGGAGCCTGAACCAGGTCTCTGTCACTGCACAGGTGTCGATGTTCTCCATTATAAGGAGTGCCTCGAGTGAATGCATTTTGAGGTTTAGACTTCTAGCATTGAGTAGCATTACCCTCAGATAATGGCTCGCCCTTGTGCAGCTCTCCCTGTACATCAGCAGCGTAACTTCAGCAGTATCGTCTTTTGTCTTGTAATGCTTGCTGACTCTGTTGACTTGGATTGGAATGTGATGAACCACTACATGAAAATGCATGGAAAGTAGCAGAGTTAAAATGTAGAGTCTTTCATGTGCTAAGTTATTACTGTAATTTGCACGCAGCATGAGGAGAGAAGCCAGCTGTGCCTGATATAAGTATCAGCCTTGATAAAAGAACACTTATGTAAAAGTAAAACACTGAGTTCTTAACAATACAAGCTGAGTGGTTACCTTTTTGATGAATAGATTTCTTTATATCATTCTGCTATATGTGATTTTCACCTAACCTGAGCAGAGCATTAAAGAAAACTACATGCATCATTTTTAATTAGGATGGCCAGTTGAGTAAATAATATAGTGTTTTTGTTTCTGTCCTGTAATTGGGTTATTTCATGATAACTTCAGTGATATCAACTAAGATTTAAGCACATGTAGTGAAACAAAGATCCCTGAAAATGATCATTAATAGATGTTAGAATTACTGATAAAAATGGTTTTAGAGGTATGCTAATGAGCTGAAAATCATTTGTTAGTCTAGCATGACTTAGCCATTTAGTTGAGTTCCATTTTACGTTAGTAACTTGGAAAAAGAGGATAATTTCTTCATATCCGTGAAATGCAGTGATCCTAGAGGTGATTGTATAAAGAACAAAAATGCCATTCTTTGTACAGGGATATGAGGCTTTAGTTCTCATTAAAAAAGAAAGAATATAAACAGTAGTAGATAGAATAGTAAATCCCATTTCATTTATCTTTTGCCTTTAGCTGGAGATGCTAGAGCCATCTACTGTGGTAACAAGACCAGTTTTCGACTTTGAAGACCTATTTTCATAACCGTTAGAAAAAGGGTGGTTCCTGGTTCAGTCACTCCCTATCTTCTTAGAACCTTTCCTTCAATTAAAATTTTCTTCTATCTTCTCATTTCATGCTTGTGTTCTTCAGCATCTTCCTTGCGTGTCTCCTGTGCCTTTACAATTAGGGTTGCCACCTTTTCATATGACCAAAGTGGGACATTTTTGGTAAAAACGTCACATTTTGCAGGGTAAAACATATTCACGGCCAGTACAAAGGACAGGACTTCACCTTTTTGCCTAAATAAAAGCTTATTCTTGTAGTATTTTAGTTGCTTATTCTGTTTCTTATAACATTTAGGTGTTTCAGATACAGACTGTTTTATGCAACTAGTACATAAATTATAGGAAATAATTTTGGCCTAAAATCTCAGGACATTTACCATTTTTACAATTTTTTTGCAGGACAACTGCCCAAAGAGGGACTATCCCTCGCAAAGTGAGACAGATGGTAACCCTATTTACAATGCATCCTCAACCCCATTAAATACATTGTGTCAGGCTGTCATGCCAGCTGTCACTACTTCTCTCAGTTTAGAGCCTCTCACATACCTTCTTTGACAGTCATGCCTGACTTTTGCAGATCTTCTCTCTCACTATCCATCCATCTCTTGGATGGACATCCTCATTTCCTCTTGCCTTCTTCCTGTTTCTTCCAAATCTTTTTCGCCATATTATCATCTGCTTTCCTGCACATATCAACAAACCACTTTGACCTTCTCTGCAACTGGGACAACTTTGGCTTCTACTTTGGTGTCCCCATTTTTTGTTAATTTCCACAATGCTCATACTGTTACCCATCTCAAGTAGATCATCTCTATCACCTCAAGCTTCCTCAGTTG
This sequence comes from Protopterus annectens, assembly GCF_019279795.1. NCBI lineage: Eukaryota > Metazoa > Chordata > Ceratodontiformes > Protopteridae > Protopterus > Protopterus annectens. The sequence goes on from NC_056744.1 coordinate 716,073,051, forward strand.
TAGGACAACTGTCCAAAGAGGGACTGTCCCTCACAAAGTGGGACAGGTGGTAACCCTATTTACAATGCATCCTCAACCCCATTAAATACATTGTGTCAGGCTGTCATGCCAGCTGTCACTACTTCTCTCAGTTTAGAACCTCTCACATACCTTCTTTGACAGTCATGCCTGACTTTTGCAGATCTTCTCTCTCACTGTCCATCCATCTCTTGGATGGACATCCTCATTTCCTCTTGCCTTCTTCCTGTTTCTTCCAAATCTTTTTCTCCATATTGTCATCTGCTTTCCTACACATATCAACAAACCACTTTGACCTTCTCTGCAATTGGGACAACTTTGGCTTCTACTTTAATGAAAACAATTTTTTTGTTAATTTCCACTGGTCATACCACTGTTTTGTAAACATTACCCTTCTTTGGCATTTTCTGTCATGCATTACCCCTGACACTTTGTGCAGATTGGCTGCAACACTTCTGATTCTAGCTTTGACTTGCTTACTCAGACTTTCTATCTCCTCAACCACACCTCCCAGATACTTGAAGCTGTTAACCTAATCCTTCTTTCTTAATGTTCATACCCTTCTAATTTCTCCCATGTGCTGCCATGACTACTGTCTTGCCTGCACTCAGTTTTATCTCATGTGCCTTCAGTTTTACTCTGTCATTTGTTGAAGTTTCTGTACGCAGTCTCCCTGCATTTCCATATCATCTGCTTACAGCTGTTTTGCTGATCTGTTCCTTGTCACCTGTTTGCGTATATAGTCCAATAGCAGTATGAACAGCAGTGGGCTCAGAGCTGGACACTGATACATATCCACTCCCACTGAGAACTTGTTTGTGATTCTGAACACTGTTTGCACATGTGTCAGTGGGACCTTGTACATAACCTGCACTAATTCTACCAATGTTTTCAGGACTTCAAACCATCACAGCACTGTCCAAATCAACTTTTTTGGGATGTTGTTATATTCTTTCTCCAAGTCTAGGAGTGCCCAGTTGAGGTGTTTCCTCATCTCCAACAACTTCTTCATGGTCTGTCTCACTGCAGACACTGAATAGTTGTACTGCATCATAATCTGAATCTGAACTGGTTATCTACCATCATACTTTTTACTACTCTGTGTACTTGTTGGGTTATGCTTTTGTCTCGTACCATGAGGATTATCTTCAAGAGCCATTTCTCTCCTAACACCACCCACTGTCTTGAGCCTATCTGCCATGGCTTCATTTGAGTCTGTCTCTCTCCCTGGTTTAATTTTCCTTAGTACTGTACTTTATTCTCTTTGAATTATGATTTTTCATACTTCACATTAGCTGCAGGTGTCTTCTGTACAGTACTGTACCCCAGTCCTTTATTTTTGTGATGTATTTGAATGTGTTTGTCACAGCTGGTCTCTGCCACCTTCTTTTATGGTGTACATATTCAGTGAATTAAGCATGTTATTAAGTGTCCCCTGTACAGGCTCTGCATCATTTGCATTGACCTGTTTTGTCTTTGCAGACAGATTTTCTTATTTTCTTCAAAAAAGCATATCATTTGCATAAGAAAATCACAGCCTGCTTCCATAAAATCTTAAAATGCTTGCTTCAGCCTTTGTTTATGAAATCTGAAAATGATTGCTGTATTCATTTAATTTGTCAGTAAATATCAGCAGGAAGCAATTTACTGTTTTGCTGACACTCGGATAGACTAGTGATGCCTTTATTTTTTAATCACTGAATCCTTATTCCACAGTATTCAAGATGCACAGAAATGTAACTAAAATCTAGAACTGAGTTGAACAGCAGGGTTTCAAGCCAACTAGTCTGGCAGCTTGAAACCAAGAGGTGTATGTCAACAGGATTCAAACCCCAAGCCATTCATTTCACTTAACATTTATTTAATATACATAACTCACATTCCTTACTTAAAACAAAGTTTGTTAGGATGATATTTGGCCCTTGTTGTTTAATTTTGATTAGTTAGTGGTTTGACCTCTGATGGTCGTATCACTTCTTCGTCCATTAGTACAACCAGACATATGCCAAGTAATTAGTTCTCAGTAAGTCAATTTATAACATATACAGATTAAGTAAGCAGGAAATAATCCCCAAGTCAGACACTGAAAATAATAAAAAGAAAGCAGGTGTGCATTGTCTGATTGTCCAGATATTTTTTTGCTGAAATTTTCAAGCAATCAATTTGTTTGTAACAAGAGACTTGAAGAGTAACTCCCTGTGTATAAAAGAAATCTTTGGAGTACAGGTAGGTAGCTTTAATTATGCATTATCGTTTTTTAGGCTCAGTACTTTCAGAATGGGCGTACCTTCGTTAAAGGTTGTGCGTCAGGGCTGGTAACTCGGCACGGAAAAATCAACTACCAATCATTAGCGGACCGGAGTTCTGCTGCGGCGACCCCTAACTGGGAAAAAGCCGAAAGACACAAACTTTCAGTGGTTTTACCAGTACATCCTTCAGTTCCGTATTTGAAAGTCTTGTTTATCAGCCTGCAGTGGTATGAAGAAAAGGGTTTTTGTTAGTATGTTTTGTTTTGAATTGCTACATACACAGAGGCAGTGTTGCAACAGTCACCTTTGGTGTTTGTGCTGTGGGTTTCATTCCTACTCCAGGTGATTGGATTGCTTACTCTGCAGTGCAGCATTAAGGAGTAGCTGCACTCCTGAATGTCTCAGTTTTTGGATGAGATGTTGCTTGATTTGATGGTATGTCAAATGGATGTAAAAACATCCCATGGTACCTCTTGAAAAGAGCAGAGGAGGTTCCACCTTGTAGTAGAAGTATCATCTTGCATCTCACTTGAAAATAGGTCATTATCCTAGTGGGACTAACCTGGCCAACAAAAGATAGTGGATAGATAGATAGATAGATAGATAGATAGATAGATAGATAGATAGATAGATAGATAGATAGATAAAGGAAACCACTAAATGACCTCACCTAGGGCTAAATGTAAGTTCACATGGAGAAGGAGGCTGTCATATTTATATTAATTTTTTAACAGTTTTATGTTTCAAGATGAATTCCTGGTGCCTGAGCCAGCTACAAATCTAATGCATCTGTAGTCTGATATGTTGTTATAACCACTTCTTCAAATAAAGGTGAAGTCTTCATTATATGTTTTAAAGAACAGAAATCTCCTAAATAATCCCTACTCTGTAATAAGAATTTTTAAACTTCTAGGATGTTCAGAGTACTCTCAACCTCACATGGTAATGTGCCAAAAGAACCTTCATCCTTGCAAAGTTGACATTTCTTGGAGAAGTAATCTTGCATGCCTGTGTTTTCACATCCAGTATGTCAGAATGTAGTGCGCATACACAGTGGTTTCCCTTAAGAGTGGTCTTTACACATGCAGTGAATTTTAATTAATCTGGCCTGACTTACTTGTACCAGAACAATTTTTGCTATGTGGATTCTGTCCTAGCTATGAAACACTGAATTAGCTTTTAGTCCTTTAACATTTTCTTGAGCGATTATAAGAGGTTGCCTGTATTGTCTGCATATGTTTTGTTGACTTGGAGCATGCATATGACCATGAATCACAGAATATTTTGTGGGAAGTGCCATTCATCCCTTCCTTGCATTTGGGGGGTGAGAGCTTGTATCCACATTCTCAGCATTAAGGTGGATACAGTCAAGGCTGCACTGGACTCTGACAAGGATGTTTCATGTCTCTCTTTCTGCTTGTAATTTTCAATTACAGGATATCACAGCACGGCCAAGTTCTAGAGTGCATTCAGTTTGGGGGATTTGAAGGTGAAATGTGTGTTTGAAAATGATTTTGCCCTATTAGCCTTTACCAGCTGTGATTCACACAATACAATGGTGTGATTTGTTCTTGAGTGTAAAGTAGTAGAATTTTGTTCTGGAGCCAGTCACAACAGAGCTGAAATAAAATAGGGAGCCATGTTGTTTTATATATTATAGCAATACTATAAACATTTCATTTTCCCTCAGTACTTGACGATCCTTAGAAATGATGATGTGCCATGAATGTGCTAGTGATTTAAATACCTTAAAGTGTGGTTTAATTCATCATATTTGTTGTCAAAAATAAAATAGTTTAACAACTAGGGGGGTTAGGTTTATGATAAAAAAATAATAATCACTGTACTTTTTGAATCAGGAGAGGATGCATTATGTGAATTCACATAGATTATAAGCCCCTCTTTGTTACCAGTATTAAGTGTGAGAATACTAAGCTTGGCAGAAAATGCACATTTGTTTCTCCCAGAATTAATGTAATTCCTGTATTGACTTCTCATACTCCTCCACTGCACCAGATGTTGCTGTGATAAAAAAAATTGGTACAGTTTGCTATTTTCTCCATTGTCATATGGTTAAATACCTGCTGTACTAAAACTGGTTCTTGCACTAGAACCTTTAGATATGTTTAAAAGTCTGGAGTAATCTCCATGTCTCTGATTATGTAGTAAATGGTTAGAAGAATTTCCTCATTACTTGACATCACTAACAAGTTAGTTTTGTTTTAAAGATACCTACCTTACTGGAGCTTTAGGACTGAAATCAGAAGAGTGTCCATCTATGCATTCTTAACTGTCCAATGTATTTACAAGTCAAAAACTCTGCCATCCAGTGATTTGCTATGCATTTTTGTCTGCAATCCTTTTTTTGGTATTGATTGGAGTAGAAGGTGTGCACCCTCCCTCTTCATTTCTTGGCCAGAGTGTTCATTGTCCAACATGTTTGAAACCATTTCAGGGCTGGAGGGTGCTAGGTTCTTAACTTTTTGATTCTTTCCATGAAGACCTTGAATTATGAAAGGTTTACAGTGAAAAGTCGTCGGTGTTAATAACTGTGGACTGATTAGAACAGATATGGGAGGAATAGAGAAGACAAAGTGAGAAACTACAGTTGTGTAAAATCTTACCATAACAGTAGATGTACCTCTCTTCACTTTTGCAGTGTTCTCTACCTAAGGGATCACTTGCCAAGAATAGCCCAACATCAGTCCAGTATACCAAAGCCTTTAATTTTTACAGGCAATGTACATCACACATATGCTTCCTGCACAAGACATAGGGCATAAAGGTGACATACAGACACACACACTCAGAACCTAAAAAAGCCCCAGGAGGAAAAGAATGCCCTTAGGGCCAAGAATAAAATGTACATCCAGAAGGAGAAAAAGGAAGAAGATGAGCCCCTCACCTAGGAGAGCAAGGGGTAGAACACAAAGGGGTAGGAGGAAAGAAGTGAATACTGCAACAGTAACGAGAGGGGCAACTACTGTTATAGTAAGCTTTTACACAACTGTACTATGTCCTTCCATATCACTGTTGCAGTGCTCTTTACCTAAGAGCTCAAGAGGAAGCCTGAGACAAGGAAGGCATGGAACAGCCTTCTACAAACTCATAAAAGACTGCCCTGGCAAAGCTCTCCCTAGCCCTGGAAGTTATATCCAAATTGTAATTCACAAAAGGAAGATCCAACGCGTCACTGAAGACTTGACCACACAAATTTATTCAAATAAACGTAGCGTCGCTCAATGTTTGAGCGACTTCTTCAGACATTCAAAACTTGATTTAATTACATATTTATACACTCACGTCACTAAAATCACTGTCATTAAGTATCAATTAACAATTTAAAGCAATCTAAAGCAGTAATTATTTACACGCAAGTTGAAGCAGCAGTAAAAAATGTGTATGAGAATGTGTCTGTGTTTGTATACACAGTAAAATTGTATATATGTATATATATCTATTAAATTAATTAAATTAAATTAAGTTGAATTTCTAAAACCACTTAATTATATTTATCTTTATCAACTCACAACACATAACTCTATGCCCAAATTTATATAAGAAAGCCAACTTTAGAATAAAAGGTTATATATGTATATAATGTAAAATACTAAAGTGCAGGCTAACTAAATCAATTATTCATCTTAATCAAACTAAACATATCGTGCAAGTCTTGAAACTATATACTGTAAAAAAATATATATATATATATATATAAAAATAGTAAAACACAACTTAGACTGAGTATATGTGACTTTACATGAAGTTGTTGTTTAAAAATATATGTAAAAACAAGTAGTGTTTGTGTTTATGCTTTTATAAAAAGGTGCATTTGTTTGTAAAAAGTAAAAATAAAAATGTAAATGTAAATACATATATATAAAAATATATATATATAATTAATATACAAATATGTATATAAATAAATAAATATGTATATTATATATATTGAATTAAATATTAAGAAGTTTAAAAAAAAAAAAAAAAAAAGAAACCTTTTTTATATGTATATATACTTCTCAAGTTTAAATGTAATATAACTTTTACTTAGATCCACTTAAGCTTTTTTTTTTTTTTAAACTTCTTAATATTTAATTCATTTAATATATATAATATACATCTTTATTTATTTAATTATATACATATTTGTATATTAATTATATATATATTTTTATATATATATATTTTTTTATATATATGTATTTACATTTTTATTTTTACTTTTTACAAACAAATGCACCTTTTTATAAAAGCATAAACACAAACACTACTTGTTTTTACATATATTTTTAAACAACAACTTCATGTAAAGTCACATATTCTCAGTCTAAGTTGTGTTTTACTATTTTTATATATATATATATATATATATATATATATATATATATATATATATATATTTTTTTACAGTATATAGTTTCAAGACTTGCACGATATGTTTAGTTTGATTAAGATGAATAATTGATTTAGTTAGCCTGCACTTTAGTACTTTACATTATATACATATATAACCTTTTATTTTAAAGTTGGCTTTCTTATATAAATTTGGGCATAGAGTTATGTGTTGTGAGTTGATAAAGATAAATATAATTTAGTGGTTTTAGAAATTCAACTTAATTTAATTTAATTAATTTAATAGATATATATACATATATACAATTTTACTGTGTATACAAACATAGACACATTCTCATACACATTTTTTACTGCTGCTTCAAGTTGCGTGTAAATAATTACTGCTTTAGATTGCTTTAAATTGTTAATTGATACTTAATGACAGTGATTTTAGTGACGTGAGTGTATAAATATGTAATTAAATCAAGTTTTGAATGTCTGAAGAAGTCGCTCAAACATTGAGCGACGAAAAGCGCTTTACGTTTATTTGAATAAATTTGTGTGGTCAAGTCTTCAGTGACACGTTGGATCTTCCTTTTGTGAATTTAGTTTGTTCCAAGTACTCAGTTTGTCCTCTGTGTTATCATGGCATCTAACGGTCATAGCGAAGACGAGGAAGTAATTCCTGCTTCCCAAAACATTACTAGAAAAAGATCTCTTTGTGAAGATGATGTGAACCTAACGTCTCTCATACTGGCACTCACGGAAAGAGTCGACAGGCTTTCCTCACGCCTCGACTCTCAACTTGGTGCAGCTGATTTTCTTAACTCACAAACTTTTGACGCCGGCAACTTGTCTGCCTCTATTCCACCAGGACAACGTACACCATCAACCACAGCTGCAGTTAACATCACCAGTACGTTGAACTTGCCGCAAGCAAATAATAACAACATGCAGCTTTTGGAACCTAACGTAAACAGTTTTGTTCCTTGCGAGCAGAACAACAAGCCTTGCTCAAACAACAATAATTGCTCTAATCCTACCTCTGAAACTGTTTCACACGAACAAACTAGTTCGAACGGCGTTGGGGGGCTTATTGGAGCTCCCATATTCAAGGATTGGATTATAAATACCTACAACCTTAATTTTAACCAACAAACTGAAACGGAGCAACCGGCTCCCAACGCGGATATCCAAGAGGTGAGTGAAAAAGAACTTACAAGTAATTTGAAACTTTTAGATGCTAAACTGTTGAAAATTAAAAAACTGCAGCTGGAAGTTAACTACTTCCAAGAATGCTGTAGAATACGGATAGTGCCTAAGGGGCTAAGGCATCATGTTTATCCAACTGGACTGGCGACAAATTCATTGTTCCATCTAGAGTTAATCAACTTGTTTAACGAACAAGGTCTTGCGCTTATGGAGTGCATGATCAAACACTACAGATTGCAAATAACTGAACTATGTAAAGAAGTTGATGGACTTAACAGCTCTATTATCAATCATAAAGACCTTACCAGATACAGATTTGATTATGACAGAATGTTTACCTCTATATACCAACTTTTAAACAAGTTGAAGCTTACTAAAAATAAAAAATTAAATAGAGACAGATTCGCTTATGACCACGGAAAAGCATACCCTAAACCACCAGGGTCTCAAAATGTTTCTGTTGACACTATTACTAATGACACTGATATGCTAGAAACATTTATTGACGAACAAGAGACCAGTTTAGAGTTCGACACACGGACTACGACGAACAGACAAAGTAACAGGAGTAACAACACATGGGCTGGTCGCTTAAGGAACGGACGACAATTTACCTCTAACAGGGGCCAACAGGGCGGTCAACCAACATATGCTTTAAACCAAGGGAACGACCATGACAACCAGAATTTGGGTGCTATACCAAAGAGACACTATGCTAACAACTATAACTATAACAACCAACAAAGTCAACATCAACAACAACAAAAAAACCAATATGGTCCATCCAACAAACCGAAGAGATAGACCAAGAAGTGTCAAAACCTGTGATTATTTACAATAAAACAGGAGACTTCGTGGTTTATAACTTTTCATGTATTAATATTGAACCTTCCTTAGTTGATCTTTTTGCCAGAGGACAAACTTTTGTACCTGGTAATTATATGGACTTGGCACAATGTATCAAGGACATTAAACTATTTGTAAGGAAACTCAACCTTAGCATTCTCTTAGGAGATTCACCAGCAGTTAGCCAGTCGCTCAAAGTAGTTAGCGAATACAATCCCATTTTACATCCAACTCTGTCTACATTTGAACAGGTCATGGAGCTTGACTTACGTAGTATCAAAGATAGTTTACACAATGGAATTTATAAGAATTCAAGGCAAAGAAGAAATATTAGTAAGGAAGAAAATGCAGCTTTATCTACCTTTAAAACACTCAATATTAGGGCTATTAAGCCAGATAAAGGTGGGGGACTTACTTTATTTGACAACTTTGACTACATTGACAGAGTTGAAAATATTCTGGCTAACGACACATATAAAGAAGTATCTATAAATGAGTTAAATACCGCATATAGAATGATAAAAGGTTATTATAGTGATTTATTTATGGATGGATACATTGACTTAAATAGTTACCAATACATCACTACCAACTGGCCGAAGATCCCAATCATGTTTGCAACACCAAAAATACACAAAAACATCTCGGACCCCCCATTTAGACCACTTATAGATGGACGAGACTCTATTACGTATGCATCTGCTAAATTAGTAGACAACATTCTAAAAAAATATCTAGCGACTGAAGTTCAAATATGTAAAGATTCATGGTCTTTTCTGAAGAATTTTGATAATATTGCATACAGAGAAGACCATAACTTCGTCACTATCGACGTTATTGATTTATATACGTCAATTCCTCATTTAGAGGCAATAGAGTGGGTTAATTTATTTCTTATTAAGAAAGGGGCTCCAGCAAATGAAATATTTACTGTAACAACATTAATAGATATTATTTTGACCAACAATTTTTTTACTTTCAATAACAAGTTGTATTTGCAAAAATGTGGTGTTGCAATGGGTTAACCTTGTGGGGCCAGTTTAGCGAATACGGTTATGGCATACTGGGAACATCAATTTATTTTTGGTAACAATGAATGGACCTCTTTTATCAAGTACTACACCCGCTTCCTGGACGACATTTTCATTTTATTTGAAGGAGACCAAAGAAAAGCAGAAAAGTTGTTAAACTTTCTCAATAACACTACTGGTTTCTTTAAATTCACGTCCAACTTTCAGTTACAATCTATTAACTATTTAGACGTGAATTTATCTAAGGACTATGTTAATAATCAATATTTTTCTAGAATACATAGAAAAGAAACTTTCTGCAATTCATACTTGCATTATACTAGTCTCCACCCGACCTCACAGAAAAAGGCTATAGTGAAAGGCCAATTAATTCGAGCAGCCCGCATGACTGCTTATACTAGTGACTTCGAATTTGAATGTGAATTACTTACAGCTTTTTTCTGTGAGAGAGGTTATCCCATTGACTTTTTAGAAGAAATAGTCCATGAAGTGAGATGTAAAAGATCTAATGGTATTATTCTTCCTATTCTTAACCAGTTTATAGATCAGAGTACACCTTTAGCTACAGTAGAAAATCAGGTGTACCTATTTGAGGAAACAGAAACTTTAGAAAGAAAAACACAACCTAACAACAATTTTAAACTCAGTTTTATTACAACTTATAATATGGACAGTGACATTATTAAGAAATTGTTGTTTAAAAATTGGACATTAATTCAACAAGACAAGAGTATTTCTAGTAAACTTGTCGAATACCCTAGAATTGTATACAGAAGGGGTTACAACTTGAAAAATATTTTGGAAAGCAATTCTATCAAGAATTTCAGTAGGAAGAAAGGAATGAAAATTTGCGAAAATTGCAATATGTGTAAACATATGTTTAGTGGAGAACATGCAACTATTAATAACAAAAAGTATGAAATTAGACATAAACTAAGCTGCTCTTCTAAACTAATAGTGTACGTGGCTTCATGTACATTATGCTCAGCTTTCTATATAGGAAAGACTGAAAGGCAGCTTAAAGAAAGAGTTTATGAACACACATATGTTATACAGAACAAAAAAGTGGAGAATGCTCTATTTAAACATATCCTAAGTAACCCGGGCCACAATTTTAAATTTATGGCACTGGATCAGATTCAGACAAACATTAGAGGTGGTCCATACAACTTACTTTTAGAAGAGCGAGAACTTACTTGGCAATGGCGTACAAATGCTTTTGCTTACCCAGGTTTAAACGACCATTGCAATATTGGCTGCCTATTAAAATTAAGGAGTCTGAATAGGAATTAACAAATATAACTTTTACTTAGATCCACTTAAGCTATTATAACATAACTCGCATTCAAGACTTAGTTTGCATGTAGATAGGTATTATATATATATATATATATATATATATACACATATGTTTTTACTCATTCAATCTTTTTGCACCTTATACGTTTATGTACTTTTTAGCTTCCTACTGTTCTTTGTCTTTATTATTTCAAAATATTGTATTCAACATGTACGAGATGGTTTTCTAGGTGCATATATATTTTACATTTAAACTTGAGAAGTATATATACATATAAAAAAGGTTTTTTTTTTTTTTTTTAAACTTCTTAATATTTAATTCATTTAATATATATAATATACATATTTATTTATTTATTTATATACATATTTGTATATTAATTATATATATTTTTTTATATATATATATTTTTTATATATATGTATTTACATTTACATTTTTATTTTTACTTTTTACAAACAAATGCACCTTTTTATAAAAGCATAAACACAAACACTACTTGTTTTTACATATATTTTTAAACAACAACTTCATGTAAAGTCACATATACTCAGTCTAAGTTGTGTTTTACTATTTTTATATATATATATATATTTTTTTACAGTATATAGTTTCAAGACTTGCACAATATGTTTAGTTTGATTAAGATGAATAATTGATTTAGTTAGCCTGCACTTTAGTACTTTACATTATATACATATATAACCTTTTATTTTAAAGTTGGCTTTCTTATATAAATTTGGGCATAGAGTTATGTGTTGTGAGTTGATAAAGATAAATATAATTAAGTGGTTTTAGAAATTCAACTTAATTTAATTTAATTAATTTAATAGATATATATACGTATATACAATTTTACTGTGTATACAAACATAGACACATTCTCATACACATTTTTTACTGCTGCTTCAAGTTGCGTGTAAATAATTACTGCTTTAGATTGCTTTAAATTGTTAATTGATACTTAATGACAGTGATTTTAGTGACGTGAGTGTATAAATATGTAATTAAATCAAGTTTTGAATGTCTGAAGAAGTCGCTCAAACATTGAGCGACGAAAAGCGCTTTACGTTTATTTGAATAAATTTGTGTGGTCAAGTCTTCAGTGACGCGTTGGATCTTCCTTTTGTGAATTTAGTTTGTTCCAAGTACTCAGTATATCCAAATTGTAATACTTAGTGAAAATATGAACAGAGGACCAAGTAGCAGCCTCAAGGATGGAGTTGGTATTCAAGTCCTTGAAAAAAGCACCAGAGGAGCAACTGTCATGGTAAAATGTTCATTTACCAATGAGTAAAAAACATTTTCCATGAAAAGAGTAGCAAAAAGAAATGGCCTTAGAAATCCCAGAGGAAATGGTTTGCTTAGAAGCAACCAAACCCAAAGTCCTGGGATGAATGGAAACAAAAAAGCTTCTCTGATTTGCGATTAACTCTAGTTTTATCCAAATAATGTCTGAGCTATCTATGCAAATTCAAGATGTGAAGAATCTTCTCACATGGCAGACCGGAGCAAGAACAAAGGAAGGAAGATTAACAGACTAAGGAACAACTCATTGACCACCATGGACATAAATGGAGTATTGGTTCGAAGAGGAAAGCTAAGAAAGGAGGAATAGCCATGAGAGCCGGAAGTTCAGACACTCTCTTGGCTGAAGTGAGGGCCAAAAGAAGGACAGTCTTCCAAATACAATTGTGTAAGGAAATTGAAGAAGCAGGCTCAAAAGGAGCTTGAGATAATTTTTCAGGTACAAAATTGAGGTCCCAGGAAGGTCAAATAGGCTTCTTGCCAGGTCTGATATGAAGGACATCTTTACAAAAATTGCTTGACCTCAAATCTAGAGGGTAGAGGAGGAGTGAAGTGCAGACAAACAGAAACTGCTCATAAGTGAGCTTTAAATGAATATGCCAATCCAGCCTGGAGCCGATCACACAAGTAAGAGAGAAGCAAAGGATCCTTCTGCAGAACCTGAAGCATATCCTCAGAAAAAAAGGTGCCTGAAAGGGATCAAAACCCTGGTAAGGTAACTTGTGGTGATTGCTCCTGATCAGATGAGAAAGAAGGGGGAACCAATGTTGTCTGGGTCAAAAGAGAGTCACTAGGAAGATTTTGGGAGAGTCTTGCCTGATCTTGTGCAAGATTTGTGGTGACAAAGGAAGGAGAGGATGGCATAAAAAACATCCCTTTCCAAGGAAAAGGTAGGGTGTCCACTTTCCAAACCAGAGAACGTGGGATTCAGGAACAGAATATAGGAAGTTGTGTGTTCAGAGTGGAAGCAAAAATATCTACCCAAGAAATACCCCAATGATGAACAATGTCCATTAACACATCTCTATGAAATATCCATTTGTGAGCTTGAGTGCTGGACCTTCTGAAGGAGTCTGCCACTAGATTGTGCTCTGAAGGAATCTGAAGATTAACGTGATATTAGACAGCTAGATCCCAGACCTGAAGCACTACTCTGCCAAGAAGATAGGACCTTGTGCCCTCCTGCACGGTGACATACCATATCACTTTGGTATGACGCAGAGCACTCATCATCTTTGTATTGATGTGGGTTTACCTCTGATGAGGCCAGTGTTCCTGAGCCTTGAGGGGACCACAGGAGGCACCCCGCACCTTTATCTGAAGCATCTGTGGAGTACTCCTGAGTTGGAACTGGAGCTTCAAAAGGAAGCCTCGGGTTGAGAGAAAGTAGATGAATCCACAATTGAAGGTCAAGCTTGAGACAGGGAAGGAAAGGTATTGGGAAATTCAGGGGGTGGCAGTGTTGGAGCCACACTAACGTGAGGTACCACTGAAGCTTTCTCATGTGGAGCCTAGCAAGAGGGAGCACAGGAGTGGTGGAAGCCATGAACCCGAGAACCCTGAGAAATTCCCTGGTTAAGACAGATGCCAGAGGAAGATGGGATTGGAAAAAAGTAATTAGAGACAGAGGCTTGGAGGCAGGCAGGGATGCCAGCATGGGGACCTTCTGAAGCCTGCAGCAGAGTAAAATATGATCCTGAGAAGGAGTCAGACTGATTTCTAGAAGTTTATGGTAAACCCCAGACTCTGTAACAGGGAAGTAGTAAACTTGAGATCCTGCAGCAGAGTGTTGGGAGAAGAATATTGAATAAGCAGATCATCTGGATGGGGAAAGATCTGAATTCCTCCAACCTTACAAAAAGCAATTACAGGAGCAAGGCATTTGGTGAATACCCTTGGGGTAGTAGAGACCCCTAAGGGCAAATCAGAGAACTGAAAATGCAAGGAAAAAATTGAGAAATATAAACATTTCTTGTAGACAGGATGGATGGGGATGTGAAAGTATGCTTCCTTATGATCCAGAGAGACCAGAAAGGCCTATGGTAAAAGAAGAGGAAATAATGTTTGCAGAGATAACATCCAAAAGGATGGAACCTTGAGAAAGGTGTTCAGCCAGGAAAAATGCAGAATTGGTCTTTAAATGCCCTCCTTTTGTGGCACCAGGTACATCCTGGAGGAAAATCGTTTTTCCATCTAGGCAGAATGCACTGCTTGAATGGTGCCCTAAGCCAAAGAAGTACCCCAGGGAAAAGAGAGAACTGTTCCCAAAGAGGTTGAGGAATACTTGAAAAGGGAGGCAGTGATTTCCAAACCATGAATTAACAGACCGATAACTTCAGACTCTTGGGTTCTGTCCATTATCTGTAGCCAATTCGGAAGAGACAGGGACAGATGGAGGAACAAGGGAACCTGCCCGAGAACAGGAGGAAGCAAACTGTCAAATACAACCTGCTTATCTGGAAAGGATATTTCTAGGCATCTGGAGACTGAGTAGACATAGCAGGCAGCACATGCCTAGAACTCTTGCTGCCCTTGGAGGAGGGCGAGATTGCTTACCAGCAAAAGCATAATTTCTCTGAAATTTGTGAATAGAAGAAAAAAAATATGTTTCATCTCTTGTAAAGCTTTACCCTTGCTCTGGAGAGACTTGAAATGTTCAGCTGCAACAGACCCAAAATGATTCTTATTATCTAAAGGAGCATCTAAAAGTTTGGCCGTAACGTCATCAGGCAAAGCCTAAAGATGAAACCAAGAATAACGTTTCATAACTGAACCAAAGGCAGCAGCCCTAGGAGAAGCATCAGGTGCATCATAGCTACATTTGATTGAGTGACGGGCGACTTGAGAAGTAGAGCCCACCAGGGAAGGGCCAAAGCCTTCCCCTTAGAGTCAGGAAGGTCAGGAAACCACCTTAGAGACCTCAGAAAGTAGGATCAGAACTTACCTGGCCATATGAATCTGGTAGTTTATGGCCTTAAAGGATAAAGTGGCATCAGTGTAAACTTCTTTGTCCAGCCTTTCCATAGCCCTACTGTCTTTATCAGAAGGTAACAGCTTGGTAGAAGGCAACAATTTGGAAGGCTTATCAGTAGAGATGACTCAACAGAAGGGTCAGCAGAAGGGCATTTGTTAAGAAATTTGCACTCTTCAGGAACTTTGTAAAATCTATCTGGCTTCTTAGATGCAGGGGGCTAAGAGTCAGGGGCTACAGACGCAGCCAGAACAGGAGGAACACCAAATGACTTAGAAGACTCCATCTGTTTTAGAGCATAATATCTTTTTTGAATCTCAGAGACATGAGAATGATACCACTTAAAATATCCATCATACAGGCAATGGTCTCCCCAAAGGAGAGCTCCTCCGGGGGGGGGGGTATGGATTATAGAATCCTCCTCCTATGAAATGAAGTTCAAAGGGGAAGGAATTTAGAAAGAGTAAGCCAAAGATTCTTCCTGAGTCCAGGTCCTCATTTGAGGAGGCCAATAACCTGGGTGTCTTAAGTGGAGTGAAAGACCAGGGGGAAGCGGGCACAAAGACTCCTTGAGGAGGCTTCAAGGCCATCAAAGCATTAAATAAACCCTGAGTGAAATCCTGCCATTCGTGTTGGGAATCTTTAACAACAGAGGAAATATGCTTTGTTTTTTTGTTTCTTTTTCAGTGGGACATCCTCATAAAGCACCTTCATAGGGTCAGACCCCTAGTGAAATTCAATAATGGTTGTAGGAATCTCCTGCCAAACTAAGATTTGAGGAACCCCCTCTGTCCTTCAGAAATAATCAACCAAGGTTTCCCCTCAGTGTCCAGTACAGATGTTTGAAAAGCCTTCAAGGATGTGTGAGAAGCAGGGCCCATGCAGGCTTCCGATGGGGTCACAGCAGAGGAATCCAAACAACTACTGGATGGTCCTGTGAGCTGTCACCAGCCTTGAGAGGGACGTGTTGGGAAGGCTGGACAGCAGCTGGATCAGCTCTAACTTGTTTTGGCCTTATTGGCAGAAGGCTGGCCCTCAGGACAGAAAGATTCTGCCTCAACAACCTGAACCAACAACTTCAGATGCTGGTTCTGTAAGTACATGGATAAGGAGGAGAGATTACTACATAGGGTCTTAAGCACAAGTGCCTGGCAGACCACTGCATATGATCGTGAGAAGCACCCAAACAAAAGAGACATTGGCCATGTCTGCCTTTATGGCGAATCTGCCTTCCATACTGACATTTTCCTTTTCTGTATGACATGAACACAATCACCACAAAAAATAAGAGAAAGAGAAGAAACCTCAGTGGGGCACTTATCTGAAAACATGGCTTGATAACTAGCACAGCAGAAGAGCATTCAGGCCGACATTCAACAATGGTGTTTGGACAGGTGGTAAAGAAGTTGTGTGTGTGTGTACACATCACCTTTATGCCATATGTCTTGTGCAGGGAGCAAATCTGTAATGTATGATGCCTATAAGAACTAAAGGCTTTGGTTTACTGGCCGGATGTTGGGTTATCTTTGGCAGAAGATCCCATAGGTAAATAATACTGAAACAGTGATATGAAAGGACATCTTGTTTTCAGAGTGAACTCAAAAATGATATTTAGGAGATGTCTGAGATTATTAGAAAAGGACAGTCTTTTCTTTTGTCAAACTAAAGTTGCTTTCCTTATGTTTCCATGTGTTTCAACTACTTTGACAATTCAACTGGATCAGAAAAAAGGACTGAGCCCCCATCTAGTCAAAATCTTTAAAACAAGCATTTGCTTTTAGGAGACAAGTCTTCTGCACCTCACATTACTGTTTAAATATGCTAATTCTGTGGCTATATAGCCACTGATAAAAGAAAAAATATATTGCACACAATAAATAACTATCAGCATATGAATAGAAATTACATCAGCAGGAACTTTCTTTGGAAAACAGCAGTTGAAGATATCAACTTTAGAAAATGTGTATGACTGAGTTGAATCCTCAAGCAGTTGAAAATCAACAGAGAGTAAGACTAGCACATGAGGCCTGTAGTACTGGCCTGTAGAAATCTCTCAGATATAGTGACAGCCACCTGATTTAAATCCCTGAACAACTTAAAGAACATATTGAAGCAGTTTATGGATGGCGTAGTATATTTTTCATCTAGTTACATTTTGTTGACCAGGTGAGTCCCACTAGGTTTGTGGCCTTTTTATAGGGGAGACCTGAGTTATTGCTTATACTAACTAGTAGAAATTTGACCAGTACACTATGAAAAATTCCTTATTCTTTCTTCAGTAAGTGCTGTCTTGTCTTTTTTACATCCAACAGCTCCAACAGGTGTGCCCTTATTTTAATATCTCAAATGAAAGATGGCACTCTCCGGAATGCAGTTCTGTCAGTACTACAAAATTAATCCAAGTACCTGAAGTGGGAATAGAACCTACAATCCTTTGACTACTTTCATCAAGGAGAAGTATATTACCTTCTATGCCACATATTTTATGTCACAGAATGACAGAGGTTCAGAAAGAGGTCAATTTGGATTTTCCAGACTGAAGCTGAGATCCCATGTTGTGGAACGGTCTTTAGTTAGAAGTTCTGAATGTGGAATGTATGTGAGAAAAGTCTTGCATAGCAGAAATTGTGGCAACAATTTATTGCTAGAAATTGCAATAAACGAACATTACTATAAGAAAATTGCAACTTTACATTTAATTAACAGATAATATAATCCAGGCAAGAAGAACCAGAGAGCTTTAAGGATTAAAATCTGTGTTGATAACCCAGATAAGAAAGTGGTTCCATTTAGTACTGTATTAGGTAGGGTCTGGTAGAGGGTCTCCTGGCAGCTAAAGGAAGCATTGAATGTCATCCAAACCTTAAACATGGAAACTGATAAATAGGAGCTGAGCATTGAATTAGAATATGGAAGAATTTGACAAAGGCAATGAGGTTTCACCAAACAGCATCACTAGGGGTTTAGTTGTTGAGAGGCTGCTAAAGGCAGTGGCTGCAGACTGAAAGGGGCCAGATACAATGTTACCGTAATGGAACTTTTAGGTACCATTCTCAGTGATGTCTGCTGACTCTTGTATACAGGATTCTGAAGAAGTTGATGTAAAGGAAAAACACACATGAACCTCCATTCCTTAAAATGAAAAATGGTTCTCTAACAGCACATGTGAGTCCACTAGTCTTGCAGCTTTAGATTGTCTTGAGTCATGAAGAGGTTTGGGGTTTTGGCTGTTCCCAGAAGTGGAAGAGCTGTTCTACAAGATATGGGCAAAGGCTGTCCTCATATTCAGTCACCACTGCAGTATTCAGGACACTGGCCAGAGTGCTGGAAGTACCTGGCATACAACAGCAGAAACAAAGTAATACGATTCTTTTTATGGCCAAATGCCAAAGGCAAAAAGTGGGAGTTAAGTGAACCAGAAACTTTGCTACCCTTGATTGCTGATTCATTACATCCCCATGATGTTGCCTGGCCATAGTACAATGATTCAGTTCTGATGATGATGACAGAAAAGCTCATAAAGCATTTTAGAGTGCTAGAAATTTCAGTGGATTAGTTGGCCTTGTGGCAAACAGGAATGGAGGCCTGGTAACAGCCCAGGTAACCTGAATTCACCTGGAAACTCTGATGCTGGAAGAGTCAGTACAGGGTGGGAAGGAGATGAAGAGGTGTTGCCCTGCTCCTCTATCTCAGGCGGGAGGGGCGTGCTGGTATCACAGTTTATCACTGGGAGCCGAAGGAGGCATCAGCTAGTAAAGAGGTGGGCAGGGTTATGAGCAAGTATATCACTGTAGAGGTTAGGGAGGCTTTGTTGCAACTCCTTTGTTTGTGTCCATCTGTCTATATCACCCAGCATGCAGAGGGTTAGGGCAACTGTGAAAAATATCAACCAGCCATAGCACAATGCTGTTTTTCCTCTGGTGGTAGAACATTGCATAACCTCAAGGCTTTCCTTCCTGTAGAGGAAAGACTTGTCCAGCACATTGAGGTTTCCTTGGTGCATGATGGACTCACAATAGAACAGAGCAGAGCATTAAGATTAATAATGATCTTAGGTTAGCAGTGATTGGGGAAACATTTACCAAAAAGTGTAAGGAGACAGGGAATTTGGTGAGGTATAGGACCTATGAACCCTGCTGAGGTTGAAGGGGCGTCTAAGAGGAGTTACCTCATTGGGGGTAAGAATGATGGAACAGCATAGTGGGTAGAAATGATGAAACAGCACTGTTTGTAGTACATTTGGAAGATTCATTCACGAGACCCATTCTGATGGGCATTGTTCAAGATCTGAATCATATTGGTTAAATGTCTCTGCATCTTATTCTACAGTGAAAGGCTGGGCATGTCAGATTGTCACGTAGTCATGAGGAACTACTGAAATTTATGAGTTTGAGACCCCCCTCCCACCGGAAGACAAGTGTGAAACATTGCTGAATGGCAGTGAATGACAGTACACCCATGCTGTGGTTATATCAAGCAGACACAGGAAGTATTGGAATTTAAAAGAAACTCCATCAATATGAGTGACTGAGAAGGGTAAAATAGTGACTTCTGAAAATTCACAGTGATTCACAAGCAGTGAAATATTTGCATCATCTTGTTGTCAAGAGCAGTGAGGACGGCTCTCTATATAAATAAGCTAGTCATCTTCATAAGGAAATATATCAATCCCAAGACTGCAGAAATAGTCTACCAGTAATGTGAGACATTGCATAAACATGTGAAGTGCAAATTGGAAAGTGAAATTATAAGGACTTAATGTAATTAAAACATCCCAAAACCTGGAAGTTTGAGAATTTGACATGAACAGAATGTACTTGATATGAAATTAGGCATCTTTGATACTGATGGTGCAGAAGCAATCACATTTCAGTAAGAGTAAAATTGTGTGCCACCACAAAAGCATTTGAACATTTTATACTGAATGGAACTTGCTGAAGGTATCCTGCCCTTTTATGGAAAACCAAGAATCTCCTGTGTTTGAGAAAGGTATTTGTTGTCGAACATCTTTGGCTAACAAGTGAAAAACTAACTGCCATAAATGCAGAATATAATAGTGTGAACCCAGAAGAGGAGAAAGATGATAAAGGTAAGAATGACATTCCGGGGTGGACCCTGCTCTGCAGTTGGATTGTCCAGTCAAATAGAATGAGGGAATTCTACTCATGGATATGTTTAGTAAAACATCCCCGACCACTTCCAGAACTTTAGAAAGGTGAGTTATAAAAATCCTAGTGGCTGTACAGAATCTTGGTTTGGAGGTGGTGGATATTTTAGCACAAGTTAAAAAAATGCTTTACCTGAGAGCTGCATTGAAGTTTTGGCACAGATTGGGCTTATTGTTTCCATTTCAACCCCTTTCTAAGATTGCACCCTATCCTTTTTAAGTTTTACTTAATTAGTGTATAGAGGTATTCTCTTGACCCTGTCCATCAAGGTCAGATAGAACCTCTTAACTTGTTTTACAGACAGGTTATGTCTAATGAAAAATATATTGTGTATGCGTTAGAAGACAGACCTGAGACATGCAACCATGCATGTCTTTAAAATACCAACCTAAATGGAGCAGTTCTGGATGTGTATTTGTTTTGTAAGTACTGCCTTGACTGCCTATGGGCCTTAATGCAGTTATCTGACTTGGCAAGAAGCTTAACCTGCAGTTCTAAGCTGGCCGACTGCAAACAGTGTCGTACTGCTTTTTTAAATGCTGCTCTCATGATTTGTCATGATGAAGCTACATAGATTTTTTTTTACCCCATTGGTCTAGGAACTTAAAATTCTAAATGCTGATGTAATGAGGTATGATTTGATGGATATGAATGGAGAAGATCACTGCAGGTGTGAGCAGTAGTTGGTTCATATAAGAATAATCTGTAGGTGCTAAGTATTTCAGATGAGAGTATGGGGTTTGACCTGTAGTTTTTCATATGCCTTCTGATCTAAATTCGAAAGTGATTTGAATCTTCCTCTCAGTGACAGACTTCCTTTTCATCTTCTGAGTGGATAGTAGCCTCATACTCATGAAAGAGAAACTAATGATGTCCTTCTGGACATCTGGGCCCCGTGGCTCCCTTGAGCAGGTCATCCTCTGTGGTAAGGTAGCCAAGGCTTTGGTTTGCTCCTGAAACTCAGCATTGAGAGTCTGGAGAAATTAGAAAATTAATTGATTCCTACCACCATTATCCTATAGATCAGACAAAGAATATTGCAGTCACTGAGGCCTTTGACAGGTTTCTCCACTGAATTTTCCATTAACACTGTCCTCAGTGGTCTTACTGTCAAAAAGAGAGATACCTGTGAAAATGGTTAACTTCTATCATATATCTTTATTAGTGGGAGACCGAGGAGGTGTAGGCAGTGGTGGCACATTTCATTCATCCTCACTTCTGGTTCCTGTTTTTGGGGGCTGAAAATTCTTGTGCCGCTGTTAATACAGTGTCTGTGGTGGATGAAGGTGTTTTTTCACAGCAGTATCTGTTTAACACTAATTCCTCGCAGTTTCCACATAATAAGGGGAAGAGTTTGGAAGTTAATTCGTTGGTCGTTGTTTCGCAGGCACATGGACCTTTTCAACAATTGTACACTGCTGTCGCAGGTACTGACTCTATTTACAAGTGAGGTATGAGTACATTCCTCCAAGCAGTTCAGAGAGGAGGTTTATAATGATAACACTTCTGATGGCAATTTACTGTACAGAACATTTGATTTTCAGAGTGATTTCAGTAATGGTTTTATGGACAGCGCATTTGTTTAGAAGCACTTTCCCTCTCTTAAAGACTTCATTTTTTTATTTGAAAAGAGAGTTACTGAAATGAAAAGTTTACAAATTGAAAATAATTATTTAAGGCAATGTTTAAATTAAAAGATTGTACCACAGAGATTAAGGTTATGCAATTGTCCTTTTGGGCTGGTGTATTGCAGGGAACTTGTGGATGATTTTAAGATGTTTGATGCACATGGTTCCAAGCTCATGCAAAAGATTGCTAAATATAATGAGCTATATATCGGGACTGTAAGTAAAGATGTGGTAGAGTTGTATCACAAAATTTTAACAAGAGTTGTTATTTGGAGCATTTAAAAATTTGTATGAAAATGTTTAAAGAAGAGTTGATAGTAAACGTAGTAACATTTTCTAAAGAAAAAAAAAAAGCTTGAGAGGGACATCAAGCAATATAAAAATAGATAGGCCTACCCTAGCAAATCATTGTTTTTTCTTAGAAAAGAAAAGAAAGGTTTTTATTCAAATTATGAGCATTCATCTGTTTCAGTTGTGGCAGGGGGAGGGGTGATGGATGCTCTTAGGGAGTGTCTGGCTAGAGAGTCTTATACTGAGTGATGAAGTACAGGATTTTCAGTATCCACAATGTTCAAAGAGGCTAGCAAGTCATTCCATGCAATTGGGAGACCCTGACCAGAAATATTTGAACCTTTCACCCCTGTCACCCCGCAAAGGGTATGGGAAGAAAACACGGGGGAAGATATATATATATATATATATATATATATATATATATATATATATATATATAAACTGCACGGATTGTGTTATCACGAAAGAGCATTTTTCCCTATTTCAAAAAGGTTGTAAGTTTGTTCCCAGCAGATTGGATGATTGAGTTGAAATTATTTACTAGGAAGCTTTTTTTCATGTCAAGAAAAAGGAACCAAGGAAGAGGAGCAATGAGCAAGAAGTTAATATTAAAAACATAGTGTGTTCAATCCCCCTCTACACGAGACTATTCACATTTTTGAAAAGGCAGTTACAGAAGAATTGTACAGTTTGAGTTATTCTAACAAGAGCTATATTTCTAACCTGACCAAAGAAGAAAAAAATGCTTTTTGATAAGGTATGGAATAATGGAGCAGTACGAATTATGAAACCTGACAAAGGGGGGTGGGGTGGCACAGTGTTATATCATGCCCATGGCTATTCTAATGCTATGCTAGAGATTCTACACAATGCTGAGGTTTACATCCCTGTTTCTAAAAATCAAATAAACATAGCATACCATGTTATTGATTTATTTTTGGAAGAATATTTATTAAACCAAAGCATAGACACTGAGACATTTGACTTTTTATTGAATCCAAAGCCTGTTATTCTCATTTTTGGCATCCCCAAAATGCATAAGAATGTTTCGAATCCCCCATTTAGACCAATGTGGCAGTTCTTATCAGTAGGTGGCTGAAGCACATTTATGAAGTGGTCCCCTATCTCCTGAAAGATTTGTGAGACTTTTTGGGAAGGTTGAAAAAGGATCTGTAGAACAAAGATTTCATATTCGTAACTATGGATGGTGTTGATTTGTTCACAGTGATTCCAAGGACAGAGGGCTTGGATTTTTTTCGTGATAGTCTCAGTCAGTTCTCCCGTTTATCTAATGAAAAAAATTAACCTTTTGGTTGAATTGACCTCCATAGTTTTAGAGAACAGTTATATTATTTTTGAAGGAGAGTTTTTTCAACAAATTAGGGTAGCTCCTATGGGTGAAGTTTGTGCCCCAATATTTGGTAACTTTTTGCTTAGTTGGGAGAGCAAATGTGTTTTTAATAGCCCTTTTTTTCAAAATTAAACTTTACCCCAGGTACCTTGACAATATTTTTATGTTATGGGACGGTGCTGAGGATGAGGATCATTCTTTTGTAGAATATCTGAGTAACACCATGGATTTTTTACAATTTATTTGCACTTGGAGTAGAGAGAAGATTAATTATCTCGACACACTTATATCCCATGCAGTGTCTGGGTTTAAATATGTTTACAAGAAAGCAGCATTCCTCATTTCCTACTTATACCATACTAGCTGTCATCACCTTTCACAAAAAAAGAGTTTAGTGAAAGAACAATGTATCAGGATGGCCAGATTGGCATCCCTTCAAGGTGAGGTGAAGGGAGAGTTGGATAAGTTAAAGGAAGTGTTTTTGGTTAGAGGATACCGTAGCAACTTGGTAAGTTCCATTTGTGAAGCAGTTTTTGCAGATTGGTGGGGGTAAATATAAACTACTTTTAGGCATTGGCCTAGAAGGCAAGTATTCATCTGAAAATGAAGGAAGTATGAGAAAGCTGTGGTAGCACAATACATTAAATATTCTAAGGAACAGAAATTGTCAAGAAAAACTGGAATGTTTTTAAAGTCAGCCCAATTCTTTATAATATTGATGGGTCTGAACCCACTTTTATTTTTAAGATAGCACCTAATCTGAAAAATTCTTTTGAACATTGTGTCAATTATTCCCCCTACACTACCACAAAATAAGTGGGAACTACATGCTGTGGGCATTGTAAGCAATGTGGATCTATTGCCAAGAAACAAACCTCTGTGTTAGAGAATATCACAAAATCTAGGGTTACTTTTCAGAGAGGTAACTGTGGTACGCAAGGGGTGGTCTGCTTGGATTTATGCTTGGGTTGTTCTGGACTTTATGTAGGCAAAACCGAGCATATGTTTAAGTTGCGTATTAACGAACATACTTACAATATTGTTAATACAAAAGAAAACAGTGCTTTGTATAAACGTTCCTTAACCTGCCCTTCTTTCAAGAAGTTTATTTTTGGCATTTTGGAGCATATAGTGCAAGGCCCATGAGGGGTAGGGGGATTGGAAAATTTATTAGCTAAGCATGAATTGGTATGGCAGATTAGATTAGGTACCACCTTCCCATCAGGTTTAAATAAGCACACCTCCATCTCCTCATTTTACAAATGAAGGCCAGTAAGCTTTAGAATTTTCAGGAATTTTAGGAAGCGTTTGAAACATTTTAGTATTGTTCCTTTTGTAGCAATGTTTTAATTCATCAAATATGCTATTGCATTGTGGTTTTTAGATAATGGTTTATAGCTGAAATTTGTTTCATATGATATAATTTGTAGTTTTTAGTCAATGACTATGACAGATGAACAAGTACTGTCACTTTATGAAAGCAATAGAAATGTAACATGCACAAGTTTAATTAGGGAGTAATCAACAAGTAGTTTAGGACAACTTGTATTTCATAAGATTGCATTTCACGATGGCTTGTATTCTGATGAAGTCTCCAGAGTGAGAAGAAAGCGCTTCATTATTTATTTATTTTTTATCTTTATTAAATCTCTGGGCAGATAAACGTTTGGACCCTCTTGCTGGCGTTTTGTTTTTGTGTGTTACACATATATATATATATATATATAATATGTGTGTGTGTGTGTGTGTGTGTTTTTTCAGGAAATATATTTTGCTTCTTTCTCACAGCTGGCTGTCAGCTTGATCCTCCTCAATCTCCATATCCCCAAAGCCAGTTGAAGTTCTTCATATTCAGTTGCAATACTAATCCTTTGGGTCTTCCTGCCATGCCATGCAGAAGCCTGCAACTGGTCTAATTTTCAGAGTCTTAGCATCATCACAAGCCGATGAACACTCAAGGATCAAAATCTGGATGTCAGGGTATAAGAAGGACATCCATCAGTTCTTAGTTCTTTCTAGCCGTGCAGTCCAGTGTACTTCAAGTGTGCTTTATATGCTTGCAGTCCATCACTCAGCTCATGTTTTCAGTGGATAAGAACCCTGTTGAGGAAATTTCTTCTCTAAGTAATGTTCAAAAGTTAATAAATGTTTGGCCTGTGGAAAACAAATCCCACACAAAGATTTTCACTCATTGTGCTTGTTTTGTTTGGGTCCTCAGCACAGTTTCTCTAACTGTTTGATGGTGCTAAGTTTATTGTAAAAAAAAAAAACCCTTAAGCATAGGGCCAAGGTACTCACAGCTTATATGGATTCCTTGTCATTCGCTTCTTCAGTAGCGTTGCAGCATCCAACTTCTGTAGGGCCCATATTAACTCTAGCAGCTACTGTTGATATCCCAAAAAAAATGAAAAGATAAAAAAAAAAAGTTGGGATCCAGAGACCACAGAAAAAAAACTATTGTGTCAGCTCCTAGCTTGACTGAAGACCTACGTGAAGCAACTTTGCACCCCCCTGGGACCAGCAACTGCTAGGCCAAAACTCTCTGTCATGACCCCTTGGGAGGCTACTACGGTCCTTGGCCTACCTACAAATATTACCACCACCACCACTGACATGTCAGTTGGGTCTGACACTACTATGCAGATATCAGTTTCTGATGTCCGAGAAGTGGTTCCAGAGTGAGACCTTAGGTCTTCCCTAACTGCCGACGTTCTTACTGAGGTTGCGATGAGATGACCGCATCCCTTATGTACATCAGTTAATCTTTTTAACTGCCCTTGGCCTCTGCATCTCAGTCTGAAGTGCAGGATCTTGTCAAGCTAGCACAGGAATTCATGGAATTCATCCATAAATCCCGAGAACCCTCCCAACCTTCTTCTGAGGCTTCTCCAACTCTGACTAAAAGAACAAGGGCAGTAGACTCCCAAGAGAATGAAGACTCTTCATCCTTTGAGAATGAGGAAAAACTCTCTTATTCAAGTCATTTACATCCCCAAACCTACCCTGACTCAGACTCACATGATATTCTCTCTTCAGCTTACCCACCCAAAGGCCTTTGCTTTGGAGACACTTAAATGAAGGAAGCTTTTAACTGGGAAACTATGCAGTTCTTCCAGGCACAGTCACATTAGAAGCCTTTGGCTATTCCTGCAGTACACTTTGTACTAGATGATGTTTTTGAGAACATAGCTCTACATCCTGCACATAGGAAACCAGTGCTTGACTTTTGCAAGCATCTCTACAAAATTCCTAAAGCTAATCCCTTTGTGGTCTCCACTGAATCTACTAAAGAGGTTCCCAAAGGACCACCCAGTCATCCCCTACTTAATGACAGGGAGAGCAGACTGCTGGATAGATCTGGCAAGAAAACTTAATCCTCTGCAGCCCTAGCATTGAGAGCTTTATATTGCCGATTCCATATGATAAAATACTTGGAATCACTTCAAGATAAAATAATAGCAAAATGTAATGCTATGGCAGATATAACCTTGTACAAGGAGGTGCAGGACATAGCTAAGGAAACTTTACAGGTAGACAGGCATTCCTTGAAATGTGGCTACATTGCCTTAGATGCTTCTTTCAGAGCAGCTGCCACAGGTTCAGCTATCTGCAGACATGCATGGCTCAGAACTCAGCCACTATCAGATCAAGTAAAAGCAAAGTCATTGGATGCCCCACCAGACAAAGAGTTTCTGTTTCGATCTCCAGCTGAATAAGTCTCTATGAAACTAGACAAAAAGGCAAACAAAAACTGTCAAAGAATTCTACTTATCTCCTACCCAGAGGTACAGTAGAAACTGTCCCTCTAAACCTTGGCCCTTTCCACCTAGACAGGTCAAGGGGGGCCTCCCCATGGAAAAAGATCAAGGCAATTCAGAAGATGGTATACAGAACAGCCACATAAATCAGGTGCCACCAAAGAGCATGTTCAACAGAGAACAAGTGTGACTGTGTACTAACACTCCTTCCCTATCTGGACACCTGGCTGGAAGACTGTCCTGCTTCCTAAGCCAGTGGAAGACTATCACCAAGGAATCAATGGGTCCTCAGCATTATAGAAAAGGGAATACTGTATCCAGTTCAGGGACCCCCCCACCTTCTTGGGCATACCAAGATCTCTAAAGGGACAACAAAACTTCTTGCCTATGATTATCAAAGTTTTCTTCATCACTGGTCCATGCAGCTAGCATCTCCAGGTCAAGGAGAAAAGGATATTCCTGGTCCCAAGAAAAGTGAGAACCTGGAGATCGAGCCTAGATTTTTCAAAGCTAAACTAATTTATTTATTTATTATTTATTTAACATTTGTTTACCGGGAAAGTCCGACTTGGAACAAATCCAATTTTCAGCGGAGGCCCGGGGAGAAACACTCCAGATGCATGTCTTTGTAATCATGTATGTACCAAAATTACATTGCAAAATCTACCCATGATTTTTCAGGATGCTTCCATGGTCACTATTGACCTTAAGGAATCTTTCTTTCATGTTCCTATGGCAGTCAGCCACAGAAAATACCTATGCTTAATAGTATCAGGCCTCCCACTTCCAAATTTTGTCCTTTACCATGTTGTCTCTCTACTGCCTGAAGAATTTTTACAAAATGTCTGGCACCCCTCATGGCACACTGTGGAATGCTGGGGTGGGAGGGGGGTACACATCTATCCCTACTTAGACGACTGTGTCATCTAGGGAAGATCCATTTCTGAGACCCTGGATGCCCTCCAGACCTGCTCCCAAAAGGTGGGCCTCATGTTAGTTATACAAAAGTCTCAGATAAGACACCCTGATGGACTCTATCCAAGGGAAAGCACTTCTTCCTCAGGACAAGATGGTTTCTTGACAGGTTATTTGAACAAACTACTCACAAAATAATTTGTCTTGGCTAGAGAGTTCTTAATAACATTAGGATATATGCCATCAGCAAAGCTACACATGAGGAAACTCAAGTGGTTTCTCAAAAATGTCTGGGGGTAGCACTTTGATTCCCTAGAAACCCTTCTACCCATTTTACCCTACCTCAAGAAGGAACTTCTATGGTGGAAGAACACCATACAAGAGAACCCAAGAGCAACTTTTTACACTGCATCAGGCAGATAAGACCGGCCGGGCTGTAACTTGGGGAGACCCACTAGTCCTGCTTTGGGTGCAGGGCATTTGGTCCCCCAAACAGAGGAAATTGCATATCAATCTGAAGGAAATGCTAGCAGTCGTCTTAGCCATAAAAGCTTTCTGACAGCATTTAAGCTCAGGAACTCTGGGCAAACAATACCACAGTCATGCAGTGCATAAACAAAAAAGGAGGGACCTTACCTTACCCACTGTGCAGCCTTACAATAAAGATCTGGATGCTAGCCCAAGACTTGGGGATTACTGTCATAGCATCGTACATCCTGGACTAAAGCAGTCTTCTAGCAGACCCCTTGAACACGGACCTACTAAATATAGACAAATGGATGTTGAAAAGCAAAGTGTTCCTGGAGCTCCCCACTGCAGACCTTTTTATCTTTCTCTGCAACAAAGACTTCTGAGATTCTGCTCCAGAACTCAACAGGATGGAGCATGGAAAATAGATTCCACTGCATTCATATTGACCCATTGGTTCCTGTACACCTTCTCTCCATTACCTTTGATTCCTACTGTACTTAGAGAGAGTGAGACTGACAAGCCTAGCATGATACTGGTAGCCTTCTTCTGGCCCAGACAATATTGATTCTCTTGTCTTCATCCTCAGTGAGGAGAGGTTTTGCATGCACCCAAAAGACAAAGGCCTTCTAAGCCAAATCAGCGATTTGGTATTCCACCCCGGCCTGGCAACTCTCAGTTTAGCTGTCTGGAAGACTGGGTCATTACACCCACCTTGTTGCCTTACCCAAAAGAGATGCTATGTATTTTGAAGAATGCAAGAAAGCCTGTCACCAGAAAATCATACATGGCAAAATGGAAGAGATTTTCTACCTGGTGTCATGGACTGCACACTATCCAAGCTCAAGGAGACATCATTTTAGTGCTGCTTTATCTATCAGTACGGTCTGAACAGGGTCTTTCTTATTCCTGTATAAAGATCCATGCTTCTGATATCTCAGTGTGCTTGCAGGTTACTCTACCACTCTTCTCTCACCCTCACTTGAAACTGTTTCTAAAAGGGGTGATTCACTTGAGATCTCCCAGAAAGAACCACTTTCCAGCACAGGATCTAAACCATGTATTGGAAAAACTAACTCTGCCACTCTTTGAGCCGGCTGCTACTGTGCCTGTCAAGATGCTCACCTTCCTTACAGCCATCACTTCAGCTAGAAGAGTCTCTGAACTGCAAGCTGTCATTTCTATAGAGCCTTTCACTGTCTTCTACAGGGACAGGGTAACCCTCATAACAAACCTGTCATTCATGCCAAAGGTAGTTTCAGAACTCCACCTTAACCAGGCTATCCATCTGCCAGTCTACCTTCCAAATCAACAGAACAAAGTGGAAAGAATTCTCCACTCACTGGATGTCCACAGACAAATTGGGTACTATCTTTTAAAGAACAAAAGGTAGGGACAACATAGACCAGTTGTTAGTATCGTTCACAGAGGGAAAACAGGGCAAGCATTTCTCAAAGTAAACCTTCTCTAAATGGATTACAAACTGCATCAGCTTTTGTTACCTGTACCATGGAAATCCTCTACCTGGCCACATTAGAGCCCATACCGCCAGGCATGGGGCAGCTACCACTGCTTCCCTCAAAGGAGTTCCCAGTCAAACCATCGTAGAGCAGCCACTTGGAATTATGTTCACACCTTTACTAAACACTATAAAATAGGACAGAGCAGGGTTCGCTCCGCTATCCTACAAAATATTATTTTTTTTAAACCTACAATAATCTCCTCCACTCTCAGAATAGCTTTGGAAGTCTTCCCTGTGATTAGTACTACAACTTTCACTATGCAGAACATAGTACAGTCGTGACCCACTTACCATAATTGCAGATGTTCGAGTAGATCAGTGATGCAGTACATATTCCCACATTCCTCCACCTCAACGATGCAGGGGTCATCTCTGTTAATCCCTTTGGCTCATCTCATCTACTCTTACGTTTCTTATTCTTTGCATTCTCAACCAAAACCAGACAGCTTGGGAGGTTATGGTATCCGCAGGCATCAAACTGCTTTTCTTGTCTTAGAAAGAAGATGGTGTCGATGAATGCCCTTCTTATACCCTGACCTCTGGACATTGGTCATTGAGCAGCCCTTAGCTTGGGATGATGCTAAAAGACAATGGAAATTGAGCCAGTCATGGGCTTCTGCATGGCAGGAAGACCATGAAGATTAGTACTGCACATTGATCTACTCAAACATTTACAGTTATGGTAAGTGGGACACAGGTGTACTTCCTCCTGGACCTAATCTGATGTTCAGGGCTGGAGAGGAGATTGTGGTATCCCAGAGCAGAATAATTTTATGCCCTACTTCTATCCCACCCCCAAATATATTGTGCATATGTATTACTTTATCAGTAGCTATGCTGCACTGTTTACAGAGAAGATGGATTTGGCAACTTTTCTGAAGTAGATAAAGCACTGTAATTATGCGGTTACACTGTCTGAATCACACTTATCCCTCTTGTAACAGCTGTGTGATATGTACGTTAGAAGTGAAGAAATGCTTGTCTGTAACTTAGTAAGCTAGGTAACCAATGGCATTAGTAGGAATACTTAGCTCAGTCACCATGGTGTTTCCATCCTAGGCAGAGCAGAACTTAGTAGGCTTCTGTGGAAGCTATAGCTACTCGATACAGCTGCTTACACTTTTAAATATAGGCACCAAAGATGGTATAGTAATTTGGTATATAATTATTTGATGTAGCTTGCATGGCATTAACTGACTGAAACCTCCATTGCTGTAGAATACATTGAAGCCGTATTTAAGAATGAGGAAGATAGTTTACTTGCTAAGACACTGTATTTCTTACTTTAGCAACATGAATGGTACAGCACAGTGCATTACATTGAAATGTACAGTCAGTGTCCAAGAACAATACACATTCTGAATTGTGAAAGGAAAAAAGTGTACCTAAAACAAATTTGAAAAATTGTCTTATTTTCTAGGTTAATGGTGTGGATTTACGAAATGTTTCACATGAAGAAGCTATCACTGCCTTGAGGAAAACCCCTCAGAAAGTGTTACTTTCTGTCTACAGAGATGAGTCACAGTATAAAGATGAAGAGAATTTAGATCTCATTTCTGTTGACCTCCAGAAGAAGTCTGGCAGAGGTCTTGGCCTCAGCATCGTTGGAAAACGGTATATGCTTATTTTAGTGACTACTGTAATGTATGTGCACAGAACCCAACAGCTTGCTTTAGAAAAGTACATTTTTTTTCAGTGGTGAGATTTAATGTTTTCCTGTCACTGTTACAGAGTAATAAAAATCTTTTTCTTTTCAGTTGTTCTAGAAATGTATATCAATCCATATATATTTGAATAATGACCAGTAAAGATTCACGGCTTTGGAATACAGAGGTTGTTGCAAGACACCAAGTATATTAATACAAGTACCAAGAGTTGCAAGCAGTTTCTTTATGTAAAAAACAATAGCGGTACACTGAAGCACGACTTTGAAAACCATCTAATGGAAATCTCTAAAAACGTTTATTTGTAGGTTAGCGCTTTCACCACTAGCGTGGCTTCATCAGACCATCAATATATAATCTAAACAAGTTAAATAATCAAACATTTATATAGAAAATGCTACATTAAGTCAAATATTCTGCCTTTTACTATTGGACCTATTTTTACATGCATATGTAGGATAATGACATCAGGTTAAGTTAAACAATTTCAAGTCATCATCCCTCTTAAAAACAAGTTATTAAACTTTCATAAGTTCCTCCAACATTACTCATAAAATGTAAATAGAGTCTGTTTTTTTACCTATATTAATTAAATAAAATAAATACTATTACATCCATTTATACAACTACCTAAAGTTGCAGTAATGTTCACTAGCGTTACCGGATGTCAAATTCAATGCATCACTTATTTATACACATCTAATGTTCAGCTTCAGAGTATTGTAACACATTAAGCATGAAATTATCATGTATATATAAGCAAATACATGGAGTATTTCATTGTCATAATAATTATACTAAGCCAAGCTCTGTATTAAAATGCTTCTGCTTCCATACGTTCAGCATTCAGGTGGAGAATACCTTCTATTACAATTCCCATTAGTAACTAATAACAATTATTTTCCATTGTATAGACCTTTTATGTTGTTACAATGTTTCCACCCTCTCATGACATATAGTCAGACCATATAAGCTACCACTCGAATAGCAGTTTACGTGCCTCACTCAACAAAGCCAAAGTCACTTAGAAGATAGTGTTTACTGTCTATATCATCCACTTATGCACAAATTTGGCTTGATAAAAATTCATAACTAAGATGAATATCAAATGGTGGTAAATTTCCTACACAAGTGTATTAATCACTACTATGTCTATTTAAAAATATATATAAATGATATATTTTTCTATATGATGATAGCATCCTAACAAATGTCCAAATAGCATTCAAATTGTCACCCAAGTAACAGCATTCATATCAGTCACGCAAAAGTCAGCACCTCTTAAAAATAGTAGATGTTATTTCCAACATCATGTCCAATTTCAAATATATAGCTATAAAATCATATCGCATATAAGGACATCAACTATTCACTTAACTGATGTAAGTTGAATGCTTTCAAACTGCTACTTGAGTGGTAGCTACAGTAATAGCTGCAGAGGGATCAGCACATTTACTGTTCCAATTTCAGATCCAACTTCCCATGATTAACTACAAGGTTAGATATATTTTTTAAGGCATCCCCTTCTACTTAACCTACTTTTATACATGGAAAGATGTGATTATTAATCAGTTGTATCCTAAAGAAATATCAATTACATGATCTTCTCATAGTCCCAATCATGTAATTGATATTTCTCTGAGCCGATACAACCCACAAAAAATGGAATATGCGATTATAAATGCTATGTTCTATTCTTTAGCTGCGACTAAAATAAGACTTAATTCCTAACCAGCCTGAAAGATTCTGAATTACACCTGGGACTGCCCTCATGCTTCACTCCCTAGTTGCAGCTGCTGTAGAAGTAGAGACAAGAAACCTGGTCCTAAGAAGTATGATTTCCTTCCTTTTTAAGAACAAGCTTCTGAGAAGTGGTGATGTTGATAACTAGTAGTTTCTCTCAACAGAAAAGCAAACTGTAGAAACATTTGCCCATTTTTAAGAAACACTGCATTAACAGCTTCCAGAAATTAAGTCCATTAGATGAACATAAAAAATATTGGGGAGAGAGACAGCTGGTAAACTAGAGAACTTGGTGTTCTTTGATGGACATGCTGTGACTGAAATATTACTGGGCCACACCTGTAAAGCACATTATGTGGCCTTGAGACTTAGGTTTACAAACAGAGGAAAATTGTAGCATTGCTTTAGGTTTCAGAATTCAAGGCAGGTATTGTTCCATGAATTATATGCAATAACTGAATGAGTAGATGTTAGATGTTTTTGATTAGATCACTGTTGCAGTATTCTTAACAACTGGGCCTTCCCCTGCAAAGGTCCATTCTGTCTAGCCAGCTTTCTGAAGTACAGGACTCTTCTCCTGTGAACATTATGTCTGCCTTAGCCATGCACCACTCTACAGGTATACAAGGTGTACATGCTTGCATTATTTCCAGAACCTTCTTGCTGTGCTCATCTGTGCTGGCATGCATCAGTATTGTAAACAGTTTTTCCATTGCATCAGGTGCAGTTTGTGAAGATGAGGCAGATAAACAGTCTGCTGGGGATTCTTTCTTCCTATATTATATAACATGCACTTTCTCTTCTATGTCTGTGTCGAATAATGGAAGTGTGACTTTGATAGAAAAATACCTTATCAAGACTACCACACTAGCAGATTATTTTGTCTTGAGATAAAGCACAATTTTAAGTCCTGTCAGGTTTGTCAGGGTTTTGCTTATAAATCTAATAGAAGCTACCTTTGGACCCTTGACCAATATCTGGAAAATAAGGTTATTGTTGCTGTTAGTCTTAATTGTTTTACCGAGACCTTTGCAGCCCCAGGGCCATCCATTAGTATCTCTTAGGACATCTAGTATTGCCCCTGTAGAGACTTTTGACCAGGGACTGAGGCACATCTGGCTGCTACCAAATGTTCTTCTGACTCTTTTCCTGTGGGTTATAGACAACCTAGAGTTACAATAACAGAAGGTGAAGGGGGTGTTCATCAAGTTTCCTTCAAAGAAGGAATTGAAGATTTTCATGTAAAGGTCTATCCGTCAGCACCTAAAACCCTAGGAGGATGTCCCACATAAAAGACAGCAGAAGAGAAAACTCATTTCCCCTCCTTTTTCTCCTTGGCAAACTTTTTCTGAGAATTATGCTCTTCAAACAATTCAGGATGATTGGTTTGCATTAACTCAAGGACTGGCAAAGGCTTTTCAAGCATTATATCTAGGACAGGCCTACTCTGTTGTTCCTACTGAAAGAAAAATGGATTTGTTTTTGTATGTAGAGGATCACTCTGATGAAGAACGCTAGGAGTATGCTTCTCAGATCCCGTCTCCTTCTGACTATCGGTCAGATTTGTAAGGTACTCTTTCTTCTGATTCTCCCAGTAAGGACGTTTCTTTTGGTGAAACTATAGCTAAGATGAAAAATATTTATTAAAAGACAAGGAAGCAAGAGAATATTACTCACTCAAAAGAGTTATTTTGATCTTCTCTATGTGGATATTCCTAAAGTTGTGACTATTCCTCAATGCTGAGAGAATTGGAAGATTCCCTTTTAGATGCTTTTTTATTCCTGGATTCCCAGTCACTTCTAAAAGACCTGATAGATTTTAAATTGCAAGGGATTCACACAAATATCTTTATAAAAACCTTTTTGCTGACCCTGTTGTTATTTCTGGGGACTTGAAGAAGGGAGATAAATTAGTTTCTTCTCCTAATTCTCTTCCTAATGATAAGAAGAGCAGAGCCCTTGATGGGTTTGGCAAAAAAGTTCATATGTATGACTAAATTCCTTTTAGCTATGTTAGACAGTATGGCTTCAAAGATTTCTGAAATTTGTAACCTGCACTTGAGCTCATAACTTCAAGAAATGCTTCATTTGCCTCTCAGGTTACTAAACCTTCTATAAAATGTTGATATAATGCTACTGATGCAGCATCTAGAAAGCTGCTACTGGCTCTGTCATTCTTAGACATGAGTTATTCAGTGCTCCTCTGGATAAAAAAATTGTCATTTGTTGACTTCCAAAATGTCTGCACACTGACCAACAGCTTAACTTCAGCTCTCCCACTGTGGAACTGAGAAAAAGGAGTGCCAATGAAACTCTTTTTATTTTTTTTTTTTTGGGGGGGTACATTCAGGTATTGGCTATTAAGTACACTGCTTGGGTACCAGCAAAGATGAAATTTGGAAAAATTGAAAGAAAATCAACCAAAAAGTGAAGAAAAAACACTGCCTGGGAATTATTCTGCAGCTGTTCAGCAAAAAATCTATACCACAGAAACTGGAAGGAATAAACTATATTAATTTTATAAAAGCACAAATAAGCAACTGGACTGGTGTTCCATAGCAGAGTTTGATAACTGAAAGGGCACATCAAGTGTATGCTCCAAATTTGGCCACGAGAAAGCAGCCAAGACCTATATTGGCAAAGATGCAGTCATAACAGCAAAAAGACCTGATTCTGACAAAATTATGGCAGAAGGGCAAAGTATTAAAAATTCAAGACAGCAGAGTATTTTTAGAAAATGATTATTCACTGTACAGCAGGCAGAAGAGAAGCAAATTTATCTCAGCGGTCAGGGAATGTCAGGAGATGGGTATGAGATTCAAGCTGCTGTAGCCAGCTGTCTTGCAGAGTATTTTTCCCCAGAGGATCAAAGACATTTTTTTAATGCAGAAAAGGATAAGGACTAAATAAAAAAAAGTTTATCCAAAAACTGAGGCAGCAAGTGGAAGGGGACACTTTTTCACATTCTTTTGATAGTAGAGTTCATAGAGACTTTGCCAGAGAGACCTTTTCCAGTGTTCCAAAGGAAAATACTTTTGAGACAGATGAAAAAGCACAGAATTTGACTAGTAGAATCAGGAGTACCTTGAACTTGAACCAGAGTCTGGTGTTGGGAGAAGGAAATTAACAGGAAGAAGACATGCAACACTGACATTAATGAGTAAATGAGACTATAAAGCATCAGTCACTTTTGTGAAATATGGCTTTGCAGTAAAAAGTGGCTGGGAAAGACTGGACTTTTGCCTACTTTGTTAAACGTGTGGGTGAACTGCAAAGCACATACCCCACTTTTTGTTGTTAAATGTTTATGAGGACACTAAAAAGAGAAAAAAAATAAGTAAAACAGTTGATCTTGCTAGTATTTGTATAAAGCATTTCATATTATAAACAGTATATTATATATAGTAAAACAATACTGTGTAGTGTGTAGTTAGTATTTTAAATGTGGGGGAAGTCTTTTCAGTGACTGCTGTATGTGTTATAGATATTGAAGTTAACAAGTACTTTTAGCTGTAAGAAATACAGGCTTTACAGTATAACAAGAGAAGAAAGGCTGGACAAAAGCAAGTATAATGTTAGTATGTTGTGATCTTGGGCTCCTGGGGTGGGGTGAGGTTAGGTATAAAAGATCACTGATTATATTAACTGTAGAATTAAAACTTTTTCTCTTATTTGAACAGGGGTGAATATCTAGATTAATGCCTTTGGCTTACGCAATAAACCAAGTGTTTTTTTGTAAACAAGAAGGCTTGGAAAATAAAACAAAATTATGACAGCCATGAAAAATTCAAAGTTTCTTACATCTGCAAATATATTAGCTTGTTGTTTTTCCATTAGCAAATCTTCAGTTGGAGTCAAAAGGTATGCAGCTGAAAGCAGCTGTACATTCTTTTCTAAGTGAGGTTTACAAAGATTAATTGTTTTTACATGGAGATGAGCTGTCTGCAGGTACAAGCAATTAATCTTGTGAGTTCTGAGCATTCTTTGTTGAAGTAAATATAAAATTTAAAGATACAATGGCAAACAATTCAGTGAAAAATAAAGTTTGAAATTATGGGAAATGATTAAGAGGTAGCCTTCCTAGCAGCCTTAATGCTATAATTTATTTAATTGAGCAGTATGCAGTTTAGTTTTATTTATAGAAAGTCAGTGTATTTTATTCTTAAGCCTGAAAATTAATGTTTTCTGAAAGCATGCAAGCTGTCTTTCACATTTTGGATGTGGACTGTGATAAGAAAAGAAATGAACAAACAACAATCAGTTTAAGTGGAAAGATGGCTGAAACGTGCTTTAGCATGAGTAACCGTAAAAGCTGTCAACTTGGGGCAGTTGTTCTTGAGGGTTAAACTTCATTTTTTAAAGTGTACATAGTTTTGTGTGTTCTTAATTCATAGGGCATTGGGCTGTTTTGAAAATGTGTGTAGTTTTTGTTTAACTGTTTCCATTAAAACAAAAAGTCTTGAAAAATATTTCATAGGTTCAAATGAAACTGAAAAGAAACAACTATATAAAAGATCAACCTGACTAGCAGTCTATGCTTTTAACACAAGGTGGAAATGCACATTAAAAAAAACTATCCCGTATAATAGGTGGGACAAGTAACTATTATCATAATGGCTATGTGACCCATATTATCTTGGGATATAAATGGCCTTACAGGTTTAGACAAGAGTTTTGAATTATATTAAGAAGTGAAGAATGCAAATAGCACTTTGTGAATTTGGCAAAGAAAGTATTTCAGGATGGATATTCAGCAGAATATCAGGGACAAAGGAAAATGGAAGTGATTATACTAATTGATAGAGGGGCTCCAATAGTGATAGAAGAGGGAAAAAGATAATAATGGCAGATTTGTGGCAGTAAGCGGCTATTGGCAAGAGAGGAGGATTATGCTGTTATGTATTCATATTCCACCAAAAGCTGCTATTATGGAGCTTAAGAAACATTTTGGGAGAAATAATCAGCTTTCCACAGGGAATATTACTTATAGGTGGGGATGGGAGTTTGATTTGCAGTATTGAGGATGCATCAGGGGGATCTAGAAGGGAAATATAACGAAAGCAGGTAGACTTCTGAAGAAATGTATGAAAATATTTGGTATGGAAGATATGAATTCAGTAGAAGGGACTTGGACAGAACTTACATGTTATCCCCCAAGATACAATAAATGGGCTAGACTAGATAGAAATTATATTTCACAGGAACATTTTCATTTAATTGAAACCTTTGGCACACACATAATAACTGTCTCAGATCATGCACCAGTAAAAACTCAGATTAGAATTCAGGATAATGAAATTCTGCCCATATGGATGACTGCAATTAGGGGTACAGGGAATAGGCAAGAAGGGGACTGGAATATACTAGAAAAACTGGCAAAGGAACAAAAGTATTTGAAAGCAGATAACTAGAGCTGGAAAGGTAAGAGAGTAGAATGAAGCCAATAAGACATTTAGATTGCAGACTAAAGGTTGTCTTTCCTATCAGGGATTGATATCAGAGTATAGGCAAAGAGAAGGGGACAGGGGACTCTTAAGATAAAGATCTGCTCTGGTAGAGATTTTAGTTGAACTGAGAACAGAAACTTCTGTTAAAAATGGGATGATTAGCAGAGCATATAAAATAATGAATGATATCTATAAAAATCAGTCAGAAGAGATTTGAAAAGATTGTGAAGAGAGACTGGAAAAGTAATTTACAGGAGAACAATGGGAAAACATCTGTATGCCTCCCAAGTATGCAACAAAGTCCAGAAGGTTTGGGATCTTTGCTTGGAAGTGTTTGTGTAAGTATTTGTTATACCCCAAGCATACTTCAAAGAATTTTTCCTCAGGTAGATAGCAAATGTTGGAGGTGTAATAGAGAAGAAAGAGTTACTTGGTAACATCTGTTTTGGGAGTATAATGAGTTGGCCAATTTTAAAATTTCCCCACAAAGTACACAATCAGAAATATTTGTTGAACTAATTATTGTAACTAAGGATATGATTGTTTGAGCTGGGATACATAATCTGAATTGCCTAGACATAGTAAGGCCTTATTAAGTTTAATTATGTTGGCTGCCAAAAAATTACTGGAAAATGGAAATCAAGGTTTAAACCAACTGCATTTAAATTATTCGGTATTATAAAAGAGATAAAAGTAATTCAAGATGGACATTTATTAAAGGGAAGGAGCAGATGACATATAAATAAGTAGAAATTGTGGGAACAGTGCATGCAGAATAATAATCTGGAGGAGGAGTGAGATTTAAGGGAAGGGAGGAATTAAATTTCTGTAATATTTGACTGATAATAATTACAAAGAAATTTTGTGTTGTATGTAATGTATGTAAATGGAAAATAATCTTAATATGGTTTGTTTTCTTTTCTATTAGCATATGTTTGCCCAAGTCTTTTAAGTGATAAATTAATAAAGGTCTTTAAAAAGATGATTTACTGTTTGTTAGTCACACCACCAAAGTCTTTAAAAAAAGATAAAAAGAGACAAAGATGCAAGTAACACAACAACTTTTTCTTTCTTCTTGACAACAATAAGGGTAATTGTCCCAAAAACAACGAATGTCAAGCTATGGTCAAAATTTAACAAAAAACGGCAAATAATCTCACAGTGGCACAAACAAATAAGCACTCTAGCGCCTTGGCTTCGCATAAGCCTTGAAGGACCATACCTTGCCATTCGTTGTTTTTGGAACTTTTTCTTTCTATTTACCCAAAAAAATAAAATAAATTACCCACCAAAAACCAGGACATTTCTTTAGAAAGCAGTCCAAGTATAAACATCATAAATAAGGGAAAGGTCATTTTAAAAAAATGGCAAGAGCACTCTAAGAACAAGCAGAGTGGGTTTCAGAGCACCATCAGTAATAGAGATCAGCCCTGACTTTACCTCTCCAGCCCTCTTCTTCCCCTTCCGCACCCAACTGCTCCCCAGAATTACTGGCAAACTTTTTCTTTGCTTCCCATTATTGGACACAGTCCTTTCAGATCTTTAGGTATTTACTATCATAAGAGGAAGTTACAAGCTTTAGTGGGATTCCAAACTAATCCTGTGAGGCATACCTCAGGCTTCCAAAGACCATGAGCTTATTTTTCCCTTTCAATCAGTCTTCTATTAAGAATGAAAAAATATGTCTTTTCATATCTCTGTTGCAGTAGTCCTTATGTAAGGGATCTCCTGCCTAGGATAACCCAACATCCAGTCAATACAGCAAAACCTTAGGAATTTTAAGGGGCTGCATTTCACAGGTATGCTCCCACATAAGGCTTGGGGCATAATTGTGACATACAGACAGGCACACTTTAGAACAACTTTGCCTCCAGTCCAAACGCCATCACTGATTATTGGTCTGAACACCTTTTTTCTGTGCTGGTTACAAATCCATTTTTCAGATAAGTGCCCCATTGGGGTTCTTTTTATCTTTCTGTTTTATTTTTAATGTTGTTGGTTTCATGTCATCCAGAAAGGGAAAACATCAGTGTGGGAGGCAGATTCCTCATAAAGATCATCACAACTAATGTATCTTCTCTCTGGGTGCTTCCCACAACCATATGCAGTGTTCTATCTGCTAAGCATTTGTCCTCAAGACCCTACATAGTCACCTCTCTTCCTTGTCTTACCTTGAAAACCAGCATCTTAAGCTGTTGGCTCTGGGTGTCATGGAAGATTCATCCCATCCCAGGGGTCAGCCATCAGCCGAGAAAAAGGCCAAAAACCTCAGGTCTAATATGGTTACTGTCCACCCTCCCCTGACATCTTTCTCAAAGGTAGTGAAAGCCTGGATGGTCATATAGTCATTTCTTTTTATTCTTCTGTCACAAACCATGTCAGAGGCCAGCATGGATCCAACTTTTCACACATCCTTGGAGGCTTTCCAAATGTCTGCTCCAGAAGTTGAGGGAGAACCTTGACTTATTACATCTGAGAGTTCAAGGGGGATTCTGCAAATCTTATTGAGGTAGGAGATGCCTACTACACTTACTGAGTGTTGACAAGGGTGTGACCCTCCTAGGGTTTTTCATGCAGACATCCCACAAAAAACAAACAAAGAAAAAAAAAAACAAGCATATTTCATCTGCAGTTAAGGATCCCAACGAGAATGGCAGGATTTTTCTTGGAGGTTGTTTAACGCTTTAATGGTTTTAAAGCCTCATCAGGGGGCCTCTTATGTCTGTCCCTCCCTGGTCTTCCACTGCTTTTAAAAGACCTAGGGAGCAGGATTCCTGTGATGAGGTGTCACAGAAGGAGATACTGCCAGCCCAGCTATCTGGAATTTTGTAAATCATTGTATGTTATTTGTGAATATCAACATGATTCATATGCTTGTGTTACAAATGTATTAGAACAGTATGTCATGTAAGATGGTTTGTAGAGACATGCTGAAGAGGTATTTTACAAAGTGCTGTTTAAAAATGGATCCACAGCTTGCCCTACTGGAAGGGAACAGAAATGTACATACACTATTGTAACTGTTTGAATGTACATATTTTAATAGTGGAAAATGGAACACAAGAGGCTAACTTCAGAAAAATAGTTGAAATTACATTACTTTATGGCAGCAAGGAGACACAATGCCTAAAACTAGGGAACTTTCTGCATTGTCTTACAAGTGTTTTATTGCTTTATGACTTCCAGCAAGTATCAAAATTTGAGGAAAAGCCATTGTGTATGTATTTTCACAGGCAGATGTTAAATGCTGGCAGCTGCATCAGTGGTGGTTTTTCACATGGGATAGAGTCAGATGACAAGAAATGATGTAATTATGCAAGCTATCTCAGCAGTAATATTTGTGATATTAATTTGGGAAGTCTCTTAGTGAGAGACAATATTCTGTATTTTGTCTTTGATCTGACAACATCAAGATCCACTGACCACATCTGCCTTGTTGCTCTGAAATAAGTTTAGGTTGCATGCACTCTCTTAGATACAGTCAAGAATATAGCACAGCTTAGCTTAGATGTTTTTCTTTATTTGAGACTGCCCTGAAATGTTGTTTTAAATATTTCGTGTGATTTTGAACTCTGATGTAACTGTAGGTATATACTGAGTATTGTGTTGTTCTTTTATTATTTATTATTAAATATATTTAAACATTGCATTGTGGCTGATCTGTGTAGAGACATTTATGCTCTGAGTGTAGTTGCATATTTATTTGTTGACATTGTGTAGGCCACTCCTAATAGCTGTGCTCTTGGTCAAATTACCATTTGTGTTGATAGTAATATTACACAGTAAGATTGGACACCCTTTGTTAAGGGCCTTAAAGTAACTGATAAACAGGTGGTTGGCGGCAGTAATGACTACCTTATAGTATGGGCAGAAGTGGGCATCGCTAGTAAACTTGTGCCAGCCTTTCCCAGGTGTGTGTGTGTGTGTGTGTGTGTGTGTGTGTGTGTGTGTGTGTGTGTGTGTGTGTGTGTGTGTGTGTAAAACAAATCTCCAGGAGTGTGTGTGTCAGCTACTTGGGCAGGGACATGAAGCACTGGTTGGACAGAGAGAATGTTGGAAGTCTTGGCTTTGCCAGTCAGCTGAGATCTCAACTCTATAGCTGTGCTGATGGGAAGTCTTATTGGGGATCTGGAAAAAGAGGGAGAAATCAGCCCTGGACCTGTTGTGGTCTGTGTGTGCTCTTAAGGGAAATTGCACTTAATGCAGAGAGCTGCATCTGGAAATACTGTGTGTAACTTGTCACCCTACCAATGTATGTCCCTCACTGGTGCTAGTGGTGAGGATTGAGGCTCCTTGATTAGTGGGCCAGTGGTGGGTTGTTACATGAGGATCAAGATTTTGGGGAAGAGTTGGCCTACTCTTCTCAGATCCCTTCTCTTTGGACTGTAGTTCAGAGGAAGATGATTCT
The DNA here is from genome assembly GCF_019279795.1 of Protopterus annectens. Taxonomy (NCBI): domain Eukaryota; kingdom Metazoa; phylum Chordata; order Ceratodontiformes; family Protopteridae; genus Protopterus; species Protopterus annectens. The sequence goes on from NC_056744.1 coordinate 716,116,687, forward strand.
GTTAGTCCAGATTTCCATTTAGAGGAACTCTCCTTTGGGGATACTATTTCCTGTATGGTGGAATGCTTTAACTGAGACTGCTGTCATGTTTCTAATATCCAGAAGAGGTATTATGAGCTCCTGCAGATGGAGTCTCCCAAGCCTTTTGCTCTTCCTCCCATTTTGGCTGCCTTCCAGATACCTTTTCAGCAGCTTCTGTAGCCCCTGATTCTCAGCCATCTGCTCCTAAGAAACCTGACAGATTTTATAAGGTGCCAGATGATGATGATGATTTTTGTATAAATGGCCTTCTGCTGATCCTTCTGTGGTGTTTGTCTTCTCTGACAAATCCTCCAAGCTGTTATCCTCTACTACTAAAGTGATTATGTTAGATAAGGATAATAGGGGCATGGAGATGCTGGGCAAAGTCTATACTGCTGCCGCCTTGTCCTTTAGGGCTATTAATTAGCAGACTCATATGACCAGGTATGTTTTAGCCCTCATCTCTCAGGTGATTTCTGATCTTCCTGAATCCAAGAGCAAGGCTTCTTCCCTTTCCATGTTAGGTTCTACCTCTCAAGTTGCCTACCATTCTGTTAAATGCAGTTATGATGCCTCTTTCAGGCTGCTGAATTTGGTTCTGTTATGCAGTATTACTCTTGGCTTTGTCTTCAGGCTTTGCCTGATGATATTAAGGCCAAATTATTCGATGCTTCTTTGGGTAATATTTTTTTTTCTTTTTGGTACTCCTGCTGAAATTAAAGTTTGTAGAGATAACATACAAAAGTAAGGGACCTTGAGAAATATGTTGCGCTGAGAATGGCCCAGAATTGTTCTCGAGGTGCTGGTTTCTCTGGATCTCAAGAATGTCTACCTTCATATCACCAGGATAAGGGCAACGCCTTGTAGGAGCTGAGACATATTTTAGTTTCTCCTATTCAAAAGCTTCAGAGGAATTACCCTTCCAATTCTGCTTTTGTTCATAGATAGTCTTGCCCTCCACCCAATGGTAAAACAAGTTCTAGACTTGTACTCTCTGCTAAATTTACACAGACTCCTATTTCCCCAGAAACCACCTTTTCAGGACAAGACAGGTTCTATCTGACAGTTTGCGTCCCTGTCCCCTTCCAAATTGGTTAGGATCACAACAGACTCTCTGGTTCTGTCCATTATCCACCAAGGTATTTCATGGTTTAGAAATCTCTTCCTCCCATTCAGGGTATCCCTCAGCCTACTTGAGAACAACTTCCTCTCTTTCCAGAAGTGCTTTATTCTCTCTTAACCCAAGGTACCATTCAAGCTGTGTCCCTACTCCAGAAGGGGGGGGGGGGTTTATTCCAGAATGTTTCTGGTTCCTAGGAAGGAGGGCACCTTGAGAACAATTCTGGACCATTCTCAGCTCAACATGTTTCTCAAAGTCCCTTACTTTTGTATGTTATCTCTACAAACTTTATTTTCTCTTCTTTTTCTCCAGGCCTTTTTGGTCTCTCTGAATCTCAAGAATGTCCACCTTCATATCCCCATCCAACCCCCTTTAAAGGCATTTTTATGTGTTTGTGTTTTTTCCTTGCATTTTCAATTATCTGCCTTCCCCTTTGGCCTCTGTACTGCCCCAGGGTATTCAGCTAATGCCTTGCTTCTGTCATTGCTCTTTGCAAGATAAGAGGGGTTCAGATTTTTCCTTATCTGGATTATCTGCTCATTCAAACTTTGTCCCAGAAGGCTCAACTTCAGGATCTCCAGTTTACTGTTTCCCTGCCGCATAGTCTCGGGTTCATCATAAACGTTATAAAATCAGTCTTGACTCCTGGTCTGAAGGCTGTGGAACGTATCATCATAGAACTTGTAAACAATGACATTGGTAATCTCCAGACTCAGGACCCCACCCAATTCGGGTTTGTAAAAGGCAGATCATGTCTCCTAAACCTGATAGACTTCTTTGAAGCAGTCACCAAAGCCGTAGATGAGGGTAAGGTGGTTCACACAGCCTATCTAGATCTCGCCAAGGCTTTCGACACCATCCCCCACTCTGGAATTATAGATAAACTCACTAAACTAGGTATAAATCCCTATGTCACAAGATGGGTTGTCAACTGGCTCACAGACAGAATCCACACTGTGAAAGTAGCAGACTCCAAATCCAACTTCAGACCAGTGACAAGCGGAGTACTACAGGGTTCAGTCCTGGGTCCTCTCCTGTTTGGTATCTACTTCTCTGAAGTACAGGCTAACACAGAAGGTCTTTGGCTAATGAAGTTTGCAGATGACTGCAAACTAGGAGCCATAATCGAAACTCCAAAAGATGTGGACATCCTACAAAAGGGCCTCGCTGAGACAGATGCCTGGTGTCAAAGCCATGGCCTCAAGCTCAATGCCAAAAGTGCATTGTCATCCCTTTTGGTAAAAACTCTGTATCCATGAACTACCTCATAGGCGATAGTCCACTTAACACCGAAAGTGTGATGAGACCTTGGGACACAGGTGGACAGTCGTCTCTCCTTTGATAATCACATTGCCACAGTAGTCAGGAAATCCTTCTACGTGGCACACCTCATCACAAAAGGTTTCTCATCCAGGAAAAAAGTGGTCATTGTTCCCCTCTACTCGTCACTCATTACACCTATTATAGAGTACAATGCCCCTTTTGGCACGTATCTCACAAGACACCTACAACAACTGGAAAGGCCGCAGAAATACCTCACTAAGAGGATTACCGGTCTCAAACAGATGCCCTACGCAGACTGTCTCAAAAAACTGCAGCTTTACTCCATCGCATATCGCCTACTCAGAGGTGATCTCTGCCTAACACACAAAGCTATGTCAAACCCAGAGCTTTTGGACATGCTCCACTTAAAGAAATCCCAATCCCTCCAAGCTTACACGCTCCAGGGACCTAAATCTTCTCACCACAATAAACAGAACATGCTGGAGGGATAGATTCCTGTCCCAGAGACTCCCCATACTCTGGAACAAACTACCTATCTATATCAAACAAAGCTCCTCATTAGCACTCTTCAAGAAAAATCTTGATGGCTGGATGGGAGAGAGGAAATTCACCCCGGGATCACTTCTGTGGTTCTGCTCGACAGTGGCACAGGAAAATAATTTTCTTGGGTGGCGAAAACCAGAGTACCTTTTGGCTAGGCTTATATAGGCCCTAGGGTCAATAGCCTAGTATCTACCTATGAACCTATGTTTTCCTTAGTTGCAGGATCCAGACCATCCCCATGCTGGTAACTCTGCCTACCCTCAGGGCCCTGTCTCTTATTACCTTTTTCCACTCTCTTCTTCCTCTGGATTCAGTCACATCCAGGAACTACCTCAGGGTCCTTGTGTTTATGGCTTCCACCATTCCTGTGCTGTCTCTGGCCAGGCTGCATACAAGAAAGCATCAGTGGTACCTCAAGTCAGTGTGGCTTCATCATTGTCATCCCTGGATGTCTTAGTTCCCTTCCTTCCTTGTCTCAAGCCGAAGATTAAGTGGTGAATTTCTCTCAACCAGTGGCTTCCTTTCCAGTCTCCAGTCTCAACTCAACAGCTCTTTACAGATGCCTCAGATAGTGTGGGGAGCTTCCTTCAATTTTTTTCAAGTTTTAGGGTCTTTGACTTGTTGGTCAGAGGTTGGATCGCATCAACATCAAGGAAGTGCTTTGATTTTAGTTCTTCAGGATTTTCATAACCCCTTCCATCCTGGGCCCCTCAAAGTTTTCACAGACAAAACTACAGTGATGTCAACAAGCAAGAAGATACAAGGACCTACCTTCTTTGCAGGCTAGCTCTTCAGGACTGGGATCTAATAGGGATCAGTATCACATAACTCTTCGTGTCTGCACTCCTTCAGAGCACAATCTAATGACAGATTCTTTGAGCAGGTCCAGCACACAAGCTCACAAATGGATGCTTGGCAGAGATGTGTACCTGGACATTGTCCGTCTGTGAGGATCTCCTCAGGTAGATCTTTTTGCCTAGACAACTTCCTCTTTTCTGTTCTACAGTCCATTGTCCTCTGGCATAGAAAGTGGATGTCTTTGGACTCTAGATTTGAGGTCAAACAGTTTCTCAATGGTGTCCTTCATATCATGCCGCTCTGGAAGCCTGTTTCTTCTTCCTGGGACCTCACTTTTGTTCTTGAGAAATTGACTCATGCTCCTTTTAAGCTCTCTCCTTCAGATTCCTTACAACATTGTACTTGGAAGACTGTTCTTTTGGCTATTCCTTCAGCCAAGAGAGTTTCTAAACTTCAGGCTCTCATGGCTGTCCCTCTTCTTAGTCTTCCACAGGGTCATGGTGTCTCTTTGTACTAATCCTTCTTTTATGCCCAAGGCAGTCAATGAGTTGTCCCTTAGTAAGTCTATTCATTTGCCTTCCTTTTTTCCTTCTTCACAGTCTGCCAGTGAGAAGATTCTTCACACCTTGGACTTGTATAAACAGCTCAGATATTTGGATAAAACTAAAGTTATTCGCAAATCTGAGTAACATTTTTTTTCTTTTCAGGTCTTTTGGTTAGCTGTTTCTAAAAAGACTGTCCCTTCCCAGATTTCTAAAGCCATTTCTTTTTTTATGGCAAATGTCTCTCTCCTTCAGTAAAGGCTCACTCTACCAGAGCTGTTGCTTCCTCTGGAGCTTTTTTTCAAAGGGCTGAATAACCAATTCAGTCTTTGAGGCTGCTACTTGGTCTTCGGTCCATGCCTTCACTAAGCATTGTAAGTTGGATATTATTTCCAGGGCTAGATCTGGCTTTGCCAGGGCTAGCCTGCATGGGTTTCTGGAGGGCTGTTTAGTGCCTTCCTCCTCCCATGTTTCCTCTTGAGCTTTTGCACTCTTGTCTTAAGTAAGGAATACTTCAACAGTGATATAGAAGGGCATAGTACAGTTGTGTAAAAACCGTAACAGTAAATGTCTTTCTATTCACTGCTGTAGTATTCACTCCCTCCTACCCCCTCTGCTCTACCTTGTTCCCCTTGCCCTCCTGGCCAGGGGGGTCTCTCTGTCTCATTTCTACTTCTGGATGCACATGTTCCTGTTGGTCCCTAGGGACATTGTGTTCCTCCTGGGGCTTTCCATTTCTAAAATGTGTATGCCCATATGTCACCTTTATGCACTAAGCCTTGTGCAGGGAGCATACCCTTTCAAAACATCTAAAACCCATAACATGTAATTTCATAACATCGAGACCAGAACATCTAAAACCCATAACATCTAAAACTCATAACATCGAATTTCATAACATCTAAAATGTATAATATGTAATAGTGTATCAGCACATATGTAAATGTTATAGTTTAATCTGTTAATCTTGTGGTATCACTATGAGATGTTGTAGTTTTTATTTCTGTAGTTATATATATAGTGTAGGAATTTATATAGTGTTTATTTTACCACTCTGCATGTGTTTTTTAGGCCATACAAGTAAGTGATATAGACATTATATGTATATTCTTTATGGTGATCGTGATAGTGGGGTTAGGAAATTAACTTTTTCCCACTGTAGTGTTATCCCGGAGTTGGTATATTTAATTTACAGGGGGTGTGGGGGTGCAGGGGGGCTTGCCCCCCTGCAGAAACATAGTACAAAGTGTGTTTGATAGTTTGGTGGTGTTATATGTGGAGGGGATGTTATTTTTATGTGATTTGTAGTGTTCGATATTCTGCACATTTCGATGTCATGAAATTCGATGTTATGGGTTTTAGATGTTTTGGGTTTTAGATGTTCTGGTCTCGATGTTATGAAATTAGATGTTGCGTGTTTTAGATGTTTTGAAGTAGACCCAATGTACGGCACCCGTAAATTCTAAAGACTTTGGTATACTGTCCAGACATTGGGCTATCCTTGGCAGGAGATGCCTTATGTAAGGAATACTGCAACAGTGAAAATGAGGACATCTACTCATGGTAAGATATTACACAACTGTGCTTTCCTCCATATCTGTGGGGAGGTGAATTTTATTCAAGACTGCTTCTAGTCCTTAGGAAGGGAGCAGACCAGAAACTAGACCTATCCAGACGCAATATTTTTTATGGTTCCTCACTTTACATTGCATGCCCTTCAAACTCTATTGTTTCTTCTGCACCAGAATACTCTGCTGCATACCTAGATTTAAAAAAAAAACTCTTACTCCACAAGAGTTATAGAAAGTATTTTAAGATTCCTTGTCTTGGGCTCACATTATCAGTTTATTTCTTTGCCCTTTGTGCTTTCTACAGTGCTAAGAATATTCACAAAATACCTGGCTGCAGTTATGGTCTTTTGCAGTCAGAAAAATTCACATCTGTCCATACCTGGATGATTGCATAATTCAAGCTGCCTGCAGTTTAGAGGTACTAAAGAGACTGTATTTCTCCATGAATTATCACCAGAATCTAATATCCATGCTCAGTGTAAAGAAGTCCTCTCTAACCCCCTCCTACAGAGTGGTCTTCTTAGGTTGCCTAATGGATACTAGATTACATTTGCCCTTTCTCCCTGCAGATGACACTGAAGAATACAAAAGCTAGTTTTTAAATCTGGCAAAACAGAAGTTTGCTTCAGCCAGACAATTTCAAATAGCTTTGTTGACCATGGCTTCAGCTATTTTCATAGTTTGTCATGCCAGACTCCACATAGGAAAAATCCAGTGGTATCTCAGGTCAATGTAGACCTAGCACTGTAACTTTCTCAGTCAACAAATTCTTGCCTAGTTCAGTACTTACTCCTGTGGGCGAAACATGTAGACTCTGGTCTAGGAGTCCCCTTTATACAACCTCTGGCAGAACAGAGCATTCTGAGAGATTACTCAGACTTTACATGGGGAGCTTGCTCCCTAGAAACCTCTGTCCAGGGTGTATGGAGCCTCTTGCACAAGAAAAGTCACATCAGTATCAAGGAAATGATGGCCCTAATCAAATCACTTCTAAAGCTGAAGATACCAGGTACTCCACCAGTGATGATATACAATACCACAGTTATGTGGTACATAAACAATCAAGGTAAGGAAAAGTCTTAATCCCTTTGCAGATTAGCAATCACAGCTTGGGAAGTGGCCATTCGATGCAGTTTCTTTCTACAAGCTATTTTCCCACCCATTTGAGCAAAGTGGTTCTCTAAGCATGTCCAGGAGAGACCCTCACAAATGAATGTTAAACAAAGATGCATCTGCCTTCATCAGTTTTCAACTTCTTGAATAGACTTGATTACATCAGTACAAAACGAACAACACAGTCTGTTTTGTTTAATGTTTTTCCACTTGCTGCTGTCATTCACAGCTATCCCCATCTTCAGCAATGAGTCACTGCCCACAGATGTTTCTGGTGTCTTGACAGTTTTTGCAAAATAACCTGTAAGAGAAAAACTGTCCCTGAAAACTGAAATATCTTCTCCTGTTAGCATACCTGGCAAGTGCTAAAGATCAGTTGCTCAGGTTAACAGAGTGCTAGTCCTTGCTTCACATTAATTCACTTGCTCTTTACCCACTTAAGTCATGCTGCAGTACTGCTTTGGCTAAAAAGAGTATAATCAGTGCTAGTAGGAACGAATGATATTTTTTCTTTTCTTTTTTTCCCCCACAACCTGATAGGGAGCTGTCATTGATTGCTGGAACAGTCTAAATCAGAAACATTAAAAAGGAACTGTGACTGTTTCTGGCAGATTTGTCAGACCATTAGCCTGAGCAAAGTCTGTACATACAGTCTAGCCAGCTGGCTCATCCACTACTGAAATTGTTGTTGCAATATTTCCCACTACATAACCCCTGAAGTCAGAAACTCTGTTGGCAAAAATATATATTACTACACCAACATTTAGTATGCCTTCCTCTACTTACATATGCCTCTAGGAAAAAAAACAGAAAGAGCCTCAAACGGTCTCCAATAGGATACTTTGCATTATCCTTCTCCAACCCAAGAACAGAACACTACTGGAGTAATCTGCAAAGAGCAAAGTGGCTTCCTGTTGTAGGGGAATGCAGATTTCCAACTACTTTGCTTATTACAATACACCTTATAATATAGACTTGCCACACACTTTGTGAACAATGCCCCTTATATACTTCACTCATTAATCAAACAGTGCAGTAGTTCTCCTCAGACCAGCTACCTCACTTTCCCAACTGTACATACTATCTCCAGTCCAACACCCACACTCTGGGACTCATTGCCTGGTTAAAGACACAGTATACAAAGCTACACCACATTCAGACAAAAGCTAATTCATTTTCTTACAAAGCAATCCTCCTGCTCTTGTTTCAATCCCTCCATGATATAATTGCTTCACTTCCCTTCTGTACCCCATTTATATTTCTCTTTGGCATTTACAGACCTTTTTAGCAACATGTAGTTATGAATATACACTATTCTGACTATGTTTCTTTGGCAAGCTTAATCCTCAAGTTTTGAATGATTTTGCTTGTTGTGCAAATTGTAACTTTTTTTTTTACACCTTTCTTTGTGATACTTTGCTGTAATTAGTTTTCCTGTCTCTTCATTGTTATACCTCTAGGCTGCAGATGAAATGGGTCCGCTTTGGATCAATCTACTCTGCCAGTCAAAGACATAAATAAAATAAAGTCATTGTATACAAGGACACCCACGTCCTTTAACTTGTAGCTATTGACGATCATTAATATATGGAGCAGGTGAGAGCGGATTACCAAATGCCATAATGTTATATATGTTGACATTGAAGCCAGGTTCTTTTTCATTGCACCAGTAATGTGAACTCACATTTCAAAGGAGATAGTTTCAGCTTTGTTAATGACAGTTCCCCTCATGTCTGCAGTCGCCTGCATAACTTGTGAAAGAGACATTGTAGCAAGTTTTGACATTTGAGATTAGACACCAGAATGGAGCAGACCCAGGAAAGAACCTTGAGAGATTCCACTTATGACAGGGGATGGGGATGATAGGAGTCCTCTTATTCTTACGTTTGGTGTACAACAATATATCCAGGTTGAAACCCAAGTTACTGTGGATCCATTTACCTTAAGATCCCTTAGGTTATGCATGGTGGGATATAATGTTCAGTGCTTTAAATACTTCGAGGTAAGCTGCATTAACTGTTAAATTTTCATCCAGGCTAGCAGTCACACACAAAAATTGTACTAGGTGAAACATACATGATGCACATTTGACAAATGTCACACTGGGTTAAACATACAAGATCTACGTTTGACAAAACTGTACTTGGTTAGGACATGGGAAAAGTGTTTCCTCATGAATAAATCCTTATATGATTATGTCCATTACTTTCTTCAATATGCCTGTGAGGTTTATTCATCTTAAATTACTAGAGTCTGATGCTTCAGGTGTACAGGTATTTCTGAAGATGCAAGAGGAAATAAACAGCGTAAAACTCATGGAATATCTGCAACACACTTAATGTGCTCCCAGAATGAGAAAATGATATCCAGACAGTAGTAAGGTCCTCGTGTAAGAGATTCTGTGCAACATTCTTATGGCAAGGGTCGTGCATAAGACACTCACACTTAACTTTGGTTGTCTGTTCTTATTCTAAGATTGTCATTAAATACTTCAAAAGTGGTTGTACATTGACAGGAATGGCTCATAAAATGAAACCCAGTAATTTTATACACAAAAGTATGAAGAGGGTGAGTTCTGCAGAAAGAACTTTTCTACTTTCTTGTACTAGTATATATTTTTTATGTGACAGACAAGTATTGTTATGGAATGGCAGACATGGGGATGGGGACTCTAATGAATAAGACACAGCCTCTGCCAAGAAGCTCTGCAAACTACAAGGCATTATGACTGTATTGCCAGTCATCAAGAAAATCAGTTTCCTGCGATCCATTTCAGTAGCCCCAACAAAGCGGGATGCAAGGCTTGTATTCAACACACTAGTGATCAGCACTCTTATGTGCAGTCACTATTGTGAAAATACCAGAATTTTTATTTAGAAATTGTGATTTCTGTACCTGAGGATGTATCTCAGTCATATCAGAATTTTTATATATATATATATATATATATATATATATATATATATATATATATATATACACACACACACACACACATATATATACATATATATGTAAAAGCGGTTTGCAGGCTGCAAGGGGGGGACTTGTCCATGCAAAAATGATTTAATTTGTTTCAGTGATTTTGTTTAATAATTATGACTTTTGTCCCTGCAGTCAGGTGTTTGTGATGTTTTGAGATCTCAAGAGTTTTTCTAAGGTTAGGTGTAAGGTTGGGGTTAAGGTCAGGAGATGCTAGAAAGATAATGTGGGTTGCTTTCCCCCCATCACCTCCATCTTAGTAATACCTGCTAAGTTAACCTCATTTCTTCACCTGGCATTAGAAAACCCTTCCTGTAACACTGTGGCTAAACTTGGTATCACAGACAGAGAACGCATACAAAACCTACAAACATGCACAAACACAAAACACCACTGTCACCTAACTTAACTCCTATCCAAATCCTAAATGTCACAACCACCTACCAAATTGTCATACACTATCTTCTTACCTAACCTTAATCCACACATGCACACACTCATGCAAACATCCCCCCCAGTCTTTATACTGATACTTGGCTTCAAAAACCTATGCATTCAGTGTTATGAACATTTGACGTTAAGGGCACACAGAGCAACCATTCAACATTCTTTGCTCCAGATCGTGCAACTTAAATTTTAGGCTTATTCAAAGTCCTTCAGCTAGTAGCTCATGTAAGCATTGCTGCTGTGTCATGAAAAAAGTAAGCACACTTGCAAGTTGTCAAACTGACTGCCCATTCCTTGTAACTGCTGAGCACAAAGCAGCAGTGTGTCCCTCACCAGTATAGTACCACCTCCAGTAAAACCGAGTGAAGACAAAATCAAAATAAATGACCTGCTGGATGCTTTTACATTATAATTAAAATGTTCATGTTTTGTCTGAATAAAACACTTCCCTGTGCAAGTATTGTAAACATAGGAGCAAATAGCTAAAAAGTGTAAGTGCTGTGTGCTTTCTGCGGTATCCGTAAGTTAACCTCATATCCCCTTCCATTTTTATTGTTAATTGACTATTTTCAGACCCATAAAAGTGACACAATTCTTTTAATTATTTTAGTAGACTGTTGACTGCGGGTGGTCACGGTGGGGCAGCGTTTAGCGTTGCCGCCTCACAGTAAGAGGTTCTCCAGTTCAATTCTCGGCTGGGGTGCCTTCTGTGCGGAGTCTGCATGTCCTCCCTGTGTTCGCGTGGGTTTCCTCCGGGTGCTCCGGTTTCCTCCCACATCCCAAAGACATGCTGTAGGTGGATTGGACACTCTAAATTGGCCCTAGGCATGAGTGTGTGCATGTGTGCCTTCTGTGGAAGGTTGGGCGCCAGGCTGGCAACTCGACACCGTAAAACTCCACTGCCAATCATGAGCAGACAGGTGATCTGCTGTGGCGACCCCTAACCGGGAAAAGCCGAAAGAAGAAGTAGTAGTAGACTGTTGACTGCAAAAATGTTTTTTTGTATATAACATAGGAGCAGGCAACACTGAGACCCAATTTTTGTTGTATCTTTGTGTGTATCTTTCTTTACGTTATTGAATATGTTAAGCATGCATCCATTTGTATGTATATATATATATATATATATATATATATATATATATATATATATATATGCAAATATTCATTTGTGTCTTAAATATTCATTCTTGAGTTCACTAAAAAGCATCATGTTCAATACAGAAATAAGTATGTGTGGGCCCAATATACATAACATGTGAAATGTATCAATGAAAAACTACTGAAAGGTACAAGGGTACAGAATTTGTATCAAATTGACCCAGAGGATATTATCAAGGAGGTGTGTGTAGGTGTTAATTGCACTGCCTCAGTAATGTATGTGTAGCTGAGGTAACAAAATAAAGTTTACTAAATTTCCTAGATTTCACAAATTATATGACATGGAAGATGTTGACACCAAAGTAAAGTACAAAGATCGGCAGAGGTTTGTCCAAAACAGGAGCAGGTGGAAAGATTTTTTAATTCTTATGGGGCAGTACTAACGTACTGTAGGCTAAGTTGCTGAGACCTGATTTGGCCAGCTGAGAATGGGGTTACTACTGGAGGAAAGCACAGTAGCACTGGTGCTACAGCTAGAAGGAGACTAGCAGTCTAATATTAGATGTTCAGAAATACAACTATGGTTAAAGGAATGGAATATGACATCAAATAAGCAAATTTCAGATTTTTGTGGATAGGTGCAACTCATGCCAGTAGATCCTCTATGGGTAGCATATGAATTTTATTTAATGCAGTAGAAATGCTGAGAAGATGAGTTTGAGCAGCAAATTAGAAGTGAACGCTGTCTGGTATAATATAATTTTTGTTTTGAGAAGTGAGCAGTCTTATTTGGCAATTACCTTTCTGCATCAGCAGGTGTGGGTACATATGCTATGCTGGCACCAGTTGTGTCCTACGTATCAACACAGCTTCCTTGTCTTTTCATTTTTTTTCCAGCAGGATATTCCAGATCATTGGTTTTTTTTCACAGATTGCTTTTAAAAACATTAATAATCACCAATTGCAAAAAAAAATATATATATCCTTGTTTCCCATCTTTCCTGACCTAGAGTAGTCCAAATACAGGCTTTGCTGTATTCTGAACTTTTGGAAAGTTCCTGTGTTGCCCATTTCCTTTCTTGGATAAAGGGAGGCTTCTTTGTTCACCAGTGGCAGTGGGGAGCTTGGAGCAGCCTATCTATCCCTGGAGGAGTGTTCCCAGCACAAGAATCTGGTAGTCTATTGGTCATTTTGGGCCAATTTCTAGCTCTTTCAAGTCCCCCTGTATAAAACCCGCTTTAGCACGGCTTTGCACGATTTTGCGCATAGCGCAGCATCGGGCAGCGCCACTTAATTGGGTTTAAACCATTCTTGGCTCCACAAAGTCTGCTCTTCACTTTTTCCCTTAGAACCGATCTAGTTCTCATAATAAACACCCTATTCCCACTCTAAAGCCTGGCACTTGCTCACTAAAGCAATTATATAAGTCAGCACTAAAAAATTAAAAGCACTACACCCTCACAAACTCCCCTTCAGTACTTTGTTCCCCATTGGCCCTTTTTTTCAATTATAAAGGAATTCCCAATACTATTCTAGCATGTCCAAAGGTCAGTTGTCAATCTCCTCTCCGGTCCAGCTGGTGAATCTGGGAATCTTGAGGCAATGTTACAACTGCCTCATGTACACAGACAACCCTCTCCTCCTCCCAACAAATTCCAACACATGTGAGAGATGCAACCATATAGCCAAACTGCTGGAGGCTAAGCTCTCTCAACTCAGTACTGGCGTAACCAGTCAGGAGGAGAAGGAAACCACACTCACTACAATTCCAGTCTCACATAGACCTACCACGACAGCAAACCAAACACATAAACCCACAAAAACATACTCGGTGGCTCTAAATAAAAATCTGCCTAAGCAGCAGAGACCTCCAAAGCAGACACCCAAGCAACCGCTACCCCAAAACAAAACACGTGCAACACATAGCTCACAAAGCCAGTGTGCCGAACAGTCACAGCCCTTAAGGCTAAACAACACACCTGATACACTTGTAATAGGTGACTCTGTCATCAGGCACACTGACGTCCCGCTCACCAGGCTGAACAAGGAGAAGGTCACGGTGAGCTGCCTGTCGGGCGCTAGGATCCACCACATAACACAAGCACTCAGGTCACTCCAAGGCAAGTACAAATATGACTCAGTCATTGTCCATGCTGGTGTGAATGACCTGAGACGTACCTCCCTGGACTACATGAAAAGAGACATAGAGGAGCTGTATGAGCATGTAGCCCAGGCTGGTATGACCCTGACCTTGAGTACCATCTTACCCTCACCAAGAATGATGCCACAATATGAAGACAAGATGATCAATTTCAACAATTGGCTTAAGTATTGGTGTCATTCAAAGGGGATCCAATGCCTGTCTGCCTGGGATGACATGCTCAACAAGCCACGATGCTTCACTAGGGACGGCTTGCACCTGTCACCCCTGGGCTTTCGGATATTGGCAAAGGCTGTTGCCACCCCCATAGTGTTTTTTTTAGGCAAGGCTCAAAAGACCAACCCACCTCCATAGGTATCACAAGGGATAAGAAACTAAGAGTAATGCTGCTCAATGCCAGAAGTCTAAACCTCAAGATGCACGCACTCGAAACTCTCCTTAGCATGGAGAACATCGATATCTGTGCAGTAACAGAAACCTGGTTCAAGGCTCCCGAGAGCACCCCAACACTACCAGGTTATACCTCATACCATGTTTTTCGGCCCCAAAACTTGGACCAACCCACAAAAGGAGGGGGAGTATCAATATTCGTCAAAGATACCCACGCCTCCAGGTTGGTGGCACAGCACGAAGCATCAGAGACTATCCATGTGCAACTAACAGTGGGTAAAACTGCCTTCCAGTTTATAGCCTGCTACAGACCACCCTCCCAAACCCAGGAACCCCACTCGGCCTTCCTGAGAACACTGGAAAATATGAAGGTCTCTCCAAACACCATTATATTGGGCGACTTCAACTACCCTAACATAGACTGGGAGCATTACTGTAGCTCCAACACCCTAGCCCAAAGGTTCCTAGAATTTATAAACTCAAATGCTATGGAACAACTTGTTGCCACTCCCACAAGAGGGGAAAACATACTGGACCTGATCATCACCAACATGGGGACTCTATGCTCCAGACCAGAAGTGTATCCCTCACTGGTAAGATCAGACCATAAACTAATCTCACTAGATATTCCCATCCTGACCCCAGCCCCTGCCCCTGCCCAGAAAACCACAGTGAAAAACTTCTCTAAAGCAAATTTCACACACCTCAAAACCGAGGTGAAATCCTTCAAAGCCCCCGGGCCTGTGGAAAATACGGCCCAGACCGCAGAATCCTTTATAAACGCATTCTATGAACACCTTCAGGAATGCATGGATCATGCAATCCCAAATAAAACCAAAAACCCAATCCTCCAAAGTCAGGCGTCCTGCCTGGTGGACCCCAGCCATAAACAAACTATACAATAGAAGGAGGAAGCTACTACATGATAGAGCAAAATCCCAAAAAGGGAAGGCATCTCTGATCAGTATTAGCAAAAAACTACGGGCACTCATAAAATGATCTAAGGCCAGCTTCGAGAGAAAAATTGTACAGGACACTAAGGATAATCACAAGGCTTTCTTTAGTTATGTTAGGAACCTGGGTGGGAATTCCCAGATATGCTCAGAATTAGTCCAAAATGACAAAAAATACACCGAACCCACAGACATTGCCAACATCCTAGCTGACAGGTTCAGCAAACTCCCCTTCCCACCAAAAGGGCAAATATCTATCCCAGCAGAGTGCTGCCCCCCTGACATCTCAGATGCTCAGGTAAGAGCCGCCCTCTCCAAAGCAAAAAACACAGCATCAATGGGACCAGACGGTGTCCCGGGCTGCGATCTACATGAACTCCAAAAAGAACTAAACCCAAACATAAAACTACTGTTCAGTCTCAGCTTTACTACAGGATATGTACCCAAAGAGTGGCGTACAGCAACAGTGGTCCCTCTCAACAAAGGTGGTGCCTCAACGGATCCTGGAAACTATCGCCCCATAAGCTTGACTAGCTTGGTCTGCAAAGCTATGGAAAGGATCATCATGGACCTCATAAATAAAGATATTGGGGACCTACAGACACTGGATCCTACCCAGTTCGGCTTTGTTAAGGGCAGATCCTGCCTCTTAAACCTGGTCGATTTCTTTGAAACAGTCACCAAGGCCATTGACGAGGGGAAGGTGGTCCACACAGCCTACCTGGACCTTGCAAAAGCCTTCAATACAATACCCCACTCGGGCATTATAGATAAGCTCACCAGCTTAAATATAAACCCCTATGTCACTAGATGGGTTGCAAACTGGCTCAAGGACAGAACCCACATGGTTAGAATTGCTGGAGCCATGTCAGACTCCAAACCAGTTACAAGTGGCGTCCCACAAGGCTCAGTCCTGGAACCTCTCTTGTTCGGTATATATTTCTCAGAGGTACAGGCTAACACGGAAGGACTGTGGCTGACCAAGTTCACAGATGACTGCAAACTGGGTGCCATAATAGACTCTCCAGCCGACACAAGCATCCTACAAAAGGGCCTCATAGAAACAGACAACTGGTGCCAGAGCCATGGCCTCGAGCTAAACGCCAAAAAGTGTATAGTCATCCCCTTTGGCAAAAACAAAGTGCCCACAAATTACCACATAGGTGGTAATCCATTAAGTACAGAAGAAGTAATTAGGGACCTGGGGACCCAAGTTGATAGCAATCTCTCATTTTACAACCACGTGGCCAAAGTGGTTAGAAAAACATTTTATATAGCCCACCTAATCATGAAGGGATTCACATCTAGATCAGAGGAGATCATCATGCCTCTTTACTCATCCCTCATCAGGCCTATAATTGAGTACAATGCCCCTTTTGGGATGTACCTTACCAGACACCTGCAGCAACTGGAAAGACCCCAAAAGTACCTCACCAAGAGGATCAAAGGGCTCAAACAGATGCAATATGCTGCCTGGTTAAAGAAACTCCAGCTCTACTCAGTGGCATACCGCCTGCTCAGAGGCGATCTGTGCCTGACATATAAAGCCATGTCCAACCTGGAATTAATGGACATGCTGCACCTCAGAAAATCCAAATCCCATCGAGCTACGCGCTCGAGAGACTTGAACCTCAGCACTGAAATAAATAGGACATGCTGGAGGGACAGATTCATAACCCAGAGGCTCCCTTCACTCTGGAATAAAATCCCAGTCCAGGTTAGGCAGAGTCCCTCATTAACTCTCTTCAAGAGGAATCTTGATGAGTGGATGGGAGATAGTAGGTTTACCCCGGGTATCACTTCTGTGTCACTGTTAGACAGAGGCACAGTATACTAACCTCAAAAAAGGGCATAGCAAAATTCATTTAAAATGGGTGGCGAAAGCCAAACACACTCTGGCTAGGCTTATAAATGCCCTAGGGCAGATAGCCTAGTATGAACCTATGAACCATGCCATCAGGTTGACTTGCCTCTAAGCTCCTACACTATCTCAGCTATGTACACTTTTTTATCTGTTTTTCTTTGATGTTTTCATTATGTCATTCTGTTTCCACAAACCTTTTAGGTTTTGCATTTCATTAGCTAAGAATAAGGTTGAGAAGCCTCATCTTTTTGAAAAATATGATTTAATAACCGCATACCACTGTTTTTATTACTAGCAATGGCACAGGTGTATTCATCTCTGACATTGTTAAAGGAGGAGCGGCAGACTTAGATGGACGATTAATGCAAGGAGATCAGATTTTGTCTGTGAATGGTGAAGATTTGAGGAGTGCATCTCAAGAGACTGTTGCTACAGTATTGAAGGTTAGTATGTCATCCCAACACTGCATGTTTATATGTTATGTTCTTAACAGTATTATAAATTAAATGAAATTTTGTGGTATTCATAACTGAAACAACAAGGTTGTGTCTGTGTTATATATTACAGTTTGTTGGGTTATACAATGGCAGCATGACTCAGTATCCCAAACAGAATAAAGTTAAAGTCATTGACCTGAAGTAAAAATAATTAAGTGCAAAAATAAGGTCTTTTTTAGCTATTTGAAGTTATAGGGCATACATAGGCTTAACATTTTTTGACTTTAGTATATCTGCTTTCTTTATGTATATTTCTAAATAAACAAAACTCAAACAGGCTTAGATATAGACCGCCGCAAACAATTACAAGATAAATGTAATATACGAGTTTCACTAGTAGCAAGCAATACATATTCTAGAATATTCGAGCAATACATATTCTAGAATTTTATTAGATTTTTCAATAAATTGTAAAACAGCACGTGTGTTAACATTTTCACAGATTGCTAAAAAGGGATTGTCTCTGCATATTCACAAATGTATACATCTATATTTTTACTGCAGTTGCATCAACAGATTTTATAGGAGTTAAGGGAAATAAAGGATGAAGAGGAAAACATTTAAAAGTAGTTGTTCCCTCCAGATGTATTTGGCACAGATTATTAGCCTCTTTCAGAATTTTCAGTACAGCACACCACTAGTGTTATACTTAAGTGTTGTGTTAATTTCTGTGTGTGTGTATTTTAAGTGATTATTTTCATTTGCACTGCAATGTGCATTTTTTCAGAGTTAATTCCTTTATTTTGGTTTCAGTGTGCACAAGGATTAGTTCACCTTGAAGTTGGAAGGCTGAAAGTGGCATCATGGGTGTCATCACGAAACGCATCTGAGGAGAGCCCGGTTAGTTATTCACACTAAATGCAAACTTGTTACATGTTATACTAGTGTGTGTGTGTGTGTGTGTTTTTCTCTATCAGAAGATTTTTTTCTGTATTTTTATAAACTATTACTTAATTCTGCTACAGGAGCTGCAGTGCATTTTATTTAAAGAATTATCAGGTGGGGATGTTACACAGCACTCAGAGCTTCTAAATGGAGATTGCGGTACAGTGAGGATTATGAAATTTATCCTTTTCCCCACTGTATTGTGATATTGGATTTGGTATATATAATTTGTGGTGGGTGTGGGGGCACAGGGAGGCTTTGCCCCCTGCAAAAACATATGTTAATTTTTTACTTAAAATTTTTTTTTTGCTTTTTTTTTTTTGTGGAGTTTGTTATTCAATGTACTGACTTGACCTTCAGTATAGAAAGTTTTTGTAGTGAATTTCGTTTCTGTGGTTTCACCAGTGTAAGTTTCGGTTATGTGTATTTTTGACAAAGTCAAATAGACACACACACACACACACACATATACATATATATATATATATATGTGTGTGTGTGTGTGTGTGTGTAGATATATGTATATACACACACACATATATACATATATATATATATATATATATATATATATGTTACCCACACACAGTCCCTCCAAAACATAAAGGTGCACAGACAAAATGTGGTTGCACCGATTCATCTCTGAGTCTGCAAGTAGTGAGTATATCGCAATTTCAGTTTTGTATGCTACAGCTGTAAGAGAGCCATCAACATGGGATGCATCTCTGTTAGCTATTACTGTTTTAAGTTATTCTTCACGTTGTACAAGATTTACCATTTCATCAATGGAGGGATTCCAGCTATTAGCTTATCTGTTTCTCCTCATGTCAAATCACATTCATGACAGCACGTAGGTGCAACAGTTTCTTCCCTGAAAGACAGTGAACTTGCCCATGCCACTCAATTTTGGATTCTTGACAGACAAAACTTGTTTAAAATCACATACATTCCAGAAACTGACTGGAAAAAATGGATGCAAATATGGTTTTAATTGTCCCTCTTGTTGTGAATTTCCATGGTTTTCCAACAATTTATACTTCCTCGAATCACTAAAGTAAATGCCCCACCTCAGTTGGGACTTGCTTGCTTAAATCTTAAGTATGCACTGATGCCCTTCCATTTCAATGTTGCAGTATTCATTACACTAGGGATCCTCTGCCAAGGGTGGCCCGACATCCGGACAATATACCAAAGCCTTTAGGTTGATTTAAGGTACTCCTTATGTCATACATGTGCTCCTAGCATAGCGTAGGGCATAAAGGTGATGTCCAGATGTACCATCCTCAGAATTACTTCGCTGCAAGTCCAAATGCCTTCTTTTGATTGTCAGTCTGAACGTCTATTCAGTTGCTTGTTCACCAAGCCTTTACAGATAAGTGCCCCATTGGTGTTTTGTTGTCTTGTCTTTCTTTTGCTGTTTTGTTGTTTGCAGGGTTTCATGTCATCCAAAAAGGGTAAATGCCAGTGTGGAAAACAGATTCCCCATAAAGACTGTCACAAACAGTATCTGTTTTGCCTTGGCACTTCACACGACTATGTGTCCTGTTCTATTTGTCAGGCCTTTGTTGCCAAGACTGTTTGTAGTAAGCTTTCTCTTTGGCACTTTATTTTTAGAATCAATATCTTAAGCTTCTTGCAAAAGACACAGTAGGGAACTTCCCACTCTGAGGGGCAGCTGTCTGTGAAGAAGGCGGCCAAGAAACCTAGGCTGGACATCCCTCCTGAGGTGAGTGATAGTTCAGAGGTTTCCCCAGCTTTATCGTTGGATTCTTTTGCCATGACCGAGTTGGAGGCTGGCAGGGATCTGACCTTAGGCACTTCCGAAGAGTCATTGTAGATATCCACTTCGATCATTCAGGGGGAATCAATGCTGATTACCTCCAAGGGGCCTAGAGGTGTTCCTCAAATTTTAATCAGAGAAGAAGTCCCTGCTACAGTTATTGAGTGCCATACTGAGTCGGAGCCTTCCAAATTTTTTAAGGCAGATGTCTCATTAAAGAAAAATCAGAAGACTAAGCATATTTTCTCAGCTCCTAAGGATCCAGAGAGTGAATGTTAGTCGTTTAGTGCTTTGATGGCTTTAAAACCTCCTCAGAGAGTTTCTGTTCCAACTCCTCCTTGGTCCACTACCCCTTAAGAGAACCAGAGGACAGGATTCCTCTGAGGAGGAGGCAGATTCAGATGAGGAATCCCTTGCTTACTCCTCCCAGATTCCCACTACTTTAGATTATGGTTCGGAGGAAGGTACCAGTCCTGATACTTTCTTTGAAGAGATTTCTTTTGGGGACACTATCTCAAGGATGATGGAGTTCTTTAAATAGGATTGTGCTCAAGTTTCTGAGAAACAAAAAATGTATTATTTGCTACTGCAGATGGATTCTCCTAGACCTTCTGCTGTCTTTCATCTTTTGGCTGCTTTGTTGGATGTCTTTTCTAATGCCTGTAAGGCTCCAGATTCTCAGCTCCCTGTCCCCAAGAAACCTGATAAATTCTATAGGGTGCCTGATGTCTGTAAATTTTTGTATAATTGTCCTCCTCCTGACTCCTTGGTGGTGTCAGTAGCTTCTGACAGACCTTGTCAGTTGCTTCCTTCTGCTAAGTTAGTGCCCTCTGATAAAGATAGGACCATGGAAAAGGCTAGGCAAGAAGGTCTATACCTCTCCTATCTTGACATTTAGTGCTGTTAATTATCAGACGCATATATCCGGGTACTTGTTGCCTCTGCTTTCCCAGGCCTGTCAGGTGATTTCTGATCTTCCAGACTCTGAAGGTAAAACTTCTGCCTTTTCCCTTTTAGAGACTTCTTCCCAGGTGGCTCATCATTCCATCAAGTGTAGTTATGATGCAGCAGATGCTTCTTCTAGGATTGCTGCTTTTGTATCATTGATGAGAAGTTATTTTTGGCTTCTGCTTCAATCTTTGCTTTATAATTTTAAGGCTGTGTTGATGGTCATGTTTATGAATGACCCTCAAGATAATAAACACTTGTTTGGAAAAGCTGCTGCTGATTTGTTCAAGTCCCTTCAGGATAAGGGCAAGGCTTTACAGGAACTTAAATATGTTTGTTTCTCCCGTGCCTACATTTCAGAGAAAATTACCCCAGTAAGCCAGCCTTTGTTTGCAGACAATCTCGCCCTCCTAAGGGTAAAAAGGGTGGCAGGCAGGCTCCTCCTCCAAAGGATACTCAGACTTCTGTGCCTCAGAAGTCTCCTTTTGATAAACCAGGTGATGTCTGACAATCCTGTTCTTCCCAGCCACTTTCCTCTTTCTTTTCATTTCTCTCTCTCTCTCTCTCTCTGTTTGATTAAGGATTACTCAGGATTCCTGGGTTCTATCAATTATCCACTAGGGGTATTTCATGGTCTGGAAATCCCTTCCTCCTTTTATGAGAATTCCTCATCCCCCTTAGGAACATCTGTACTTCTTTTCAGGGGTGGTTTGAGCTCTTTTGACTCAGGGTACTGTTCAGGAGGTGCTTC
Organism: Protopterus annectens; assembly: GCF_019279795.1. NCBI lineage: Eukaryota > Metazoa > Chordata > Ceratodontiformes > Protopteridae > Protopterus > Protopterus annectens. The sequence continues at coordinate 716,138,438 of NC_056744.1, forward strand.
TGTCCCAAAGGGTGAGGGGGTTTTACTCCGGGATATTTCTAGTGTCCAGGAAAGAGGGGACCTGGAGACCAACTCTAGACCTCTCTCATCTAAACCATTTTCTGAAGATGCCTTCTTTTCAAACATTGTCCCTTCACACTTTCTTACGTCTTTTGCTTCTTCAGGCATATATGCTGTCTCTTAATCTCAAGGATGCTTATTTCCATATCCCTATTCATCCCCTTTTCAGGAAGTTTTTACATTTCTCTGTTGCTTCCTGGCATTTTCAGTTCTCCTCTTTGCCCTATGGCATTTCTATTACCCCAAGGGTATTTACCAAATGCCTCGCTCCTGTGATTGCTTTTTGCATGCTTCAGGGGATCCAAGTCTTTCCTTACTTGGGCAACCTCCTGTTTCTGGCATCCTCTCCAGAGATCTTGTTGCAAAATCTTCATTTTGCAATTTCCTTTCTAGAAAGCCTGGGATTCACAATAAACTTCAAAAAGTGTTTTCTGACTACTTCTCAGGACCATGTTTTCCTGGGGTGCAGGATCTAGACTGTGCCTGTGCTGGCATCCCTGCCTCCCCCATGACCTTAGCACTCATTTACTTTTTTCAAACTCTTCTATCTCTGGCCTGCATAACAGCCAGGACATTTCTGAGAGGTCAGTTCATTACTTCCACAATTCCTATGCCCTCTCTGGCCAAACTCCACATGAGAAAGTTTCAGTTTAGCTTCAGCATGCGCATCCCCTTGAATTTGTAGTTCCTGTTCTGACTTGTCTCAAGAAGGAACTTGAGTGGTGGATCCAGCAGTTGCTGATAAATCCAGGGCGCCCTTTTCTTCCCCTTCTTTCTTCTCAAGAGCTGTTCACAGATGCTTCAGACATAGGATATGGAGCAGCATTTGGCTCCCTAAAGTTGCAAGGTGTTTGGTCACCTCTTCAACAAAAAGAGCACATCATTGTCAAAGAAATGAGAGCTCTTCTGCTGGCTCCTCAGGCTTTTCATCCTCTCTTCTCCCTGGGACCTCTCAGAGTGTTCACAGACAATGCCACAGTGATGTGGTGTGTAAACAAACATCGAGTACAAGATCTTATCTTCCTTGCCAGTTGGCTCTCCTGGTGTGGAACTTTCTATCCAGTATCAAGTGACTCTTCAGGCTGTTTACATCCCCTCAGGTCAAAATATTGTGGCAGCCACTTTGAGCAGGTCCTTCATTCAATACCACAAATGGATGCTTCATAGGGATGTGTTTCTGGATATTGTCCACCAGTGGGGTACCCCTCAGATAGATCGTTTTGCCTCCCTTCTGAACAGACAACTTTGTCTTTTTTGTGCCCGAGTCCCAGGTTCTCTTATTTGGAAGGTGGATGCCCTGTCTTTTTCTTGGAAGGAGATGATTCTTTATGCTTTCCCTCCCCTTCCCATCATTCCAAAAGTCCTGTTCAAAATTCAACAGGGTGCTCCCAAAATCTTGTTGATGACTCCGTTTTGGCTGAAACACATTAGTTCCCTCTTGTTCTGCATTTAGCCAAGAGCAGTCATCACAGTTTACCTCACAGTGTAGACCTACTGACACAAGACAAGGAAACTCTCATCCATACCCACTTGTCCACTCTTCAGCTGACATTGTGGGTGATAAGATTTTGATTCCACATAGACACCTTTTTTCTGAGGATGTGCTTAGGGTCTTGCAGGAGGCTGGGAAACAAAATACTAGGAAATCCTACTTATCCAGATAGAAGAGGTTTTCAGTTTGGTGTATTTTTCGTAACCTGTATCCACTTTTGTTGGATATCCCTTTGGTTCTCTCTTATATGTGAATTGCTCAATGCTGGTTTGGATTATTCTTCTGTTAAGGCCCACTTATTAGCTATCTCTGCTTGTTTGCCTTTATATCCTCCTCTAGCTTCTAGATTTGAAGCTAAACAGTTTCTTAAAGGCATCCATCATATTAGGCCTCCCAGGAAGCCTGTTCCTCCTCTCTGGGATCTTAATTTTGTTTTGGAAAAATTGACTCGGGCTCCTTTTGAGCCAGCAGCTTCAGCTTCCTTGCAGTATTCATCTTGGAAGACTGTGCTTTTGTTAGCCCTTACTTCTGCCAAATGGGTGTCAGAGCTTCAAGCCCTTATAGTTTGTCCTCCTTTTTTTGGTGTTTCATATGGACAAGATGTCCTTGCATACTAATCCTTCTTTTATGCCCAAGGTGGTGAATGAGTTGTCCCTTAAATCAGTTTATTCATTTGCCCACTTTTTTCTCTTCTTCGCAATCTGCCAGTGAGAAGGTGCTGCACACACTGGATGTGCATAAACAACTATATTTTAGTTGGATAAGACTAAAACTATTAGAAAATCTGATCAGCTCTTTGTTTTCTTTCATCCTGGGTTCTTAAGATTAGTGGTGTACAAGCAGACTATTTCTTCTTGGATCTATAAAGTTATTTCATTTTTTTTTTTATCCCTTTGACGGTAAGAGCCTTCCTATTCTGTTAAGGCTCATTCTACTAGAGCTGTGGCTTCTTCTGGTGTTTTTTCAGGGATTTGGATACTAATTTGAGGTAGCTACCTGGACTTTTGTGCAT